>NW_025224966.1:1758564-2011218 GCF_014066325.1 Apis laboriosa
TTTTTTTTTTTTTTTTTTTTTTTACGGGATACAAAAACGCGCTTATAAAGCGTATACACATTTATATATATTTTATTTAATTTAACGCGAAGGAAGGAACGGGGACAAAATATACGAATGAAAAATAGATGGTATCAACACAGCTGTTCCACCGTTAGACAGAGTTTACGACGCGAACGTGATTCCACCGCTATTTTTCAGATTAGATTTCCCATGCGTATTTTTAAACGTTTTATTTTATTTCGTTTCGTTTGTTTGTCGACAAGAGAGCTCCGATGTTTCGACGAGGACGAGTCGACCGACGTTTTCGAGTATCTTCTCTCGAGTCTGAACTCGCTTCGTAACTTGCGGAGATATGACGGTTAGTTACGAGTGACGCGCCGAGTCGTTCCGAGTTTTGCCGAACTTGCACGAGCAGGTTCCGCCAGGCACGCAAGATACGAACATTAGCGGAAAATTAATTGGGCGCGCGAGCGGTGCATGTAACGGAACGTGAAAGGCGTGTGTATACACGCGTCGATTTTGATCCGGCACAACTGGATATTGCGAATGACACCTAGAATCACGACGCGCAGCGCGAATTCGAAATATCCGCGAATCGTTCCCGTCGAAATTCACCGCTTTTAATTAATTATCCGCGCGTGAACCACTCCAACGATCCCCCGCCTCCCTTTTCCACGCCTCTCTCCAGCCAATGGAGGCCGCCCGTTCGAATTCATAAAAGCTATAACGGGGGCTATCGCGATGAAAAATCGCGAGGCAGGGTGTATCGACCACGTATCGACGGATACACAGTAGCTTCGAATAATCCGCAACCATTCGTTTCAACCTCGTTTTCGAGGTTATTAAACGAGGAATAATCTTAAATATTTCTTTGCTCGAAAAAGCACAGCCTGTTTCGAAACTGTTTTCCGTGTTGGGTTTCGGGGAGGTGCGGGTCGTGGCGACGAGGCGACGGGTTTAATTAGCAAAAAGTTTCCTTTAAGGGAAGGATGGAGGAGAAACTGGAGCATCGAAATGGCAATTTCCTGGCCGGTGCCTTATAGAAGGAACCTACCCCTATGTTTCGCATTATTTTGAATAAAGAACGAGGCGGCTACCCGGCAATCCATTTTCCTCGTCGCGGTCTCGGGGGACGTACTTTATGGAATTAGAGTATCCGCTTCCCAGGCCGAGGCACTCGGCTTCTTGGATATAATTCGCGTGGGGATTTATACGCGTACCTCGCTCGTTATAATAACCGAGCTCGTAAAATCGGTCGAGCGTCAAAGTTTACACGTTCGAGGCATACGCGAACGAGCGAATTGACGGGAAGTGATAATGGAAGCGAAACGAAAACTCGGTGAGGAGACGGCCTTCGACCTTTAATCTTAATTCCATCTATTTTATATATATATATATATATATATATATATATATATATATATCTCAATAGCTGGATAGATTACGCGCGCATCGATTCAGTTGACCACTCGATACTCGTTGATTTAAAGTACTACAACGAACGGGCTGCGCGCCGTTTACGCAATATCTTAAAACGTCGCAGCGGCGAGGGAACTAGTTCCGATACAGTGATGGATTAGGCGGAGAATTGCGGCGGGCGTTTCCTCCCCCGAATAGACCACGAGGTCGTTAGCCGTTTCTGTATGGCGCACGCCATTTCGACGGTGGAAAAGTTGATCCGTCCGTTCAGGTTAGTCACGTCGGCAGAGTCACGTTGTATCTCGGAGGAAGCGGTGACACGAGGGATCGCCCCAGGTATCGATTACTCATTAGCGCTTTTGGAAAAGTCGTCGCTCCGCCCGTGCGGTTAGTCAACGTCGGGTTCGCGCCTAAACCGATCCTTCGATCGCAGATAATTCGTCGATCGATCCAGGCCGGAACGAGTTTCGGGGGATAGGTAAGGGGTAATGCGAATTTTAGAAACGGACCACTCGCCGTCGATTACTCTCGGTTCACCCCAAGGGATCGACATCGGTATCCGATCGTTAGAGGAAAAATCGGATAGAATGGAGAAACATGGAGGGATTTGGTTTAGGCGAAACTGGATTTAGCCGGGACAGAGAGCGATGCAGAGAGGAGGCGGATCGGAAAATTTGCCCATCACACGCCTCGTTAATGAAAATGTTCTCCTCCTCGCCATCTGTTTATACTGCACGACTCGAGGGTAAACGTCTTGCCTCGTAATATCGCGTGGGATGATATCGGGATTAACAGTCGCGTTCGGGAATGATAGTATATTACCAGGAAGAGGGTCGGAGAGTTAAACGCGAGGAAATTAGAAGATCGAGTCGGTCGATTCGAGGAGGAGAGAAAGAGAGAGAGAGAGATATCACGGATTGGAAATCCGTCGTTGGAAATGTGGAAGAAGCAGATTGCCTCGAATTAAGAAAGATTCCCGCGTTCGCTTTATCGATCCACGGAGATTCCTCTCTTCCTCTTTTCCATTCTTCAATCTCCTCCTTCGTCTTTCTTCGCCTCTCTCGAAGCCTGGTCCCTCTTCTCCTTTTCCTATTCGCTTTTCCCTTACGAGCGTAAGGGATCACGTTTTTCCACGGAGGGTGACAATAAAAGTGGAAATAAACTTTTTAATACGTTTCACTTTGGCCTGGTTGTTCGGTGACGCGGGCCACGCGGGGATTCAACCGCGCCGCAAGGATGCTCTCCTCTCTTCTCTCCCCCTCCCGTAACTTGAAATTTTTAATTAAAGTCATAGCCGACCGCGGCTTTTTGTCCGCCTCTTGGATATCCTCCCCCGTAGTCGCCAGGCCATTGTCGCCGCGGATCGTTTAACGGCTACAACAGCCTGTACTATTAAATTTACAGGAGGGGGGGAAGTTGAAAGGAGAAAAAGAGAAGAGAGAAAGGAGGAAGAAGGAAAGGAAAATCAATGGATATTCCTCGAGATGGAAACTTTGGAATTCCTTCGCGGAGAGAAGATTTTTTTCGTTTCAAATTAAAATCCTTCCTTTCCCCTTTACGGTGGGAAACAAACGGTTGGAAATTAGGCCGAGGGTTGAGTTATAATCTTCGTCTTCCTGTAACGAACCATTTCCGCGTCGTTTCGTACGGCAGGCCGTCGTTTCGCACGATATTTAGTAATTAGCCAAAGAAATACAGGAGGAACACGCGACAAAAGGCGGGAATTCGTGCGGAGTTAACCCGATTCCCAGCCTCGACTCATAAAACCCAACCCATTCCGGAAGCGAGCCAATGCCCCTTTAAATAGAAGCGGACAGAGGCGGTGGTAGCAGGGGCTATGAATGTCTGGATTTACGTTAAAGACTGACCTCCTCCTCCTCCTCCTCCTCCTCCTCCTCCTCCCTCCTTCGCTCTTCCTCGGCCATGCTTCCATCCCAATTTCTAAAGAAATCCTCGTCGCCGAGAAAAATCTGCCGTGCCCAGTTCCGCTTCCCAGAATCGAGCAAAAAAATTGGATCCTGTTATGATTTCGCCGCTCTCCAGTTTCTTAAATTAAGCGATTCAACAGGACGTTTGTCGTTCTCCTTTCGTACATTTCACCCTCGCTTTCCTCCCACTCTTCCTCTCGCTGTGCATACAACGCTGTACATATTTCGATAATTACGCTGGAAATAGAGAATCTCATAACTCGAGGATTTAATAACTCGTTGGCGAAAAAAAAAAAAAAGAAAAAAAATTAACCGAGGAGGATAAAACTAAAGGGGGAGAAAAATCTCCTCTCCGTAATCTTTCTATTCTCAAAAAGAGGGGAAAGGGGGAAGGGGGAAAGCGAGAAGGAGAAATAATGATACGTCTCCTTGGTTGGTAAATTGGGGATGAGAAATGGAAAAACCGGGGCCGATTTTCGATTTATATAAATTCATGACCGGATGGAGTGGGAAAGAGAAAGAGCGAGAGAGAGAGAGAGAGCGTAATCCCAAACCAAAGGTCTGATGATCCTTATCGTTTGTCTTTGCAGAGGCTTACGTGAATCTGGGCGCGGCGCTGGCCTCGGTCGGACGTGGAACGGAAGCGGCTGCGGTTTTGCGGGCCGGCGCATCCTTGGATGGTTCCGGGCTCAAGGACAAGAGGGCTCACGAGGCGGCCAGGGTGCAGGCTCTCCTTCAATTAGGCGCCCTCTACGCCGATCAGGGCAGATTACAAAGGGCCCTGTCCGCGTACAGAGAGGCGCTTCACGCCCTCCCGGATCACTATCCACCTCAGGTCAGTTCGCCTCATTTCCCGCTTAGTTACTCGATCCACGCGGCCCCGCGACCGGTTACAAACACGATCCGCTTTGACGGATCCCCCCCTCTCTCTCTCTCTTTCTCTCTCTCTCTTTCTCTCGCTTTCGCTCTCTCTCTCTCTCTCCTCCCTCGAGAATCGATTCGTCCAAGATAACGGATACCCGCGCACCCAATCTCATTCTCCGCGAAATTACGCGGCATCGAATTATCCGAGCGGCAGGAACACCGAACATGGAAATCCTAGATACGTAGAATGCAATCGAGTAAACCGAGGATCAACCCACCCCAACCGAGATTATCCGTTCCAAGAGATTATCCTCGGTGTACGAGAGATCGAACTACGAGAGGGTGTTGAAGCGCAGCTTTTCGTTCAAAATTATGACTCGTATATTATATAACCGTATATGTGTATTACGTGATGCGTATTATTACGATGCCTTCGATCGAGTAACCTTTACCTTCTTGGTTGAATCGCAATTAACAGGCTATCGCGATTGCGATCGCGCATGAGCCGGCGTATGTTTGCACGACGTATGAATTGCAATTTTCGTAATTATTACCCGTTGTTTGGGGGGAGGATACATCATCCGGTGGTGGCTAATTAAATTCGTTCGAGTATCGATCGGGCGTGCAAAAGTAGCTCGGATTCGCAGCAACCGCGTTGCCACCGCGTTTTTCGGGCGGGCGCGGAACGAAGATGAATTCAAAAACTCGCAAAGTAATTAACGTTTCATCGACGCGTGCAGGAGGAAGGGGGAAGGGAAAAAAATGGGAGAGGAGCAGCAGGTTTCAGTCGGGCGCTTGGCTGCAGTCGGTGTCGGCGTTGTTTTGCATCAACGACGGGCAAACGGAAGGAGGAAGCGTCCCGCAAATATGATTTTCAGTCGCGTCGTAAACCAAAATTAAAAATTTTAAGCCCGTCGTAATCCTCCCCGCCTTCCTTCTCGCTCGCCCTCTCGCATTTCCAACCATCCATTTCCTCGCCCATCCCTTTCTTTTTTTTTTTCTTTCTTTTTTCTTTTTTTTTTTTTTCTTTTTATAACGCTCGAGGAAGGAACGCTCGGCGTCGCGTTTAACTCTTTCAATTTTCATTTAATCTCCTGCGTATTTCCGCGCCGACCACGCCGACGTTTCTTCGAACACGTATTTTCCCCCGCCGGGAAACGGTGGCGAGAAACCGGTGTTATATCGAAAATAATATACACCGTGAGGCCGTGAAACGAAGTTATATTACGTTTATATAAATAGAGAGTTAGGTTTCAATTCTCCATGGTCCAGCGTGCGAACGAACCGTTAATACGCGATGAATTTGCATCGAGCTGCAACGACTTGGCTGCGTTGAACACCTAATAGGAAGTTTGTAGGTGGTCGTAACTGCTCCTTATACATATATATATATATATATATATATATATATACATATATATATCGTATAAAATTCTTGCTCTGTCGGTCTGATCGATAAATCCAACGCGTGCTACGGTACCCATAGTTTCGAGAGAAACGAGGGGAGGAAGAAGAGGAACCGCGTTGATTTATGTCACGGTAAATTACAGAATTATTCCACATCTTAATGCTTGCCTTCACCTCTAGCTACGAGCAACCCTTTCGAGCCTCGTGCACGAGGTTAGCACGCGATCAATCCAAAAGTGATTCTCCCGACCTTTCCACACCGGTCGCTGCTCCGTCACAGCTCTTAATTGCTTTCTAAGGTTGTTCGGCGAGCAACGACGAATGCTCGTCCTGTCGCGCCGCATTTTCGCGATTACCAAACTTTCCTCGCCCTTTTCCGGTATCGTCCTGTCGAACGAGATCGCTCGAGCGATCGGCCATTTTATCCAAGTGGAAACTCGACGCGTCCAACTTTTTTGGACGATGGCGCGACAACAACGAGCGACCGGAACGGCTGCCGCTTCGACTTTCGGGGGACGAGGAGAGAGAGAGAGAGAGAGAGAGAGAGAAGTTTTGCATTTTTACGAGATCCTCCGCCCCCATCCGACCGTACATAACACGCCGGGTCACCCGTAGCTTTCTACGTGGCTTCTGGCGTGGCGTCGTCCTATAATTCCTGCGCGACAACAATTTATACGAAAAGTATTTTTCACCTTTTGCCGCGCCTTTTTCCATCCCCTCCCTCCCGAGAAACCGTCTCGCGCGCCAAGAAACCGCGAATCCTGGATTCGGCGCGTTCCGTTTCCGGTTGGCAAAAATTCCCCTCGAGTTTCGCTAAAGCGCTCGTTAAAGCGGCTACGACCTCGCCCGATGGTGGAAAGAATTCCCTCGTAAATATCGCCCGATTTCCACGTGGAAAAATTTCCTGCCCTTCGAGATCGACCGATTCCGGGATTACGTATGTTTAACGGGTTCTAAACCGTAACCTCTTGAAAATCGTTAGAGTAGAATCGGATTTCTTCCACGTGGAAAATTCGTCTCGACGAGCACGCGCCGCGTACACGCGCTCTCCATTTTATCCGGTGATAATTCCAGCCGTTCGATTCGGCCGATAACCTAGCGAGAAAAGCGGCTTTCGATCGATCGTGGCCGTAACGAAATTTCATCCGTGGTTTCAACGCAAAATAAAAAAAAAAAAAAAAAAGGAAACTGGGAGGAAACAGGGCGAAGAGAAAAGACGGGGGAGAAGGGATTAGTTTTCGTTCAATCCGCCCCAATATTTCCTGGATGGGTGTTTTTCAACTACGTTTCGAGAATTTCCGCGAAATTCTCACCGAGATTGAAGCTTGAATTTGATAATTTATCGGGGGAGAGGCGATCCGGAATTTTCAAGAAACGCGAAGTCCTTTTCATTATTCATTTAGGGGGGCTAGGTTTATCGCGTGCACGCTACATTACCCATCATCCATCCCCCTGCCACTCCCCTCGCCCGATCGTCAAATCGCCACCGAAACTTTTCCCTTCCCCTTTTTTAGACTCGATCCGTCTAATTGATTAAAACCCTTCTCTTCTCGCCGATTCTCGGGGAATCCGAAATATTTGATATCGGGGAAAATTGAAATTCCTCCGACCCCCCCCCCGACTTTTTTGCATCCCCCTCCCCTAACGTCGCTCGCTCCTCCCCCCTCCGATTCACCGAGTCAAGTTCCATTCGCCCGAATTTCCTCCCGAAGAATCCTCTCGTGGCGATTCATCCAGCCGATTCGCCGTTCGACCCGAGGGATATCCGAAAATCGTTGAGGAATCGCTTCCAGCGCGAAACACGGCGAATAACACGGTATATTCGATATATTCATAATCGAGTCGTACGGAATTACGGGGGGAGAGGAAGAATCGGCAAGAGGCTCGAAATTCGATCGATCGAGATCGAAAGGGTTGCACGCTTGGAAATCTTGGGAATTCTGAGCGAGAGGAGACGGAGAGAGCATCGCGAAAGGGAGAGAGCTTGGACCGTGCGATAACGTCGTCGAGGTCGAGGATTCACGATCGTTCGGTTCGGGGAGGTATCCTCCCACGAATCGTAAGTTTAAATTGGCCGGCCGATATCGGTGGCTCACGCGTCCACTTTTTCCACTCCCTCCCCTCGTCCACCACCTCGAGTTATCATCACTTCCGGGAAAAACTTTCTCGACCCGGGCTTGTAACGAACGGAGCTGGGAACGTGCTATCCCATCTGCTTCCAAGGTTAATCGTATCGAGCCAGCTCCCTTTATCCCGATTTCGAGTTTCAATAATTTTCGAAAACGGTTTTGGGAAAGCTCGAAACGAGCCAGAGGATCGAGATCCATCGGTTCCATCTTATCGGAGGAGGAAAGAGTCTCGATGGCAGGAATCTATTGCAACGCGTTATTGGCGTTAAAAATTGAATTCGCGACAAATGATCGGTGGGCGTTACTCGTTTTTCGACGACTTATCGATAGATACGCTGGGGGAGGAGAAAGAGTGTCGAAACGAAAATCGGGGCGCTTTTTTTATATTCGAGGTTCACGCGACCGAGCTCGTTACACGTGTTAACCACCGTGATCACGATGCGATCACGCGAGCATTAAATCCATAGCGATTTCGAACTCGAGGAACGCGCCCTCGAAGGAGGGCGATTCTGAAATTTACCTTCGTCTCGACAAAAGGGATAGCAACGCGTCACGTGGGGCGCGCGGTTTAAACGCCGGCTGCTCCTCCATAACTCATCGCCGCGATTTAATTTATCACCCTTATTCGTTCGCGCTTAGCCAGGGCAATTAGTCCCCCCCCCCTCCCCCTTTAATTCATCGCTATTTAGTCGTCGCCCCTGGATTTATCGTCTTATTTCAACCGGGTCGTGGAAAAGTTGGAATTTATCTAACATTCGGGGTATGCGAAACACGGTTGGGAAACTACCTCTAATGAACGTCAAAAATTTCGAGCGTCGTTTCTCGATAACTCGAGGAACGAGCCAACCGCTGATAATTTAACCCGGCCTCGTTCGCGACAATTCCCTCCCTCCCTTTTCGCCTCGTCCATCATAATCGAATCGTTGCGGAGGAACGAGGATGGAGGCGAGAAGAAGAAGAAGAGGAAGAAGAAGAAGAAGAAGAAGAGGAAGACAAAGAAAGGGGAGGCGAGGTGAAAGGAGAGGAGATGGTTGCGGAATCGTTACGGAATCGGATCTAGTGTTTTCACGGTCGTGAATCAGAAGGGGCTGATCCTTTTGGACGAACGTCGACGAACGTCGACGACAATCGCGGATCGTGATAATGAGACAATGGAGTGGGTGGCTCTCGCGGCAGACACCAACTATCGAGCGCGGTTTCTGGAAGCAGAAACAGAAAAGAGAGAGACCCGACCCCCGACGAACGGCTGCTCCGCCATCTATTATGCGCTCGTGCACTCGTAATTATGCGCCTCGCTTCTCGGGGAACGCAAAGAATTCGCGACGATGCACAGAGACGCTATGCGCAGCCCGTAGTCGTCCTCCACCACCACCTCGCGAGATTTTCTTTCATTTCATTCCGCCACCTCCCTCTCATCCCCGACCTCGTCCCATCGGATAATAAACGTCACGAAACCCGGCCTCCTCGCTCCCTGCATCCACCCTCCAACATTAGGAGCGAACGGTATTATCTCTCGCCTCGAGTTTATCGCATCGATCGAATGGTGTTCAATTAGCGACGCAGCTGGGTCCCTGCGCGTACGTGCACCGAAGAGGGGATCCCCTCGAATAGATTTTCCAACGAAATCGATGTAAAGTCGACGAGGGAGAAGAAAGAAAGAATTCGAGTGGACGATTTTCGCATCGATCGAACACAGTGTTCAATTAACGATGCCTTTCGTACGTGCACTGGTAAAGAGATTCGAATACCGTATCCAGATTTCGAACGAAATCGATGTAAAATCGATGAGGGAGGAAGGAAGAATTCGAGCAATGGTGTATGAAAAATCTGCGAGGACGATCTCTGGATCGATCGAGCAAATGTTTCCTTTTTACTATTCTGATACAGTATTGAATAATTAATTCGTTTATCTTCGCTCCAACCGATCTCGATTCCTCGATTCCTCGCGATGCGTGGATAAAATTGACGGGGAATTTCGTTTTGGAGTGTCGTTTCATTCGCGCGATAACGTTATCAATAATTAGGAGCAAAAAGCCCGATTCGCCCCGAGTACTCGACCAAGTTTCCGGAAAACTTGAGAGAGAGAGAGAGAGAGAGAGAGAGAAAATTAATAACCGGAAAGTTTCACCCCTTTTTCATTTACCTCGTAGCCCGATATCCCGCGAGGCACGGAACGGTGCGTGACACGCCTCGATTTCGTTAATCAACCGACGACCCTCTCCGCCGTTTCTCTCTCTCGATCGTCCCCCTTTTCTTGATCGTTCAATAAAAACTGAAGTGAGAATCATTATCCGTTGCCCGTCTTCGCTTATTTCCCCCCTCGGCCGTCACCGCCTCCCTCGAAAATTCCACGTTACACTTGGATGCCGGAAACTTTGATCAAACTCCGTGAAAAAAGGGGATACTACAAATAACTCGAAAATTGCGATTAATCGCTTCGGGCTTAAAGAGGCTTAGGGAAGAAATTTTTCGCCGGGATTGTTTATCGATTATTTTTCTTACTTTCCTTTTTTTTTTTTTTTTTTTCTTCTTTTAAGAAGATTAAACTACGAAACGTTGTACGGAAATAATAATCGAACGTAATATACTTCGAACAAGGATATATCGCTCGGGATAACGTAGTTCAGAGTTACGTATACCGCGTTCGATTGATCATTCGGACAGTTAATTAAAGATAACACAAACTCTTATTCCATCGAGACAGGATTGAAACGTACGTGGAATCAAGACGATTTCGAATCTTGAAGCGTTCCCTTTTTTTTTCTTTTCCTATCTTTAATCCGTTTTATACACGGAATATTTCGCAACGATCGTTCTCAATTCGATCAAAATATAAGATATTTTATATTCAATTAGATTTCCGATAGATACCGATCATCTCGAGATTTCTCGAGATTATTTTCTACATTTCGAGGGTACGATCGATGGAGGATGCGTCCAAGTCTCGTCCTCCCTGCATCGACTGCTCCTTTTGTCCGAAAAAAGAAGGGGCTCGTCTCGTTTTATATGTCGTTTTAATAACAGAGGGTCGCTTTGTGCCACGCTGTTTGAGTGGCTAATTAGGTGCTTGCAACCCTCCGGCCCGACACACAATGCCGCTCGAGGTAATTTCGCGACCCCTCCCACTTTTCATCTCCCCTGGCCACCCTCCTCCTCGTACACCGTCTTCCTTCCACGGTGTACGACCGTCTACACCCTTCAATCTTCATTCCCGTTCATCCTTGTGTACCTCGTTTCGTCGGACGTGGCCGCCCAGCTAACTTCTCCCCCTCCTCAATTCCATCCCCTCGCGTCGCCTCCTTTCGATATTTTCACGTCGGCCACGCCATCGTCTTTCACTTGGCCGCATCCCCCCCATTATCCTCCCTCCCCGAAAATTCTCTTTCCCCGACTCGCCTCGATCCGAGATTCCATCTTTTTCACTTTTCCGTTCGACGCGAATCGATCGGGAATCGACGGAAACGGGGATCTGGTCGGAGGACGCGATCATGGAGAGATCATTAGAGAGTGTAAACGTTTGTACGTGCGTTAGAGAAGGAGAAAAATCAGAAGGTTATTCCTTCCTTTTCTTCTTTTTCCTTCTCTTTCCTTTTTTCCTTTCCCCCCTTCTCTCACGAGACGAGATGGCGTGGAACGTCTTTGAGAGGTCGGCCAGCCGACCGAAATGGTGAAATCGAACGTCACGTTCGTGGCGCTCGCGTTTCGAACACTTGGAGGGTTACCCTGGGGAGCGAGACCGGAGCCAGGGAGTATTCGTACCCGTGCTATAATAGAGTCGATAATGTTCCATTCCGACTCTTTTTTTCCTCCCTTCCCCTTCTCTCTCTCTCCAGCCTGATGGAGTTTCCCGTTCCCTGGAGGCGGTTCTTCGCTAGATTCACAGCTTTATAAACCGAAACCAGATCCGGAAGAGTACTTACTCGAAGGGGGAAAAACGAAATAAGGGAACGCGCCGATGAAATTTCTAACCGGGGTTGATTAAATCGTGGCGGATTAACGATCGATGAGAAGAGTCGATCTTGATATTTTTTTTTCTTTTTTTTTTTTTTTTTTTTCCCCCCCGTTATCGAAGCGAAGCGCGAAACTCTGGAAGAGCACTTCTCGTCTCCCCTTCCCCTCCCTCAGGCGAATGGAAATGATAACGGGGGTTCCGTTTCACAAAAATTTCAACCCTCGAAAAGGAAAAAAACGATTTAACAATCCGGCACAAATGGATGTTCGAACATCCGCGAATTCGATCCACCGCGAGCTCCGAGAGACGGCGAGTTTCATCGCCTGCGTGCCTCGCTCCCTGGCGAATTTTCATACGAAACGCAGGGAAGGAGGGGAGGAAGGGGAGGGAGAGGAGGATGGAAAAATATCGCGATTATATCGTTTCGTTTTTCACGGTAAGCGAGAAACTCTGTGCAACGAATAATCGATGCGCCGGTAATTAACGAGGGGAGGAGAGGCGCAATCGAGCCCCGAGTGGTAAAAACGCGTCACGCCGCTTCCGATTCACCCGGCGAAAATATGAAACGAGTGTAACGCGAGAAACGATTTCGGGGGAAACGATTCGAACGCGCTCTCAAACGCGTGTTTACACGTGTTTGCGTCAAATTGCGAATACCTATATATACAAACGCTGTAAACGTGCGTACGAATTTGCAGGGAGTTGGTTGGTAAATTAAACATTGTTGAAGCCAGATCTTGAAGCGAATCGAAAACGAATATTTTTTAACGAAAAAATATTTTTCCTTCTCTCTCTCTCTCCCTCCTGTAAAAAAATAGTTTTCGCAAGAACGACGTTTTATCGACAACCTTCTAACCATCTTCTTCTTCTTCTTTAAAAAGTCAATTTCGAGCTGCTTTTAAATTACACGGCCCATTTCCAGTCGCCTCGAGTCGAGCCGAGCTACGGCGAGGTGGACCGTACCCCCGTTTTCTGTCAGCAATTTTAATTTTAACGCCAACCATTCCCCCAACAGCTCTCTCTCTCTCTCTCTCTCTCTCCACGTAGCAGCGCACTTTAATCTTCCAGAAGAACCGTCCATTGTGCCGTCCCTCAGCCGCATTTTTTTCCTTTCTCCTTGTGCCCCCCTCCTCCACCACCCCCTGGCGAGCGGCGTCGCAACTTTTTCCAGATCTCGCGTGCGGGCGATCGCGCGAGAAGAAAGGACAGGAGCGGGTTTCGCGGCCACTCGCTCGAATTAAAACACTTTTCCTCTTTTACGCGGCCACGCTCCCTTTGTTCCCACTGTGCCTCGTTCGAGTTTCTCTGGAAAACTCGGTCGGCCTTCGTTTCGAAAGGCGGGGGCGACGACGGGGCTCCGAAGGGCGGAAACAGCAGAAGGAAGGGAAACTTTTGAGAGAGCGTGCGCGACATTGAAAGAGTAGCCGAGCCTCGAAGCTTCTCGCCGCCGCGCTCGTTTCATCTTCCCTCCTTGATTACTCGCCGCGGTTCCACGGCCGTTTCGCGAGCGCGAATCGCTCGCGCCAAGTCTTTTTAAGTAATGAAATCCTCGTAGCGGGGGGCAACGCCTTCCTTCCTTCCTTCTTCAAGACGCTTATTACCTCCGCTCCTCCCTTTCATCCGCGGTCTTCTTCTTCTCCAAATTCACGTGGGATTCAACGAAACCCACGAGGGGAATAGTACGATAGGGGAATAGTGTTATAGAATTTAAAGTTCACTGAAATTTTATATATATGATTTCATTATTGAATGTTGTCAGCAACATTACTATTTCATAGTTGGTAGCTATTTGTTTCTCTTCGATACACGTATTTCAAATGTTTTATAAACAGATACGCGCAATCACGTATAATCAAATATATTCATTCAGCTAAACCCGTATATTTTATTTATTGTTTTCCACTGCCCAGTCAACAAATAGTCTTCGTTTAAACGGGCAGTCTCGAATCTTTATCGAGGCAGAAAGGATCCGGCTGGCTTTTGTTTTCCTACAGCTCGGGTGTGAGAGTTTATGTTTAATGAAAGTTGGAGTAGTCGATTGGAGGAACCTCGTGAAACTTTACGAAATTATTCGCATATAGGATAGATGGGTAAGTTAGAAGATTCGTGTCACTCGAAAAGAAGAAAAGGTTCCCCTGCAACCAAAGCTAATTCGATCGAGACGAACGTTGAACCGCAGCGAAAAGTTACTCGACACCGAGTGGAATTTTCTTCTTTTTCGATGGAAAAAATTCACAGGTTTGAGTTGAGCGTCGCGAGCGGTGTACGAGGGATGAGAAGGGGGAGGGAAAGATTGTCGAGCTATCGTCTTGCGGATTAGTTTACCCGTCGAAACGACGTAAAAATAATCGGCCTTGGTTCCCCGTAGGATATTTTCCCGGCCCCATAAAACTATAATTTCGTTCCCTTTCGTTCTTCCCTCGTTCTTTCCGCGTTACCTTCTCCTTCTTCCCTCCCACGGCCTTCAAACTGAAAACAATTCCGAGCGATTCAATTTCCTTCCCGTGCAATTGAACCAACGAGAGGGAGATAAAAATCATCCCGGAGCAACCGGAGGAAATTTAATTTCACGGAGAGGGGGGAGAAACGACGTTCAAAGTATCGCGATATTTAATACTCCGAGCTTGTGGCCAGGCGTACCTGGTGGTGGAGAAAAATCTGAGAGAGAGGGGAAGAAACGAAAACGTTGTTTGCAAAATCAAACGGACGATATTCGAGGAGGAGGGGTGTCTCGAATTCGCCACTTTCCTTTGTTCTTTGTGCTCGACGATCTTATTTTTTCTTTTCTTTTCTTTTTTCCTCCTCCGTTCGTCCAATCCGTTCTTTCGTCCAAATTTTGCGACACTCGAACTCGGTTTCAGTTTTCGATTAGACACCTCGATGGCGAAACGAGGCGTTCATTTACGTATATATTCGATTGGAGAGAGAGACGAGCGGCCATTCGTTTATCGATTTCTCGTCAAGAGATAGGACTCTGATCGAAGAGGAAATAAAGAAAGAAAGAAAGAAAGAAAGAAAGTGGCCTCGATTGGAGAGGATCGTGCGAAAATAGACGTGCGGGGAAGGAAGGAAGGAAGGAAGGAAGGAAGGAGTGGCGAGGGCAAAGGTTGCTCGGGACCCGGAGAAATTTAGTTCCCGAAACGAGGGTCTAATCGGTGGTGCGATATCTCTCAGGACTTTACGACGTCGTCCACGTGGAGGGGCGCGCATACAGCGCCCCCCCTCGTATATAGAAAGCCGCAGAGAGGGCGGGCATGTTGGGAGACAAAAGGAGAGGAGGGGGAGGGACGCGTGGTGGAATCGTGCACGTACACAAAGGCAGAGGGTGGCCGCCGCGCACCGACGAAAGCCCGAGAAAGGGTGTAGGTGTGGGTAAAACATCACCGGCAAGATTACAGCGGAGTTTCGCCAGTTTCCCGATGTTTTATCGCGATGACCTCCCCAGGTTTCCCCAGCAGAGTCCAGAGGTTGGCCGCCCGTTGGCGTGGAAAATCGGGCGAAACTTTGGAATAATACGGTAAGGAGAGAAGCGTCCTCTCCCCACCCCTATCGAGCGCACGAACAACACGATTATCCGTGATTCTCGATGGAGGAATCGTGGAGGCCCTGCTTTTCCTCTCCGAAAGAAGGAGAGGAATCTTTCGATCTTCCGACGATCGAGTAAAGCGAGAGGCGATCTTTCTCTACTGGACCCGAATCCACTTGTCCTCGCGGAGAAGGAACACCGCAGATTCTCTTCTCCAGAAGAGAAATCTAATTCCAGAGTGTCTTCCTCTTTCTCCCTCTCCTCGCTATCCGAGAATGATTTACGAGCAGAACTGATAATTACTTTGGTTGCGTTAATTTTCGAGTCTGATTAAAACGTCGCGTTGAATCGGATAACGGTAGGATAAACGGGTTGGAAAAAATCCTCTGCCCGCTGCAGATAGCGTGCCCCCTGTTCGTATTCCCCGCCTAATCGAGATTCTTCCCCGAGAATTTTTTAAGTGGATTCCCGGTTCCCGGCAACGGCAACGGTTTCCAAAAAAGTTTCGGCCGTTTCTCGCTGGGATATAATTTGGGTACAAGAGGAAAAAGCCGTTTTTTCAATCCCGGAGATAAACGAAAAAGGAAAGAAGGAGAGAAAGAAAAAAAGAAAATAGTCGGCGAGGGCAGAGCACAGAGACTGCTGGAATTTCGAAAGCAGATCAAATGAAAGACAATCAACGAGAGATTAATCGAACGGCCGGCTATTTGGACGAGCGCTCGCAAATATAATCGAATTTTCCTCGATTTTCACCTCGACGCTCGCCTCTTATTCGCCAAATTTCTACGAT
The DNA here is from genome assembly GCF_014066325.1 of Apis laboriosa. NCBI lineage: Eukaryota > Metazoa > Arthropoda > Insecta > Hymenoptera > Apidae > Apis > Apis laboriosa. The sequence continues at coordinate 1,774,583 of NW_025224966.1, forward strand.
CGCGTGACGACGATACGCGAGATTCAAGCAATAATAAATTATAAGCGAAGTTGCCGAATTGTTCGAATTATCGATCGATAATCGGATCGGATTCGAGGGGAATCAAGGGTCATTTTTAGAGACGAATCAACCGTCCATTTCGCCCCGATTCGACATGATTTAACGAGCGGTTAAGTGCAACGACGAAAGGAAAAAGTTCCGTCCAAGACGCAAAGATCCTTTTAGCCGGGACAAAACTTTTAACTACTGGCCGGGTCTCGTTGTTTTTTCCCATCCACTCCTCACCCGTCAGCTTTACAAAACGCGAAACTAGACGCAATAAACATTCTATTGCCCCGGCCTCGTTATCTTCCCTCTTTTTTTCCTTTCTTTTTTTTTCCCCCTTTTTACCAACTCGTGGCCGTAAATACTTCCACTTTAATAAAAATTCGAGCTGACTCCGAAATAAAACTTCGACAAACGTGGCGGTATTAGTTATCGAGTTTGTACTCTCCTGCGTCCTTCTCTCCTTCTTCTTCTCCTTCTCCCCCACTCTCCAGGCGCGCTTCTCTCTCGCCTCGACATTACGGCCCCCTGATATCAACTTATTTCCGCAGTTAGTCCTCGATCCCTTCCCTTTCCATTTCCTTTTTTCCCCAACTTTTCCTCCTCCCTGCTAATTCTTCCTCCTAAGAATACGTTATGTAACCGGTTTGAACATCGATCGACAACTTTCTTTCGAGTTTTTTTCCTTTCTTTTCCTTTTTTCCATACGATTTCTATCGCTTTTTATCGCCCCCTCTCCCGTTCCATCGTTGACAGGGGACTCGATCGATGATCTCTCCTCTCCTCTGGCGCATCCTCCTCTGGCGCGGTACAATAGTAATTTAAACAATTGGTGGATACGGTGGCACGGGGGACACCCGTGTGAATCGTAAAATACGCACCGAGCGAGACAACGAATTTCCATTTGTCCCCCGGGGAGATCCTCCGCGATTCGATATTACGCGACCATAATACGAAACGAGTAATGCGGCCGGAATTAAAGCACGATCCGCCTCCCCCCGCCTCCTCCGCCACGTCAATCGGATTGCAGACAGAAATTAATCCATTCTCTACGCGCTCTCCTAATCAGTCGTCTGATTGTTCGTTTCGTGGGATCGATCGATCGCAATCCTCCGAGAAGGGTGAGGAGGAGCAGGAGGAGGAAAATCCGAGCGTTCTCGATTATAGGATAATACAAAATATCGGAGGAGAGGAGGGAAAAAAACTCGAGAGATTCTCTCTCTCTCTCTCTCTCTCTCTCTTTATCATCCTCGGATGATATACACATATACGTTTCTAAAAAACGAGGAACGAGAGTACGGATTGATAAATTTTGAATCATTCTCCTTCTCCCTTTCTCTCTCTCTCTCTCTCTCTCTCTCTCTCTTCCTCGGTCAGATGGAACTGTTTTCGAGGAATGGCGCGAACGTTCGCGTCTGACCGCCGCGTATTTATCTAATGTAAATTTAATACAAGCCGACGAATTCGAAATAATTTTCGAAAGTTTCGCCCGCTGGGTTTACCCAGCTGTGGCGGAGAAGAGAGTGAGAGGGAGGAAGAGGAAGAGGTTTTGATCAATTTTCCCTTTCCTCCCGCGAATATTGTTTACTCTAGTCGAGCGTGTGCGACCACGCGCTCGCGTGCCTCGGCTAACGCGAATTTAATGCAACTCCGGTGCGGAATTAATTCGCGAATTACCATACGGGGCCGCGGTCACCCGCCGGACCGCGTTCACGTCGGCTTTTCGCCGACATCTGAAAACGCCTCGAGAAAATCCCTTCCAGCTCGATGCTGCCGAAGATACTCGCAGGAGGACAGGAGGGGGGGATCTCGTTCGATTATCCCACGCTCTCCCATTTCAATGTTCAACCGTGGAAGCCGTGTGGCGGCGCGCTGATTTGAAAAAAAAAAAAAAAAAAAAAAAAGGAAAAAATTTGGAGGGTGACTGGTAATCGGATTAACGATGATATTCCATGATTCAATGGGAGGAGAGAAGTTATTTGCCGGGGAATATTAAACGTATTTCGGATAAAAGAGGGGGTAACGATCGTTTTAAAAGAGAGAGAGAGAGAGAGAGAGAGAGGATTGTAAGCGGGGAGAGAGTTCTTTGTTATGAACTCTTGGAGGAAATTGAGGCGATTAGCGGGAGGAGGGAAACACTGTCCGCGATTAAATCGATCGAGAGCCGACGATGGGAGAAAAACGGGCGTCATTAGCGGGCAGGAAGGGAATCGTCTTTCTATGACAACGCCAGACCGTACGTTTCTTTGAGGGCGGGCGGCAAAAAAATATCGGGCGCCCCGATTAATCGTCGGCCGTGTTCGGCCCAGTCCCGAATTTTTATCCAAGCAATTTCGAAAACGTCCGCGGTTTCCGTGTCCCCGTTTTTACCCACGAAACAAAAACTTTCACGCTGATGAAAAATATATATATATATATATAATATGTATCGCATATCTCCCAATCAGATTCGAATCAGATTTCACTTCATCGAGCGAATAATTATTATTAAAATATTAAATTGATAAAAGTTTACCGCGTGTCGATGGAAATTTCTCTCCCCAAGAATCGTCCTTGATTGTACTCTATCCTCGTTACAAAAAATCTTTGCCAAGATAAAAGGAAATCGATCGATCATAGACGAGCAACATCGTCGGGAAAGAAGGCGCGATTAACGGTTTCGATTCGGTTTCGTCAAAACTGGAGCGGAAAACTCGCCGCCGCGGGATTAAAACTCGAAGAAGGGAGGGGGGGCAAGAACGGAAGGCGTCTCCCCGATTCGGATCCCCGACACAGAGAAAACACGGGGGAGGAAGGAGCGGAAAAAAAAATATTACTTCACCCCGACGCTCGACCGGCTGCATGCACGCGTCGTTACCCGCATACGTGTCGGGAATATATCTTAATCCGTTGAAGCCCCGGCCTGAATATTTATGCGAGTTGCCGTTTGCGTTGTAAATCGCCACAACCCCCTCTTCTCCCTCCCCTCTCCCCTCCCTTTCGCCTTTGTATTTTCGTTCAAACGTAGCGTATATGTATATATATACGCTAATTGAAATCGTTCCTCCGTCGTTTTTCTCCTCGACGGAGAGGGAGAGGGGAAAAGGATGGTGTTTTTCGATCAATCATCGATGGAAAATTCGGATTTTTTTTAAGCGGGTAAATGTACACCGTCGGCGGATGTGGAATCGAATCTTTGGTTGGAAATGGGAAAACGGGCAACGACGGGATAGATCTCGTTTAGTCTCGTTACCCACAGATATAACTTTGGCGGTGGGGGGGGGGGGAGGGGAGGGTTCTCTCAAATTTCTATCCGATCTTTCGACCGCAGGGATAGGAGATGGAATGGAAAAGCAGGCGTGAATCAAGGGCAAGGGCTGAAAGGATTTGAAACGCGAGCCCCCAATTTAACCCAATTATTCCGGCCGATTGGGTTTCCCTTGCGTCACGCCACCCTTTCACTTTCTCTCTCGTTTCCTCCTTTCGTTCGCTCGAGCGAACACGGCGACTCGCCTAATTGGCCCGCTCGACTTCTAATTATTTGCCCCTCCTCCCCCCCCTTTCTCGAGCCGCCATCACCACTACCACGGGCGATGGCGAGTGACAACGCGTTTCGACGAGAATCTTGGTCGAGGGAAAGCTTTGAGCGCAATTATCGAGCGAATCAAACGAGCCATCGGTCCAACCGATGGCGAGCGTGGCCAATCGATAAGCTCGAGTAATTCACGCGAAACCGTCCCGTTGAAACCGAAACGGCGCTCCTTTCTTCGATGGATCTCGCAATTCTTGGCGTCAACTCGTTCCGTGCGTCGTTTCTCTTCCATTGACGAGGACGAGAATAAAGTTTTGACCGAGTCACTCGATGCTCGGTATATTGGAAGGATCGATTAAAAATTTGTACCGCGTTTAATTCGTATCCTCGGTGTTAATCCTTATCATTTATTTTTACATCTTGTAGATTTGATAATTAGTTTTTTGACCATCGTCGCGAGGATGACGATCATTTTTACCGAGCGAGCATGCAAAGTCGCGGAAAAAATTAATCGGTTTAAAATTTCAAACGAAGCAAGAATACTTTAAGTAATAATTTTATTTAAAGTGTAGGTAACATTTATTCGTAGTTTATAATTAAACGTTTCGTTCGTATATAATCTCGGCGTTAAACGCTTCGAAATTATTCGAGTAACTTATCGAAGTAACTTTATTCTTGAAACCGTTTGAAAATTTTTGCCCATCTCTCTCTCCCTTAACGCGAGTGACGTGGATCGGAAGTGGAAATCTTCCCCCCTCTGCCTTTCTTTCTTTTTTCTTTTTTTTTTTTTCTTTTTTTAAATAATAATCCCCTCTCCAAACGAGCCATTGCATATTCGGCGAGGAATGGCGAGGTTTCCCTTTTGCCAGCCGTTTAGAAATTTTCGCCAGAGATCTTTCGAGATGGAGGCAAAAATTTTAATCCACCTTTTATCCGGCAAGTAACGTTATCAAAATTCAACGGATCGAGGATATTAGTCGGTTGGATTAACTCTTTTAAAATTTAAGAATTAGTCGCGACCGGGCGAGATTACCGATTCATCCGTTTCGAAAAGATTTAAGAATTCGCGTAAATTATTGAGAATTTTCCAAGATCTGAGGAGGCGCGAGACCGTTCGATCCCCTCCCGCTCTCGATTCGAGCGGCCGAAGCAGTGAAACGGCGCTTGATTAATTATTCCGGGGCGAGGAGTCGACAATTCGGCTTTGGCGACGAATCTGAAAATTTCAAGGAAAATGTTCTGTTAATTTGGCCGGTTGACGGCCCCCGCGCTTAATCGGGTTCCGAGCTTGATTAACTATTCATCCAACGGGCGGGCGACGTTATAACGCTTTCCTTTCGTCCCGATAACGCTCGGTTGGCTAATGAAAAAGAAAAGAAGAAGAAGAAGAAGAAGAAGAAGAAGAAGAAGAAGAAGAAGAAGAGAAGAAAAAGAAAGGAAAGGAAAAAACCTAGAAGGGGAGAAGAAAACTGGAAGAAACGCTGGTAAACTGGAAAGGCTTCTCCAGTCGGGCCCCGGAAAAATAGGCAGATTTTTACGCGAGCTCGGTTATTCCCCTAATTTTCCCCCGAAGAAAACACTCGAGGGGAACAATGAACATCGAACGACGCATCGCCTCTCTCTCTCTCTCTGTCTCTCTCTTTCTCTCTCTTCGGCTGCCTCGCCCCCTTTTTCGTTCCAACCAACGTCCGTAACTCGAGCCCGTATTTTCAACGGAATCGTGCCGTTGAATGCGCGTTCCCTCGTTGCCAACCGGATATTCTTGCGTACAAATAAAAGCGCGTGGCGTTCTCGAGAGTCTCGGAAAAGCCGAGGAAACCGCCGAGGAAACCGGTGGCATCGATTTTTCTTTTTCTTTTTCTTTTTTCCTTTTCACCGCCGTAACCGCGCAACAGCTATTCGACACGCCTTCCACGATTGCGAAAAAAAGAAGTAAAAAGTAAAGAAAATATCGTTGACTCGACTAAACGATTAAACCGTCGATTCGTTTTCTCGCGAATACCAGGAGAGAGAGAGAGAGAGAAAGAGAGAGAAGGTAAACGATTAAAGAAATTTTTTCGAAGCGATCTCTCGAGAACAATGAGAGGCCTGCCACGTCGATCACGTGGAACATGCAAAAGAACATGCGTCTTGCGGGGACTTGGGTATCCCCCGGCTGAAAGCGGCGCCGCGTAATACTCTCTCCAAAAGTAGTCCAAGTGAATAATGACTCCGTACAATGGAGTTTCGAGACCTTTTCCTCTCTCTCTCTCTCTCTCTCTCTCTTTGTCTTGCTCTTTGCGCAACAAGGGCTTAAACTTTGCACGAGGGCGCGCAATCTTGCCGCCCGTATTTACCTTTCTCGAGCACATTAGCGACTCGCGTACGAATTTCCGCGGTTTCGGTCGGCTTCTTTAAAGTTTTCGAGCCGGGGCGACCGGTCACACGGCTCCAGCTTCCACGTCGAAATTATTCAGGCGCCGGCGTCGTTACAATTTCACTGAAGGAATCGAGAGAGAGAGAGAGAGAGAGACAGAGAGAAGAGACACACGCGTGTCTGGCGTTAAGGCGTGGCGCCCGCAAAGGCAAGATTCATAAAGCGGTTTCGAAGCGGAGGGGAGGGTGAACGCCGCGAAGAGGAAAACTGAGCGAATAATAACACGAGCGTTCCATCTCGAAGGGAGAGGCCACTTTCTCCGATTCTGGCCTCCAATCGCTTTCCACCAACGGCGAGAAACTTGGTTCCCGATGCGCGTATCCGCACCGACCGAGAGCAATGTTTTTCTTAAAAAGAGAAAAAAAAAAACCAAGTCGCGTTGCCTTTTAACGCTCTCCTTCGATTCGTCGAGAACTTGGCTGAATTCTCTCTCTCTCTCTTTTTCTTTCCCTTTTTACTCGAGGGTAACGCTAAGTGCGGGCAAAATTTCAACCCCGAACCTCGATGAAAGTCGATTCGGCTTCGAATCGATTCGACCGGATTCAATTTGATCCGTGAGGCGACGAATAAAAGAGCCCGGGGCCTCGTGGAGAGCCCCCGATCGTGAACGATAAATCATCGTGAGGATGTGAACGGCGAGCGAAGCGTCGTTGATCGAATTCTTATGAATCGCGCGATTCTTGCCCGGGCTGATACAGATTACCACCACCCCGCCTCGATCGGATACCGAGTATTTCTTATACCAGAGATCCATCGAATCACGGTCCAATCGGGTCCTCCTCCGATCCGAGTTAGTCGGATATTCGACCTCGTTCCCTTTCCAAACCTCTCTCTCTCTCTCTCTCACCATTTGTCTTCCACCACCGGCGAAAGACTTTCTCTCTCTCTCTCTCTCTCTCTCTCTCTCTCTCTCCCTCTTCCCTTTGCTTACTCGAGGCCGCGCGCACACCGACCCGACACGAACGAAATCATAAAAGTTTTAGCCTACAACTCGGTGACGCGAGCTCAGGAAAGAAGCTTTTCGGTGTTAGTCGTTCCGTAACGCTTCCAGTCGTTTGTGTTCCCATCTTGTTCTCGTCTATACGTATCCTTCGCGCGCCCAAAGCCCCTCAAAGCTTCCCGCTACGTGTTCCTGCTATACGAGTGTGGACGCGTGTTTCACACGCATAGATGAGTGTGTTTGCGCAAGGGCCGTGCCTCCAGTCTGTCGGCCATTAGCAGCAGCCGTCGGTCCTGAAAATCAGAAAACTTCTCGAAACTGATTCCACCCCTCTCCCTCTCCCTCCCTCTCTCTCGAACCAATTACTTCCCTCCTCGCGAATTTATCGCACACCGCCTCGATATTAATCGCGCCTTCGACGCGCCGTTCGTTAAGCGCTGTTCTTTTTCTTCTCCTCCTTTTTTTTTTTTAGAGTTCTCGTTTTTTCGAGCTCAGACGGAAATTTTGAATTTCGCGCGAGAATAATTCACCGTCGCGGAAAATTCGATAACGATTCTACGATTCTTTCGTTCTCGCGATCGTTGAAAAATCGATCTTTCGATGCCAGGGGGAAGGGGGATTTGTATCGTTTCGCAGGGGAGGGATTCTTTCTATAGGGGGGATGATCGTGAAAACGCGAGAGGAAAACGAGAGGGAGGGGAAAAAGAAGGGGATGCGACGAGGGAGGTAGGAGAGTCTGACGATCGACCCTGTTTTACAGAGCGTTTACAATCTGCTGGGGGAAACTCTGTCGAGGCTGCAACAGTACGCGGAGGCGGAAAGGTGGTTCCAGGCGAGTTTGGCCAGCCAGCCTGACCACGTGCCGGCCCACATCACTTACGGGAAACTTTTGGCCCGAAACGTAAGTAGTTACCAGTTTTAGATCGGTTCTCTTTCATCAGGGCGCGGGGATCCAGTTCCCGAGTTTACCGCGGCCCGACCAATATCGTTCAACGCGGAATTTCGTTGGTACGGACAACCGAGATACATCCTCTCCCCTCCACCTTTCCCCTCCGAGCTGGAGAAACGGTAGGGAGAATCGGCCAACTTTTCGATCGCTTATCCAGTCGAAGAAACTCGATCGCCATCTTCTTCTTCTTCTTCTTCTTCTTCTTCGACGAAGCCGTTTCCACGTTACTCTTTGCAAAGTAACGCTCTTTGAAAACTGCTACTTCTTTTCCTCCTCCTCCCCCCTTCTTTTGAACCGTGATAAATATCCAATCGCCGTGAGAGCGAAAAACCAAAGAGAGAGAGAAAGAGAGAGAGAGAGAGAGAGTGAGGGATAAAGGGAAGGGGGAGAAGATAAATGGTAACGAAAGTTGCCTGGTTCGAATATGAAACGATATATAAAACGAGAGAACCGGGATTGCAGGGCTCTCGTTCGCCGTAGTCTGACCACGTAGCGACCCACATCACTTAGCAAACCTTCGACTCGGCACGTAAGTAGTTAGTACTATTTCTCGAGGCTCGACAGCGGTGGTGGCGCCACGTATCGATAGGCCGGCTCGGGGAGCACACGCTCCCTGACCCACATCCCATTAAAGGGGGAACCCCGGCAAAGGGAAACAACGCGCAGTTAAGCTGATTCTGCTCGATCCACTGACCGGATCCGTGTTCCCGCCCGGCCAATCGTTGACCGGAAACCGGTATTTCTCCTGAAAACGTATCTAACGCGTATCTAACCGACGATCACGCTCATTGAGCCGAGAGAGATTCGAAACGCGCCATTCCTCCAAACGCGGCTTTCACTTTTGCATATTGCGCTTCGATGATTAATTCGCGATGATCAATTGGCGAGATCGGTTCGTGTCGCCATCATCGATCGATCGATCGATCGTTCGTTCGTTCGTTCGTTCGTTCGTCTTCGATCGAATTTCTCGTCTTTCGGCGCGATTACATCGAATAATCGATTAATACTATCCTTCTCCGGGGGGACGCATTAACGGTAATGTGTAATATAGTTGATTGCTTGCCATGATAATATTACCGAATTGCCAATTTTCCATTAGCCCTGTACCGTTCCCGTGAAATAACTTTAAATTGATTGCGCGTAAATGAAATAGATTTACGCGGGTGATGAAGTTCCATTTCATTTTTTTTTTTTTTTTTTTTTTTNTTTTTTTTTTTTTTTTTTTTCACTTAATCCTACATTGGCGATACACATCAGCCAATGAACCGATGATGAATTACGTTTGATCCTAAATCTCCGAGTATATATAGTACATATAATAATATCCTTTTCCGAGGCTGTGTTACCTGTGCTATTAACTCTCGTTTCTTTCGTTAATAAACGAAACGAAAATTTTCGCAAAGGCGAAATTTGCTTGAGATTCCCGAAAATGTGGAACGTTCCTCCGCCTTCTTTCCATTCCGAAGTCGGTTTGGGAGAAAAGTTTCCAATTGCGAATTACGATGTACGTCACGCCCCAATGGCACAACGGTCGATGTAAAGTCAATAGGCGAGTAAACTATGTAATTGCACGTTTGACCGATAAATGTCGACTTTGTATCGCGGCGCCGCCGGTGAATTTTCATCGGTTCGGTGCCACCCGAACCGTATCGAAATTCCATTTCCATCTTTCACGCGGCTCTCCTCCTCTCTGTGCGCCAAGTGAAACGGAATCCTCTCTGTTTCTCGTTGCCCCTAATCGCATCGGGATAAATCTCGTTACACCCGTAACTCGGTAGACCGTTCCCAACCAACGTTCCAACGTTTCGATCACTGATTCTCCTTTCTTCTCGTTTCTTTCCACAGTCGAGCCGCGTGCTGGAGGCCGAGAGGTGGTTCCTGAGAGCCCGTAGATTGGCGCCGGACGACTCGAGCGTGCACCATCATTACGGTACGTATCATTTCGCCCAGTTTCGTTAATTTTCCCGCCCCCAAAAAAAAACCTTTGGCCCACCATCGTTTCGAAAGAGGTCCAGATTGGTCCAGATTTATCCCTCTTCGAGGTTGATCGTGCACCGCCTCTAACACATATTAATACAGTTTTTCCTCGACGAGAAGGAGGAGGAGGAGGAGGAGGAGGAATAAGAGAAGCTCTAAATACCGGTGTAATATTTTTCTTTGGGAGGTGGAAGAGGAGCGTGGCAGTGAAAAGGGAGAAGGGAAGCGGCACGTCAATCGAAAAAAGAGACGAGGGAAAATGCGAATGGGAGGGGGGCTGGAGAGCCAGCAACCGGAAAGAAGATCGACGGGTATTGAAATTCCGGAAAGGAATTCTTCGCGATTCCTGCTGCTCGTCGCAGTGTCGACTCGTGTCGTTTCATCCTCCCCCTCCTCTCAACCGCATTTTAAACCCGTCCCTCGATCTCGGTTTGGCAACGGTTCCCCGCCCGCTTTTTCACCAGATCTCTTTCGAATATCCATCGTGTCTCCGTTCGCGGAGAGGGATGGGCCAACGGCCAATCGGTCGCCCGATTCTTCTTCGCGGCCAGGATTAATCCACTCCACTCCCTACGAAAAGAGAATCTCGCGTTGGAACGTTGGAGATTTTTCAGCCGCAAAAAAATCTCGCGGTTTATCTCTCTTAGCGGGCTACGCGTCATTGGGCAGTAGACCGCGATGCAGTCACCCTGAAATTTATATCCTACGCGAGATTTCGAGGACGTTACCGAAGTAGCTGGCAACCTTGACCGTATATTTATTTCCCTCCTTCTCCTTTTCTTTTTTAATCGTCGCTTCGAAGGAAAGCATGCTCCCAAACGTGTATATATATATATATAAAGAGCTTAAAAATTTGAGTACTCGTGACTTTCGCAGGACTGTTCCTGACGTCCCAGGGTCGGTTATCGGAGGCGGCCGAGGAGCAACTGCGGGCCGCGGAGCTTTCCAGATCGGATTACGAGCTGTCGATGGCTGCGGCGTCCGCGCTTCGGCAGGCGGGCCGGCTGGAGGACGCGGAGGTGTGGTACAGGCACGCGGCAAGGCTGAGGCCGCACGAGGCGCGCAGCCACACGAACCTGGGCGCGATCCTCCACCTGAACGGGAAATACAAGCAGGCGGCGGCCGCGTACAGCGAGGCGTTGAGGCTGCAGCCGGGCGACGCGACGACCATCATGAACCTGCACAAATTGGCGGCGATCCTCGCGTGACCACCACGACGCCGCTGCATGGGAATCGACGAGAGACACGGCCGCGCGTACGACGCAATGACGACGACGACGACGATCCCACGAGACGAACACCACAACCACAACCACCACCACCACCACCACCACCACCACCACCACCGCCGCCGCCGCCGCCCCCTACAGTCACCGACTCGCCGTATTCCCCCACCCACCCACGTCACCCCGATCTTCCTCCCGATATTCGTTTGTATCCGTCGACGGGCGCGCCAACGTCCCCGCGGGGCACAGCTAGCCGTCATCCCCCGGGGGGACCTCGACGCGCCCCCGACTCGTATCGCCTGCTATGGTATGTAAAGAATAAAAGCTTCCTTTATTTTTCTCTAATCGACAGCGTTCTTTGCTTCTTCACCCTCCCTTCTTCCTTTCCCTTCATCGTGTGCAGAAAGAGGATAGGCGAAGGGGTGAGCCGGTGGAGGCGGAGGGAGCTCTTCCGGATCGCGCGAATTTTCTCACCAGCCCCCTGCTGGCTGTCGAGGCTCCATTAATATCGAATCTATTTGCACGGAGACGACGACGACGACGACGACGCCGACTGGAATATTTAAGTTTACACTTTAAATCACACCCCCGAGCGGCGGAGCTCGGGAGGGAGGCGAGGGTGAAAAAGACGGATGAGGGTAATAGCGGGCCGAGAAAGGTAGACACTCGCGGTGTCGTGAGTCGAGGAGCGAGGGAGGCACGAGGGGAGGGGAGGGGTCAAGCTGGGGGGAAGAAAGAGAGAGAGGAAAGGAAGAGAACGAAGCCACCTGTCGCTCCTCCCGTCGCCCTAACGGGAGACAGTCTCGACAAACACTCGACAGGTGCCGCGGCGCGGTTACCTACCTTTATCCCGCGAAGAACTCGCTTCGTTATCTTTAAAGCGGAACTCGTCGAGACGCCAGCCGACCAACGACCGCTTCGTTTAGCCGCTTCGCTCTTCCCGGCCACTTCGCGTGCCATTTCGTTCTCCCTCCTCTTCAATCCTTTTTTCTTCTCTCCCCTCTTCCTCTCTGTGTTAACATTTCACCACACTCCTCGACCTCGCCACCCTTCCTTTCCTCGATTCATCCTCGGCATCGTCGTCGAGTTCGATTTTTCGATTTGAGCAGTAGGGCACGAGACTCGGGCAGAAGACGCGTCGACGACTCGCTTTCCACGAGAAATAAAAGACTCTCGCCGCTATCTCGGGATCTCCGCCTCTTTTTTCTCCCTTTCTTCACCCTCGCCCCTTAAATGTCATTGATTTTTAGCTCGTCGCCAAGACGATTTAGCAAGGGTAGGAAGGAACCTCTCCCTCTTATTTCCTACCCTCTTTATTTCCACCGCCGTCCGCAGCTTCTTTCGTAGCTCTTTCGTTTCTCCTCCTATCGACACACCTTCCTTCCCTCTTTGCTTACGAGATTAAACGTATCGTCCCTTCCTTTTCTTCTCTCCTACGCTCCGCCGTACGTATTAATCACACGATAATTAGTCACGATATTCATTTAACTAAAGCATAAGTACACGCGCCTTTATTCTCCCTTTACTCTCTCCGTGAACGGAGGAGAGAACGATAGAAATCTCCGACAGAGATACGTATATCTCCCCAAAGTTAAAAATTGCTGGAATAACATTATCCCCCTTTCGACGCTTTCAAAAACACCCCTAACTTCGTTATCAATCCGGACAATATTCTCCCTATCTCCCCCTTCCCCTTGATCCGAAAGACAAATTTCTCCCGCGAAATGGAGCGGCTCCCTCGCGATTATTCCTACACCAGCCCCGCCAAACGGTATCCCCCCTCTATTTTTCACCAACTTCGACGTTCCCGTTTGTCTATCGGCCGGGTTTCACTCCTTATTGACATTCCTCCTCCATCCCTTCCTGTCTTCTTCCTTCCTTCTCCCTCTCGGGGGAGCAATAAGAGTCGGCCGAGCGGGACATTTATTATACGCGGAGGAAAGGTGGGCGAAGATACAAAGGCGGCGCGAAACAGGAGGGAAACCCTCCTCCTCCTTCTCCTCCCCGGTGAAAAGCTCTCGCGGCGCCGCTAATGGCCTTGTTCTCGAAACAAGCCGCGCCGGCTGAGGATACCGTTTGCCAAGACAGAGCCTCTCTGGCACGCGTAGGAAAGGAGGAATATTTCGTCCTTGAACAATGGACCAAACCCGACCCGGCTGTTTTAACGCCGAGACCGATGATGGAATTCTCTCGAAAACTAATCGGGATCTCGATGTCGCTCGGGAGTAACAGGGATAAATGGGATCCTGGTTTTATATATCATATATAATTTTATATATCATGGAAGCCATTTAAAAATTCGAAGCTGGAATAATATATAATCTATTTTAGTTGGAAAAAAAGAAAAATCTTCGTTTAATCATCCGTTGGAGATAGGAAAGCGCAGGAACAAGTGGAAATAACGGAAGTGTGGGCTGACGTTCAAACGATGCCGCGGCTATGTGAAAAGAGGGGGAGGGAAGGGGGCGTAATGACTGATCCCATTGCGCGATCGATAAGTAATTAAGAGAGGTCATTAAAGCTCGGAAGCTTAATGAAATAATGTCACAGAGGGCAGAGCGATATTGGAATCGGAGGGGGAAACGAAATAGCCCAACGTCCCAGTTAGTTAAAGGCTGGAAATATTAAAAAAAGAAATCTGGAAAAGCTCGTTCCTTCTCCCTAATTTCGCTTCAAATCGAAGATGGAGAGAGGAAAGAATATATCCTCGGGATTTCGAATCGGAGAGGACGAGTGTGGGAGGCGGAGTGTGCACCAGCTGCACGATGAAATATTCCATAGGGTCGCGTCATTCGAGGCGGCAAGGTCGCGTGGCGCGAGACCAACCGGAAGGTCAAGTGCCACTTTCCCGCTCCCTTGCGCTTCCCCTTCCTTCTGACCTTTCCTGATTTATTCTCCAAGGGGACGGTGAAAAACGACCGTTGCAACATTCAACAGTCCACCTAGTAACGCGGACCGACTCTCTACATAATTTACTCCCGAAACGAGGTGTAACGGACGGTGCGCCGGCTGCCTTTCGACGATGATCGCGCTGCGAGAGATGGATCGTCCCTTTCCCTTCGAAACCTTCTCGCCACCAATTTTTCTCGAAAACGAAAATTCCCTGAGAAATTAGAAAGGAGAAGAAGATTTGTAAGCCTCCGTTGAAACTTGTTCGAGGATTGTGAGTCTAATTGTGAGTCCAGTTCCCTTAACGCTTTCGTTTCGTCAAGAAACGACGCGACGATTGCTTTCTTTAACCCTCGCTCAATTTTCGCGAAAAATAATGATCGAGAAGGGGAAAGACAGAGAAGACTATAATAGAATACTGATCTGATACAGTTAGAATAGAATTAGAATCATTGGAGTCGTAATAATATAATAATAAATAATAATACAGTTCTACAACAATAGAGATCGATTCATTGCGGGATATTCAAAGTCATTCAAGATTTAGGACATGGATTTTTCACTACGGGAAGAAGCATCGACTGTATCGTAAAAGTACAACCGAGGGGTGTGGTGGATAAAAACCGAGGTGGAAAAATCGTCCTTCCTCCGCGTCTCGATCAATCAACGTTCCCCCTTCCCTCTCGCTTTTTCCACCTGGCGGCCCTTTTACCCTAACCCTCTCTCGGGGGTTTACGCGTTGAAAGCAACTTTTGCCTCGCGAAAACGCGACGGGAATGTCGATGAACGTCGCGCGTTACGCGACCCTCTCGTTGCGAACAATTCTCCTCACCGACCTCGCCCCCCCCCCTCCTCGTCGTTTAACAACGCGGACGATTAAGCGGACGTCAGCCAGCCAGCACGGGAATGTTCCTGATTAATGAACCGGTCCTTATCGTCCTTCTCGATTATTCTCTTTTTCGAAAGAGGAGTGGGAGGTGGAATGAGAGGTGTACCCGCGAAATTTAAATTTGTACCAATAACGTCGCTTTCTTTTTTTTTTTTTTTTTTTTTTATTTTTGCTTGGATTCGAAAGTAATTGGGAAGAAGCGATACCGAGCGAAGATTAGTCTCGAGATTAATTACTCTACGCTTCTCTCCCGTGATCTTTCGCCTGGAATACACGTAGTGCACTAGGAAGGGAGAGGTTCTCAAGGTGAAATAAAATCACGGCAAATTGAATGCTTCGCGAAAAGCGAACGCGTACGGAACATTTAAGTGCATCGACTACTTAAGTACACTTTTAAACTCGCGTAAACGGAAGAGTCTTATCTATACGTATTAAAAAAAAAGAAGAAGAAGAAGAATGTTAAAACGGGATTCGAGTGGCTCACGCTCTCTCTCTCTCTCTCTCTCTCTCTTTCGAATAATTCGAATAAACGGGAGAATGAGCGAGAAATAAACGACGTTCGAATTCCTTCGAAACATCGGTTTCGTCGCGATATCGTTTAAAATTCCAAGCGTCGCGATTTTTTTATCGAGCGAAACGAACTCTCTCTCTCTCTCTCTCTCTCGTTAAATGAACGCAAAAAAAACGGCGAGAGGCGTTCAAGGCCCTCTCGAGGTAAATACGTGGAAGAATGAGACGAAATTAAACGCGAATACCGTGCATTTCCGTGCACTCAAAAATCGTCCCTAAAAAAAGGAAAATGCGATTGTTAACGCGACAAAGTTTGCCTTGGGATCCCTCGTCATCGTCATGGGGAGAGGGGATTGGGAGGTAATCGAGGCGTGCGGTGGCACGACGTTATTAACCTGGACGATTAACGGTCCGCTCCGAGCTTTGTTCGTTGAACGTTAATCGAGTATGCGCGGGGCGCAGAGACGAAAATACGGCGTGTATTCCGGCGTTGGGACGTCGGCCGTGGCCGGAAGTGGCTTGGTACGGTGCACGTCCGGCTGAAATATCCCTGTTAAACTAACATCCGCGCTCCGCTCAAGCGACTTCGCCCTGCCCTCGACTGGCCGCGTGCAGCCGCCTGAAAATTAATACACGGTGGCACAGAGGAGGATGCGCCACGGGGCTGACCACTCTACGGATTCATACGTACGCCCCTTCCACGCGTATTTTCCGCAACTCGGCCTCGCCCGAAGTAAATCGAATTTCATCTTCCTGGATCGAGAAAGCTGGAAAGGGTCTCGTGAAATAATTCGTAAATAATTATCTTTACGGAACTCGCACGAGATAGCAGTGTTTGCATCCTTTTCTTTCTTTTTTTAAAGATGGATATTTTAATGGGTATTTTCGTCTCTTTCGTCTCGCCATATTTTTTCGAGATATCTCTATTTATTAATCCGCCGTCGCTCGATCACCCGAGAGAAAAAAAAATTCGAAGGGAGAAAGAAACCTCGAAGAAGCTTAATTACCGAGGTATTTAATTAAGCCATAGACTGCGCCAAGTCACGTTGAGTATTATCCGCGAGGAACGACGCGGTCTCGCCGATAACAAGGCACGGTCGTCAACACGTTAATCACGGTAAATCGTCCGAAATACAGGAGAAACGATTCAACGAGACGATAAACGTGGCGGTCGCGTCGCGATACATCCTGTGTGTATCCGTGTGTGCATGCGTGTACGTCAAACGAGGGCAAAAGCGGTCTCCCCTCCCCGAGTCGAGAGGGATTTAATAAAAGCGAGGTGGGTAGATAAAGATGGACGGGGCCGAAAGCGACTTCAAAAAGCGAGATTGCGCTAAACAAGATTCAATTGTGTACCTGATGGAATAAAGGCCGGCGGATAATTTACTTTGCGCGGAGGACGGCGGCAAGAGGCGAGTCAAACAGCTGACGCCGGATACCTGTCGCGGACGGGTGCAACAATTAAGTTAAAAAAGTAATGGAAAAACGATAGATAGAGGGAGCGGACGCGGAGCAAGCAAATCCAGTTTCGCCACGTCGCCACACGGAAAATCGTGTACACCCACGCGAAAATCGGTCAATCGAATTGGAAACCTGTATATATATATATATATATATATATCGATTCGAATCATCCTATCTACCCTTCCTCCCTCTCCTCTCTCTCTCTCTCCTCGCTAATTTATCGAGCGCGAGCATCGAAACGAAACGCGTAAATAGCTCGAGATGGAGCATATGGGGGGAGGGGAGAGGTATATTCGTTAATTCGCCCTACGATCGCGGATATTTCAACACGAGGCCCCCATTCAAAAGGAGTCGAGTTACGTGCAGCGCGTTAACAGCCGCGAGCATTAATAACCGGTGTTAACCGGTTTCAAAGTTTCGACCGACGCGAAATCAACTTTGCCGGGTGCAACTGTCTCGGTCGGTATCCCCTCCCCCTCCCGTAAACCGCGACAAACGCGCTCTTTCTCGGCGCGAGATAGAAAGCTCGCAGGTTTCGCTCACAGATTAGATAAATTTAGGGAGGGGATGATTAAAGGAGGAGTAGCTGCTGGCGAAAGGATCGCGCGGGATTAGTAATTACTAAACAGCTCCTCCAGCTCCTAAACGGGGTCACGGGCTTTGTGAGAAGAGAGCTTCTTCGCGTTCCAAGAGTTTCCCTTACACCTTGCTCGGATGCTTGTCTTGCGAGATCTTCGGATTACGAGGGCTTCGAAACCTCCCTTGGGAGGGAGGGAGGGAGGGAACAACTATGCCGGGGAACGTGGATGGAAAATCGACCTAGACGACTTCCTTCGACTTCTTCGCGGAAAAAAGGGAAGAGGAATGATAGAGGAAAAAGGGGGCAGGAAAAAGGGCGTGTTTTCGCATAGATGGATCGATGGAGCGATTTATTAATTAATTAATTAATTAACTCATTCCCTCGATTTCGCGAGAAAATCAAATTCGAGTTTCCCCGAGTTTCTGGGTGTCTGATACTACTACTACTACTACTACTACTACTACTACTACCAGTGTCGGGTCGTAATATCGTCCCGCGAGTCGCGTGAAATCTCGAGAATTAATTAAAACGCGACGAGACACGAGACGCGTTAGAAACGGTGAAGGCGGTGACGGATGAGGGGGGAGGAAAGAGGGAGGATTGAAGCAATGGTGGAACCCCGAAGAAAGGAGCGAAAGACTCGCGATGGTTAGGCTGAAACGAAGCCGGCCGAGTCGAAAAGTGGACGGCGACGCGGAATTTCACGCTCGTGACGAGGTTTATAATTAAACGAGGAGAGACTAGCTCGCTAATGAAAACAGGGCGTCGTCGTCGTCGTCGTCGTCGTCGTCGACCGGTATTCTTTTCATAAATCATATTCCGTGCCGGATATCCACGGCCGAGCTTCGCGCTCCCGAGGACGTCGAACCGAGATACCGCTTAAAGATGCAAAGTCGGGACAGTTTTGTACTTTCTTCTCTCTCTCTCTCTCTCTTTTTTTCTCTTTGTCTGTCTGTTTTGTTTCTGTTCGCTTTGGAACGAAGAGCGGGGAAACGTTTGCACGCATCGATGAGTCGAAAGAAGAGAATTCGCTGTATATATATATATATATATATATATGTTCCGATTGTGTTATCCCCCTCCCTCCCAGTATAAAAAGAAACGAGACGACGGAACAAAATAGAAAAATTCGTGTGAACAAAGTTTTAATTGGGTTCAAATATTGCTGCGCGGTAGTACACGCGGTGTATATATAACGAAAGCAACTCGATTTCAAACAATTGTACGGAATCACAATCAGGATCGGGGACGGTTCTATGCGACTCCCTTTCTCTCTCTCGCTCTCTCTCTCTCTCTCTCTCTGGAAACCGCTCCAAAGAGATGCGGGGGTTTTAACGATCGTGACCCCGACACCGTTACAAATTCCAGAGAGGAAACCTCTGGCGGATGAAACGAGCGAGATTCACGATCGGCCGTGCCGAATCATTCGATTTTCATTGCTCGTTTCGAAGGGAGCCGCACCCCCTCCCCCCTCTTCCAATGCGACGGCGGTAACGGGAAACGGAATTGAAACTAAACCGCTATCCCACCGTCCGATATTTTTTTATTCGCCTGTGAAAAAGAAGATTAATACGAGGAAGTAATTAATTAGTGTCGTTTTTCACCCGTCTCCCCAGCGTCCGCCATAAAGAAAGGGGGGGACGTCAAATGCATCTCTCGCCCACTCTTTTAAACGTATTATCCCGCCTTCCTTTTGCTAAGAAAGAGGAATTCGCTTATCCTTCCGATCTTTCTTTCCTCGAACCGAAATCGTAGCCACCGAGGTTTCGATCTCTGGATCTGTTCGCGCGTTCGTGAAATCGTGATCTCGCCGTGATTCGAAGCAAAAGAAAAGAAAGCATCGCGAAGAAACATAATTTCCCGTCGCGCGGAGTATCTTGATGACCGATCTCGGTTCCAAGGCGAACGATCGATCCGAATATCGACTCGAAACGAACTTCCCCCGTCTTGGTCCTTCGCCATTTTCGAACCATTCGCGAAACACCGATCTTTCCTCTCTCTCTCCGCGATCTGCTCTACAAATCTACCATCTCACACCTCTTTCTCTCACCTCTTCTAGCTACGGTGCGATCTCAAAGGAAAAAAAAAAAAAGAAAAAAGAAAATCGTTCGCCAATTTCAAGAAAAAAGTACACTTTTTTAATATCCTAACGTGGCAACGATTCACAGCTCCGAGCTGGTGATCAGCTGCGACGAAATCCCTTAAAATTAGGACGTCGTCTACCGTTTACGTTACATCGGTTAAACCGTTAGCTAGGAAAACAAAGTCTCTCGATGGGAGGGGGGCTGATGCGAAATATCACGTAAACGCGCGAGCGCGAGCGCGTCTAATTAAGCGTAAAACGCGAGGCTGTTCCGCCCGACACGGTCGGCGACGCAGTGTTAAATGCGTGACTCGCCGCCTGTGGCCGGCCAAGCCCGAGCCCGAGCCCTGACGAAATTGTTTGGCGTAGCCTTCGTCAAAAGAAAAGTTTCATTAGCCTAATGAAACGAGTGACTCGGGGAAAAAGGTAGACCGCGGCCACGGCCCGCATCCGGGACACGACGAGAGGGAAGAGCGGAGGATGTACCACGCCACGCCAGCACTTTAATTAGAGAAATTAAATTTTCAAACGAAACACACGAGGCCTCGACCCAACCGGCCGGCCGACTCTCGCGTTACGTACGCGTTTCCGCTCGAGCCGTAAATTGCGGAACGATCTCCGTCGAATAAAAGTACGCTCCTCTCCCGGCTTTTTCGTCACTTTTTCCGCCCCTCCGAAATTTTTCCGAAATACAGCGGCTCGTGTTCGAGAGGTGGCGATATAAAAATTGCAATGCCAAGGAACGAGTTCTATTGGCGCGGGGATTCTTCAATTTACGGGCGTATTTCGATACTACGGGGTCCAGCAAAGAGAGTTGAAGAGAATTGCTCAAAAAATGGATGGAAAGTAATTAGTAAAGTGCGGATTTTTTTCGTAGAACGTGATTAAATGTACGGAAATTATCTGATAACAGAATGCGAAATAAATACCGTGTGTCGTAGAATCTTAAAATTTTTACATAAATAACGTGAGAAATTTATTGAGAATATAGAGGAAACTATACCGTTGAAGTCACTTTTTATTTTATCCCGATATCTCAATCGATTGCCGAGATATAAGGATCCAAAGTTTCCCATAGCGGTTAACACGGAGACTATGAATGGAGTCGTAACCGACTGACCTATATCTTCTCCAAGAAATATTACGTACTACGCTCTTCCTTTAAGAATCGCACCTTTCGCTTATCCGCAACGTAGGATAGACGAGTGCGAGCGAGAAGCGAGTAAATAACACGGACGAGGATCGAAACGATTAATAATTACCTTCTCCTTCGAGCAACGATATCTCGGGAACTAAAAGTCGCGTCGAAATAAACGAAACAGCGTTTTAAAGGGCAAGGTTCTGCGCTTCCAACGATCTCTCATTCGTTGATCGAAAATCATCACATTCGGAGTTGTGGCGGTTTAAGTTTTTCCTAATTTTTAACCGAGTTTCAGGAGAACGATTAAAAATTACCTTCTCCTTCGTACGACGATATCTCGGGAACTAAAAGTCGCGTCGAAATAAACGAAAGAGCGTTTTAAAGGGCAAAGTTTCGCGTTTCTAATGATCGTCCGTTCGTTGATCGCGAATCGCTATCTCCAAAGTTATAACAATTTAAACTTTACCTAATTTTAATACGGTTTAATCGAGTTTTAACCTAAATTCCACGATGATATTTTATATATTTACGTCACTTGCCGCGAAATGACGCATATTATAAAAGACGTGTATTTGCATGAAAATTCACTGTCCCTCCTCCCGCCCCCCAATCAGCATAAATCCCGTAACTGTGCGAGATTAAGTCATCGAGACGAGAAAATAAACACGAGATAGATAAAGGAAGTCTTTCTTGCTACCGCAGAAATATCGACATCATTTGAAAAACGACGCGGAATGGAACGAATAGAATTTCAATTAGCGTTGTTATCGTTTCCGGAGTGCTCGTTGTCGAAGCATGACTTCGTTTAAACTTCCGCGCAGCATCGAAACGAGTTTGTTTCCGATCGACCCCCGACTTTTTGCCGGCCAGACGACGGCCGGAAACGCCAACTGAATTATTAAATGTCCGTGTCCACACTCTCGTCGTTTCCAACGGAAATTACGTTCGTTTGTTTTTTTTTTTTTTTTTTTTTTTNTTTTTTTTTTTTTTTTTTTTTTTTTAAACGATTAATCAGAACTAGAAGTTCACTCCCCCTCCCCAAAGTTTTCCATCCATTCATCGATCGAGACGAGTAATCCATCGTTATTGTTTCCCTCATTTCCCTCGGCATCCCTCGACGAATCGCGATATCGCGACGCTCCCCTCTTCTCTTCTCCACCCCCATGGGAATTCCGGCCGCGCCGTTCGTAATCCATTTTTGCCCTCAATACGGGACACCAAATAAAGTTACCATCGCCTTCGCATCTCTAGTCTTTCTTCGGTTACTCCCCTTTGAACTCTCTTAGCGAAGTTAGTTCCTTGCTATTTTTATCGCGTCTGAGGGGGGTAGACGATTCGATATCGTGGATTTATCTCGGTGGAACGAAATTTGTGCGGCACGTGTGTGCGGGAAATACGAAATAATAACAGCAACAACAACAACAACGCGGACGGAGTTAAAAACGGAGTGAAAAACCGATAAGATTGACAAAATCGAGTTGTAATTTCGTGGCGATGATGGATATTAAAATTATCGGATTAAGAAGAAAATGAAAAGGAAAAAGAGAAATTTTGCGCGGAATCCGTGGCACGTAATAATCAATCTAACTTGAGTCTCGATACCGAGAGGAAAGGCCGGCTCGCAAATTATTTAACGCGGCGTGCGGAATACTTTCGCAAACTCCATCTCCATTAACCGACTTACCTCCAAGTTAACCACTCACACCAGCGACGTCGAGCTAACCTCATAAAACTTCGGCCTTGGTGATACCTTATTCAATGAACCGTGCGTTGACCAGATCACAGCCGTCTCTTTCTCTCCCTCTCCCTCCCTCCCTCCCTCCTATCCAGCCAATCAGGAACGAAGAAGAGACGAGGAAAAAGGGATAATTGACGAAGAGAGCCTATATTCTCCAGGAACGTGATATCGCCACCAATGGAAAAGGTGGAGGAGAGGTTCTCGAAACCTCCTAACGAGCTGCCAACTCGTTTTACTCGCGATCTCGAACGCTAAACAGGGTTAGAGGCCTCGGCTCTCATTCTCCTCGAGCCACCTTTCGACGTTCGCTTTCGAGGTCTCCATCCATCCATGGGTTTTCGGGGAGGAGGTTCGAGGATGGGAAAGGCGGCCGAGTCTTTTTTCGGGGGGAAGGGAGGGGCATGGAAGGCAGAAAGGAAGGAAGGAAGGAAGGAAGGAAGGAAGGAAAAGAAGGCTGCCAAGACTCTTTGGTCTTGGCTTCTTGGGCGGTAACTCGATTTGTCGCCCGTCTTGAGCCAGATGGATCGGAAGTAGACGCGAACGCCGGCCGCATTTCAAGCAGGCTACGCCATCCCTCTCCTTCCCCTACGTTTCGCGTGTTTTGTCGGCCACTCGTCCTCCTCCTACCACCAAACTCCTTCCTCGCGAAGCAACAATCGGTACTTGTGCTCCCTCCAACCAACCAGTCCGAGTTTACCGACCGTTCATGGCACGCCGGTATATCACCGTGGAATCCAACTTCGGATTAACTTTAGATTAGTTGGACGTTTAAATATTACAAGGAAGGAGGAACGGTCGTGAGCAAAAGAGGAACGGGGGACTTAGAGAGGATGTCTCTCTCTGATGTGATTTCGCGAAAGTTAAATTAGCGCTTCTTCTGCTGGACCTGGACTAGTACGTAGTAACAATGGTAGTAGTAATAGTAATAGTAGTGGTGGAGAGGCAGAGAGAGATAACGTTTCTACTCGAACGACGAGATGGAAAACAAGCGGTGGTTGTTCGACGATCGTTCGAAATCGTGCGAGATCGATCTTCACCCTTCTTTTCGACGCGGAAAGAAACCACCTAGGTTAAACACCTAGAAGCCAGAGGGAAACAAGCCTTGAAACAAGACGAAGCATCCAACCCTGGGCTAGCCTCGTTCGCCGAATAAGCATCTGTCCGAGAAACAACGTTCGAACTTTGTAACAAGTATCCCTCGTAACGACGGTATTACCTCGGATTTCACCCGAATCCCTCCCCCGACTTTGCTCGATATCAAGTTACCGAATGTTTGAATTCGCTTGGAAGGAGAACTCGCGAATCTTCTTCCCTCCACCTCCTCCGCGAGAGGATCGACTCGAGGCAAAAAAAGTAAATACGAACGCGCGAGATAGAGAGAGAGAGGGAGTGGAGTAGAGAGAGGGAGACGCGTTAAAGGGACGGAGAAACTTCACGCACCCCCTCCCTCCACTCGAGACAGGCTTTCGTGACCGACTTTCTAACGAATCGTTCTCTCGATACAACAGCCCTCGAGCCGTGGCGCGATATAAAAGACACGGGGAACCGGAATTAAAAAGACGGTAAGTCGAGGGCAAGAGACGTATGGTCGAGGAGAGGATAGAAGCGAGAATCGGAGAAAGCGTAGGGTCGAAACGAACACAGATATATATATATATATATATATATATATATAAAGGAAGGAGCATCGTGGAGCCGTGAGTAGGAAGAGCAGGAGCAAGGCTGTAGTAGCGAAAAGCGGATGAGAGGATGGAGAGGGTGGGTGTAGGTGGATAGGTGTATAGAGAGGTGCGGGTATCACGAGTAGAAAGTGCCGGGGGTGCCATTAGCGGGGTGTGTTTTGCGCCCGGGTCGCGCGATCAACTGCGAACTCCTCTCTCTCCGGCGCGAGGGTTGCGGAGGACAGGGTCGGGGAGGGGCGAGGCGAGGCGAGGAACCCTCTATTGTTGCCGCTTTACCCGGCATGCATATTTAACGCCTGCGCTCCCCTTCCCCTCTTCTCTAATTCCGTTTCGCTCGCACCCTCCGCAGTCTCTCTGTTTTCTGGCCACCAACTCCGGCATACCACCAACTCCAGCACACCGCCATCGCCACCGAACCGCGCGCTCTCTACCCATCTATCGCGCTTTAATTTCCGCGCCTCGAATCACGCCAGGCCAACGTACGCAGTCACACGTGAGACCGCGCTGCATAGACACTCGAAAGAATGAAGATTGGATAGGGGATGCGCACAATGCCCCCAGAGAGAGAGAAAGAGAGAGAGTGACGAAGCCTGGAATGCTTATGCAACACGAAGAGGGCTCGGCTGTATCGACGAATCGTAATTTCACTCTTTCATCCTCATTAATCGAGGATAATTTCGCGGCTTGAGCATCTCCTCGACCCAACTAATTATCCCTCAGCCTTTTCGCTCAGAGAGAGAGAGAGAGAGAGAGAGAGAGAGAGAGAGAGAGAGGAGGGGGGGAGTCGTTTGAAATTTTTACGGGAACGATTTGGATGGAAAATTCGCCTTCCTCGAGGAAGGAAGAATCGAACGGTGGCGAGCTGTTGTGGCCAACTGTATCGCTCGACTGTATCGATCCAGCTCCCTCTAATTGAGCGGCCGTTACGCTGTTTCCGCTGGAACAAACGTTATTTTCCGCGCGACGATCCCTTAATCGCGTTATCATCGGCGAGCAACGGTTTTCAACGTTGTTAAATTCGGCGAAATTTCGCCGTTCCCTGGCGAGACGCGGAAGACGAACGAGCCACGCACGTGCACGTATTATCGCTCTCGCGCGCACGCACACAAATACAGACACACATACGCACACCGACCTAGAGTAGCTCTGCACCGAGAGAGCAGCAACAAGGGCCTCGTAACAATTTTTGTCATGGTTTTTAGCTTTCAGCCTCGAATACAGCGAGCGCGTTCACGTTTTCACCCCCTGGACCAAGCATTCTCCTCCCCCCCTTCCCTCTGGTTTATATTAACTGGCTTTCGAGCTTTAAACAGACGGCCGTGACGAATAATAAATTCGCGACGAATTACCAGAGTTTATCGACTCTGGAGTGGCGCGATTTCATCGATAAAAAGGCGTAACGCAACGTGTACCGTTTTACTTGGGGGGAAGGGGTGGGAAGAAGGGGATTTCGAGAAAGCAAGGAGGGAGAAGAAAATTGGATGGATGGATGGATGGATGGATGGGTGGGTTCGCGATGACGATGGTGAAACGATGGTGTATAATTTATTTTTACACCGCAATCACCGTGATAAATATTGGAGCGCGGACAATGGGGTACGTCCACGTCAAAAACGTCGATACGAACATCGGCGGACAAAACGGCGCAACGGCGAGTTACGGGACTGGATCTTCTTTTCGCCCACGATTAATTGTTCCACGCGGTCCTCTCCATTGTCGGGCAAGAGATGAAAACGTCAGCTAACAATAACGTCCCTAGGACGTAACTGGCCGGTGGCGAGTCGTATTATGCCTTCGAGAGACGAGCCGATCTCTCTCGAACGAATACCTTTGTTCTTATTACGTTCAACGATATCGAGTGTACGATTGTTTTTCTTCTTCTTCTTTTTTTTTTCGAAAATAAAACACTCCTTTTTTTCTATCTAGTATATATATATATATTATATACGATATTTTTTCGGGGGACGAAAGCGTATCGAAAAAAAAAAAAATGTGAACGAGAGCAAAGCAAAAGTGTAAACAAACGAATCAAATTCCCAAATAATTTCTAACGAAAACCAATTAAATTCCGTTACCACTCGAACACTTTTCCCATCCGATACGATCATTTTAATCCACTTTGTATCCTGTANTATCTAGTATATATATATATATATTATATACGATATTTTTTCGGGGGACGAAAGCGTATCGAAAAAAAAAAAAATGTGAACGAGAGCAAAGCAAAAGTGTAAACAAACGAATCAAATTCCCAAATAATTTCTAACGAAAACCAATTAAATTCCGTTACCACTCGAACACTTTTCCCATCCGATACGATCATTTTAATCCACTTTGTATCCTGTACTTGGCCGTTAACGAGGATGGTTGTTTAAACTATACGGCTATATACATGGATGAACAGCACGAGTAGCATGGCCGAATATACACGTCCTAACGACGTTCGAATTCCAACGGGTTATATAGAGCCGATATAAAAAGCAGTGGCCGTATCCGATACGTCGAGTATCGTAATATCGTTGGACGACGATAATGAAACACGGATGAAGCGATGGATGACCGTTGCCCGTCAAACGGATGGAATTTAATATATTGTCCCGGCTAACGTACAATTAATTATCGAACCGGCTTGTACCAGCGGATACGGGGAATGATCATAGAGAGTGAATAGGCCGATACTCATATTGTTTGATCATTAGCCTCGTTAATTATTGCCTACGCTACTATAACCCCTCCCCGTCGCGCTTATACGTCGCGCATCTGTCATTCTGTCGTCGTCGAAACGCGACACGACCCAGTTAACGAGCCGTGCGTGCACGCGACTTCTGCAAAAACGATTGAAAATCGTTCGCGGGGACGATAAATTTCCCTCCCTCCTCCCCAAAAAACAAACCCCTCTGGACGAAACGCCAGTGATATATACTTCGTGCCTCGATCAATCGTCGTTCAATCAACAATTTGTTGAATACATATCCGTGGAATATTTTCCACGGAAAGAAGGAAAAGCGGCCTCGAATCGTGAACCGAGGGAAATGCTTGAATGTCTCTGTCTCTCCTCGAAAAAACAAGCTCGCACGCTTTTGGAACGGAACTCCGTCCAAATATAATACCTCGTGTCAAATGCGAAAAATAAAATGGCGGCATCGAAAAAGCGTGGAACTGAAATGAAAATTTCAAGCGTTCCGTGTATTTCGAAAATCGTATGCGCAAGCGCGTATGCGATTAAACGGAGAGGGGGAATACAAAGGGGTTAACGATCGAGAGAGAGAGCTTACGTTAGGCTTACGTTACGTTTACGCGCAGTTTAGTTCGAGCGGAAATTGTTCCCTCGAAGCAAAGGAGGGGAGGAATACCGTTTAACCGCAGGAGGAGACGCGAGAGGATTAAGAAGGAAAGGCTTATCTTAAGAGACTGAGCGTGAAAAGAAGAAGAAGAAAAAGAAATAGGAAAATTCGATTGCAACCGTTTCGAAAATTCGGCGTGCCGCCCGAAAGTTTGCTGACGCTGACGCCACTCCATCCACCGCAAAGTTTATCCGGGCCAACTAGCCGGGAACGTTTAACGGGGGAGGGGAAGGGAGGGGAAAAAAAAATTTGGGAAAAGCGGCGGCGAGAGGCGGGCCGCCCGTGAGCGACACCGTGAGCGTAACGAGGTCAACGCGTTATTTAAACGCGGGCAACGAGCAACGGAATTCGAGAAGAGGAATGTACAGGTCGACGGTGTACACCCGTTCGCCATCCGTCACGCATCCGTCGACGGATATTTCTCGGACTCGAAACTCGATCGTATCGGAGACGAAGTTCGACGGGGGAGGGGGGAAGGGGAGGAGAATTCTCTCCCCGTCGACGAACGAAATTCGGTGAAATTACGGCGAAACAACTTTTCCCATCCGCGACCTTCGTCTTCCGCGCCACTAATCCTAACTCGACGAGGGGTGAAATTCGTTACGAAGTTGGGGAGGGGATGGGAAATTCAATGACTGGAGGAGGAAACGCGGTTACGCGGGAGGCAAGTCTGTGAATTATTTAACGCCCGTGTCGAATTCGTCGTCGTTACGGCGTTGCAAACGGCGCGTCATTAAGGCTGAACGATGTTTGCGAACGACGACGAGAATACGGTGGGATGGACGGGTCGCGTGAAAGCGAACGAATTCGGGCGAAAAAAAGAAAGGGGGGAGAGAGAGAGAGAGAGAGAGGAGAAGAGAGGAGCGGAGGGTGAGTTACGGCGCGACTTTACTCGCGATCTGCCTGCCTGCAAGTTTTTGGAACACAGGATTGGAACACCGGATTGGATCGACAATTCATCGTAACCGCGAATAATTTATTATATTGGCAATTCACACGCGGGTCACACGCGCTTCGTTCCTCCTCCTCCTCCTCCTGCTCCTCCTCCCCCTCCCCTTCCGGATCTCGCGCACGTCGACCGGATTTATTTCAATTTATTCGATCAACCGAACAATCGCTGTCCATTTAATATTACTTCGCTCCGCTCTTCGTAACGACCCCCCTCCCCTTCCCTCCCCCCCTCTCTTTCCACTCCATTTTTAATAGGGAGCGATTAAACTCGTTTGCTTTTCGCCCGCCCACCGTTCGCGATAATTTACAAATTTCACGTCACTTTCCGACTTTTCGGCCGGAAAATCGTGGAGACAACAATTGACTCGTGACGTTTAGTCCGACGTTCGAAAATGAAATATAGAGTGGTGGGGGGAATGGAGAACGCGTGTGATAATTCGTCTCCGCGCAAGATCGTCTCCGCGCAAAAACGGAACGACAATTTTCCACGAAACGGTTGTAAATTGACCGGCCTCGGTATTTCGTTGTCCTCTCTTCCCGTCGCGCAAATATCCCCCAACTTTCCTACTACCAGCGTTCCTCGTCGAACACTGGAAAATCAGATTAACGAAATGTTATCTTTAGACCGCGAGATGAGATTACCTTTCGTCGACGTCGCGATGGGGTATTCGTCCTTTGACAAATATTAAATTTCCCCCGGATCGAGAACGAGAGAGAGAGGGAGAGGAAGAGGAAGAGGGAGGGAATTAATTCGATCGCGATCGCGAATTTTGTACGAATCAAATTTTCTCGCAACGGGGTCGTCTCGATCGAAGAGAAAAGAGATCGAGACGAGGCTTAATTTGTCGCTTTCGCAGCCTCGTCGAATTCGCAAGACATTATTCGCCCCGAATTAAATTTTCATTCGTCACGCGCCCACGTTTTTAATAATCTTCCTCCACGTTTCACAGATTCCTCCGCGTTCCGATATTTACCTACATAACAACCTTCCCCCCCTTCCTTTAAAATCCCCTGTGTGTTTAATTAAATTCGAGAGCGCTTCCGAAATCGACGATGCTCTCTTTTGTAACCCCTCTTTTTTCCCTCTCTCTCCTCTCAGTCAACCGTCGAACGAGTCATCGAAAGGGCTTTGTATCCGTAATTATATACAACCGAGGTTTTCTCTCTCTCTCTCTCTCTCACTCGTCTCTCGAGCGAGTTCAGAGTCGTTTGTTCTCCTCGAATGTTTCGAATTTCTACCCCCTTTTTTTCCCCCCCGCTAATTCGTCGCTTCGCGCGCGCATCGATACAGCGCCAGTTTCTCGTGTCATCCTCCCCCTCCTCCTCCTGCTCCTGTTCCCCGGTTTCGGTACTTCTCATCGGTCGAGCACTAGTTTTAATTAGATTTTCAATTAGATTTTAAAATGTAGGAACCGTCGCGAGCAGCCGGCTTTGTCAACGGCACGCGTGCGAGTAAATTACTTTTCAGCGGCGATTACCCACCGCGATTAAAGCCTGCTCCGCGTGCGGATACGTATGCGCTCTCACACACGGCCCGCTGCAACAGCCTCGTTTCCCGCCAACTCCTCCTCCACACGCATCCTCCTCCCCTCCCTTCCTTCCTCCCTCCCCTCCCCCGCCGCTCGTTCACCGACACTATTTCCGTCCCGCAGGGACGCGACTCCCTCCTTCTTCCTCTCGTCTGCTTCCCGTCAACTCGCTCTTCGACGAGGGCCCTTCACGAATGCGCCCGATTACCGGAAGTTCGTCGGCGGAATTGCACGTTTCCCAAGAGAGAGAGACGAGGAATAGTCGCGTTCGAAGCGAAACAATGCGCCGCGGATCGACGATCTCGAACAGCGGGGTTCCGTCATTTTTCTTTTCTCTCTCTCTCTCTCTCTCTCTTTCTTCCGTCTCCTCGTTCTCTTGCTCCCTTTATTTTCATCTCTCGATGGAACCATGGATGGATGGATGGGTGAGTGGATGGATGGATGGATGGATGGATGGATGGAGAGGCAACGTAATCGTCGAGACATTCCACTTTTCGCGAACTCGATCGATCATGACTCGTGAAACATATTGAGGCGATTTCTAAGCGATGCTTCCCTCCCCTCCCTCACGAGCGACGTTCCAAAAGGTCTTGGCCCATCCTCGAAACGATCCTCGATCCCGTGTTTCAAGTCAGTTTTAACGCTTCGAGTACAAATCTTGACTCGTTGTCACACGATTATTTATATTTAATTTGGTGTTGAAATTATTAGTCTTCCACGTAGAGTTACAGTGGGGTAGGTATATAATATATACTTGGTTTCTCCTGTAATATCACCTGTTAACTGTACGCGATTCCTCGGGGGACGTCCGATTCGATCTAATTTGCGACGAAGTTTGACCCGACTCTATCTCTCTCTCTCTCTCTCTCTCTCTCCGTCCACGTTGGATCCATGATGCGTGATTATCGCGATTGATACGAAAAGATTTTACGAAATCCTGTCCCCCCTTCTCTTCAAAATAATAATAATAAGGGTCGTTTAACTGGCAGCTGTTGATGCTGCTGCGAAGCGTCGAATTTTCTCGAAAATTTTCTGCCATCCCCTTCCCTTCCCCCCTCCCCCCTTCGTCCTCCTGATTTCAATAAAACGCCTCGGGGTATCCCGGGGTAAAGCTTGACTCGCAGCAGCCAGCAACTTGGCGAGTTAATATCTTTATGAAACGATAAGGCGAGGGGATAATGAAACCAACGAAAGGGTCGCGTGATTAAGTGCCTCGCCGTCTCGCGATAAATGAATTCCGGCTGCTGGCGAACCATTCGCGAATCCTCCCTCCCTCCCTTCTTCCCTCCCTCCGCTGACTAAGGCGTTAAATATTTTGAGAAAATGACTCGGGTCCCTCCCCCTCGAAACCCTCAACTTTTCAATTATCCTCCTCTCGCCCTCGATTTTCTCCCTGTTATTCCTGCTGCATAGATAGATAGCCGAGAGGCTGGCTGAGCGAGAAACAACAAAGTTTACGCCTGTTTGAAAGACAAAGCGCAAGTTCGCTGGGGAACGTTAAATCCCTATTGAACGAGAGATTGTGGTACACACAGTCAATCGCAAAAGTGCGCTCGAATACGTTACGTCTTGTAAGAAGATTCCGTTCAATAGCGTGATTAATGGAAATTTGTGCGATAAATTTTGTATCTCGTGAAAATACGAGAGAGCGAAAATTTGCTCGTTTCGTATTCGTTTCGTTTTCGAAACATCTTTTAAAATATATAGAATAACGTTAGAAACTGTTAATTTCTCTGAATTTTTTTACCGAATATAAAATTTTGCTCCGTCCCGAAATTATGAAAAAAATAAATAAATAAATAAAAATAACATCGAAAATTTAAGGATCGATTTCATCTATGATCTATAAATGAGTTTCATATAACCTTATCGAATTCGTGTATAACGCGTATATACGAACGATAACGAGTAATAAGATACCGCCTAAGATTGAGAAGGGATATTTGTGAAATCGTAAGGTTGGAGATGAGAATACCTATTCGATATCATCGTACGAGTGATACAAATCGTGATACGGAACACTAACAACGATATTTATATGTACACTTTAATATACACTTCAATAATATATATTTTTCGCGATTGACTGTATATCGTGAGAACGAGGCATGTAATATAACTTGCTTTATACGCGGTGGAAGATATTGTTTCAACGAAAGTCTAATCATTATTTAAGCCGCGTCATTAACTCGTTTTTCCTCCAAGCCAAGTTGGGTCGTAGGAAGATTTCCTTTCATCGGGGAATTCATCGAAGGATCCATCTGGCGGCGGTTTCACGAAGTCCGTGAAACGCTTTCAATTGCTCGTTTTACGATGAAAATCAACATTGGGAAGCCGGACCGAACGCGAGCAAATATCATCCAAGTTCCCCTTCGCCCGGAACTCTCTGTTATTCGCTCCTTTTTTTACACCGACCGGTAATAAAAAGGCAAATGGAAAAGAAACTCGCGCACTCGCTGCGAGCATAGGCCACGATTATTTGACGTGCGTCAACGCTGGTGTAGTACAGTGTTCCTTCCCCCCCTCCTCCTTCCTCCTCACTTTCCCACGTCACTCCGCGAAAATACACACGCGCGTGAACTGATTAAACGTTTGCAAACGTCCGGCGAAAGGAGCGAAACACAAAGCGAGGAATAATAATTTCAGTAAAAACTCAGGAGAAATCAGGGAATTAATTCCTTCGTCTTTGTACTTTCCATCTGACGGATATCGATATTTAAATCGCTCGTTTATTTCTTTAGAGAGAGAGAGAGAGAGAGAGAAATGAATCGAAAACGGAGAATCGAATATTCGAGGGCAGAGTTAAATTGTCAGCCTGAGATTATATAGAATCGCGGGAGAAACCGTTCTAGTCGAAGCCTCATTTAGAGGTGCCGAGAAAATTCGGTTCAAAGACCCGCGCTTGGCTTGCAGCGAGCAATGAATCTTTCAAAGCTGGCTCTATCCTCCTCGTTTTATTACACCCCCTACCTGTCGGTCTCGAAAGTGCCAATTACGCAGCCGAGGGCTCGAGAGAGAGAGAGAGAGAGAGAGTGCCTCGCGACTTCTCGATTCTTTTAATCCTGAAAACAGGATCTCGTGAACTGATTGGAGGGGGGAGCGAAGGGCAAGACCAAAGGTTAAGCGGAGAAAACCGAGTCGGAGGGAGGGTTGAATGGAGGGTAAGAGAACGTCTCTCGTCGGATTATTCCCCCCATTGTGAAAGAAAGAAAGAAAGAACGAAAGAACGAAACTATCGGGAAAGATTCGATCTCGTTTTTGATTCGTAGGTTGAATTATGCAGAGGATCTCGCTAAGATTTGCCCACGTCGAGACTGAATTTCAAGGGAAACTTATATATATATATAACGTTTGTGTATACGAATCTTTTGAACGAGTTGTTGTTGCGAAACACTTATCCTTAAGGAAGAAGAAACCTGGGCAGGGCTGGAGAAGACATTGAAAGAGAGGCGGACAATGGAGGCGACGTATGAATATGGAGAACCCGTAACTTTCAAGCCCCTTCGACGCGTCTTCTACGGTGACGTCCTACCATTCCGCCCGAAGGAAGACGAGACGAAACTATATCGAGAGCGAGATCGAACGCCGTTCACCTTCTTCGATCGTGTGAAACGTGTAACGGGCGGATGTTTCGTGGAAATCTTATCCCTCCAAACGCGGAAAAATGGGGAAAAGGAAACCGTGAAAGGAGGAATTTTTAACATCGTGCTTTCCTATCGATTTTGCACGATGACAACTGCACCGCCGATGTTGATGTTTCGTCGTCGAGCGATTATGTTACACGGAATATCTATTGGGACAACGGTCGGATAAATCGAGGATCGGGAAGAAGAACGAGGACGAGAAAAAGAATATTTTCAAAGAATATGAATGAGAAGCATATGCCGTACGAAGGAAAGGAACGAAACGAAAGGAAAGGAAAGAAAAGGAAGGAGAGAGAGAGAGAGAGAGAGAGAGAGAGAGAGAGAGAGAGAGAGAGAGAGAGAGAGAGAGAGAGAGAGAGACGTTTCGAAACGAAAATACGGAGCAGGGGGCGCGTCAAAGGGATAGCACCGCGATTGTCCCCGGCCACGATTTTCGAGGGGCTTTCGGGATTAAAGCCGCATAAATCAGTCCGGTTGGCGGGGTCTAATCGGGCAGAAAACACAGTCGGAATTGAAGAGCGAGAAACGAGAGTCGATCGTGTGCCAGCGGGCAAAG
Source organism: Apis laboriosa (assembly GCF_014066325.1). NCBI lineage: Eukaryota > Metazoa > Arthropoda > Insecta > Hymenoptera > Apidae > Apis > Apis laboriosa. The sequence continues at coordinate 1,808,647 of NW_025224966.1, forward strand.
ACGGAAGGGGAGAGGGGCTCGATAAATCTGCCGAGGGCCATAGAACAATTCGATGCTTCGTACGAGTCCGCCACATCCGGCGTTTACCGCACGATGGAAAGTATCCGGCCGAACAACCGTGGCGCCAAAGAAGCAACCCGCTCTTTCCTCCCTCCCCTCCCCCATTCTTGCGCACCGTCTCTCGAAAATAACGAGGAGGAAACCGCAGGGATCTCTGCCAAACACCGCGATGCATCCACGAAAATTGAATGCGGAGGAAAAGAAGGAGGAGGAGGAGGGCGACGAGAAGAGGTCTTGAAGAAGAGATGGAGGATGCGAAGTTGGGAAGGGGGACGCAATCTGTTCGCGGAGAGTGGAGAGAAAATCTGTGGAACGCGAGCTTTCCTTGTCCTTTCCCTCTCTCTTTTCCGCCTCTTTCGCCCAGATACGTATCGCGGAGAGACATTACGCTTACCAATCGTGGAAACCAATATCGAAACTCGAAATTTCCCTCGACCAGACAGCTGAAATGGGGACACACGGGAGAGGGGGGTTGAGACGACAATGACAATGGCAGACCGAGACGCGGCATACATAGTTGAAATAACCTCTGGAAAACCGGGGGACCGGGTCTGTTGTCCTCCCCCAAGATGGAGCATGCGTAACGACGAGTGTCGTGGACGAGGGAGCGGAATTCCGCTCGGGTCGAGATCGTCCTGGCAAGACGGCCTACGTGGAATGTAATAATCGCATACCCCCAGGTGTAGCTTTATTTATAGCGGAATCTTCGACCCCGATATATTCTTGCACGTATTCGCAAGATCTATATATGTATATATATACACTGAACGGTTTCCACTTTTGTCACGGATCGAATCTGTTTTTATCGAGATTTATTTATAAAATATAAATGCGATTTCTAAGCCATTTCTCGAGCACTTTAATCGATGAATATTCTTTAGAAGGTGAAAAAAAAGGAAAGAAAAGTTCCATATAAATATAAATGCCTTTTCTTTGATTTCGCGGATCGGAGGAATTTCGTAATGGATGAATATTCGATATCCGCGTACGAGAACAGACGATTGTTCGCACGAGCGATCCCCAACCGAACACGTTTCGTTTCGTTCGTTCAAGAAAGTCATCAAGAAACGCGACAACGAATTCCCTCCCTCCCGAACAAAGCCAACGAAAGCCAACGATCCTCCCTTTCCCTTGGACAAAGAGCTTCCCTTGGAAAGAGAGAGACCGAATTTTTTCCCGGGAAAACAAGGTGGAGTGGCACGAAACTCTTGATCGTATAAATACGACGTGTCAGGAGAGCGACGCGTATGGACTTCCGGCGGAAACACGTTTCCCAAGTTTTCCGCTGTCCCGAGGGGGAAGGAAGGGGGCTCTCTCTCGCGAGGTCTCACGAGATGAGTGGACCAGCAATTCCCGGAGTTCGTCTCTCCGTTCGTTCTTCCGACCGAGAGAGAGCGGAAAGAGAGTGGAAAGAGCCCGAATCGGGGAGAGGGAGTCAAGAATCGAGCGAAGGAGGAGAGAAAAAAAGGGAGGGGGAGATCGTTCGACGTTGGAGGAGAAGAAAGGAGGAGAAAAAGAAAGAAAGAAAGGAGGGCCCGTAATTAAATCAAAGTGGAGGAAAGGCGAATGCAACGAATGGAAGGGGTTTGGTATCGAGCCGGGGAAATCGATTCATATTGCGATCAATTTATACGCCCCCCTTCCTCCGAAAGAACATTAATTACACGAAATCGGATCGCGTATAAAGTCGCCAACGGTCGGACGGCGAGTCGTTAACGATTTCCCTTAATAATACGGAATCCCTAAAAGAGTTCCATTCGAACGGATGAAAAAGGGAGGGGGGGAAAGTGAATCGAGTTAAGGGAGGTAGGAGTTAAAACTCGTCAAATCCCCGCGATGAAGGATCGATATCCAGCAACAAATCGTGCCCGCATTTCTGTTAATTAATCGCGGGCGAAGGCGGGAAAATCGAGGAGGGGAACTAAACCGTGGTTACACCGGTCGCGAAGGCGTGGGGAATCGGCGGGTTTTCCTCCCCTTTCGGGGGAGGGGGGAAACCCCTTGGGTACATAAGCGGTGTATAACCGAGATCTCCGTACGAGAGCCAATATTTGCTCGCCGCTGCGTCGCGAGCCGTAATCTCGCTCCCTTCTTTCTCTCCCTTATCTTTCTCTCCCTTCCAAATTTCTCAATCTCCTCGATCTGCTCGTTGTTGCGTTGCAGATCTGGGTTTAATGCTGAGCGGGGGGAAAAAAGAAAGAGAGAGAGAGAGAGAGAGATAATTCTCGGGAGAACGTACACGGACGCGTCGATATTTTCATTGGCGGTTACCGAAACCGTTACTTTTAATCTCGCGTCAGATACAAAGTGAGCATTTGCAATTCCAATTACGGGGACCTTATCTACGTTGGCGCACTCGAACGATGGCGGGGCTCCACCACGTCGTTTACCTTCTCCTCTCCTTTCCCTCACCCTTTCTTTGGAACGAAGATGACGACGGCAATCACGGGATATTAAAGGGAATATCCCTCGAATCGAGGGTAACAGCGGACGGATTAAAAGGGGGATTTTTACAAGAAGGGAAAGGGATTTGGACATCCTTTCCTCGTTGGACAGGAGGAGAATGGGCGGAAACGGTGGAGCGTGTTTTTATATATAGGAATAGGAGGAAGAGGGGGGGTAGATATCAATAACGTATCGATGGAAAATTTAATATTCGTTTAATTACGTATCGAAGATACGGGGAGGGGAGGGGGGTAAGGCAGGTAAGGGGGCTCGTTGCCGAGCGAGACGCGGAGCGGTTGAAGGGTGAAGGAACTCATTTTCATTTATCTCCATTGAAAATGTCTCGCGCAAGTTTGTAAGTGGCCCCAAGTCCGGGAAAAGCTCTTCGGGTTATGCCACTGGCTGGTACAGGGGCACGTTCGTGCAATAACGGTAATCGCCTCGATAAGTATCTCGCCCTCTCCCCGGAAAACACATACTTCGAACTGGATCTCTGCTCCCCCTCCTCTCGTTCCAAAGGACACGGGAAAAGTAAAAGGACGAAAGAACCGTACAACGAACGAGATTACCCGAAAAAAAGGAAAACGAGACTTTCCACGTAACAAGGAAACAATAATGCCATCCCCGACCGATGAAACGATAATGGAGCGGGGAAGGAAGAAGAGTTCGGGTAGTTCGAGCGTTTCACGCGTCGAGAAGGAAAAAATCATCGAGTCGAGAGAAAGAGAGAGAGAGAGAGAAGAGGAAGGGATAGGAGTGAGAGTATGGAACTCTCTGTGGAAAAGGAATAGAGAAGACGGGGAGTTACGATCGAAAGATTAATCAGTTATCGAAAGATTAATCAGTTTGATGACGTGGATGCGTGCGGTATAATTAAACGGACAATTGAACAGATTCAACGGCTGATCAACGTCCCGCGGATTAATTAAGGAGCGGAGGGAAGTAGACTTTAAACGAGAAAACCTCTCCGGCATTCGTGATCTCGAGAGAACTGGTGGAAGAACAGTTGGGGGGAGGAAATAGAAGGGAATATTTTCGAAAGAGATTCCGTTCGCGAAATGGAGGAGAGATGAAAAAATTCTCCCTCCTCCCCCTCCCACTCTTTTCGAATATCTTCTCGAAGCGGAACATCGTTGCGCTTTTTTTCAATTAATCGAAGTCGGCTCGATATCGGATGGGAGTCGGATTCTTCCTCCTCTCCTCCCTCTCCGTTCCATCGCGAATTTTTTCCCCCATCGAGCCGGAATCGTCCTATAAATTCTAATTCTAATAATAAAAAATCGTCAACATAAATTTTCATAGGGTCGCGAAAAGGATTGCCGTCTGGGGAGCGGCGCGTAATGTTGGCCGAACATTAACACGCGACACGCGGAGGAGGAGGAGGAGGAGCAACGAAGATCTTAACAAATTAATTTATATTCCGCGGCGACGGCAATTTCACGCTCCCTCCGCTGTGTATCGTCCTCGTGGTCGTAGTCTCCGAGTAAAAGGCGCGCCTCGGTGGAATACTTTGACGGCGCGAACTTGCTCGTAACGCTCCATGGATTCGCTCGTATTCCTATCGTGTCGTAAAAAAAAGGAGAGAGAGAGAGAGAGAGGAAAAACGATGACTCGTAAAAGTATACGGAAGGAACGAAGGAAGAATGTTTAACGAACAGATGTAATTTCGTCGTGGCCGAGCATTTAACTTCGAACACGATTCCCCCCTCCCCTGATCGACGAGCGATATCATTCCGTTTCTGGTAGCGAGCGTCTCGTGAGCGAGCGAAAATTTAACGCCTCCGGGCGAGCCTCGTTATTTCGCAACTCCTTTCATTTTATAATTTTCAGTTTAGGTTGTTTTTATCGTTAAATTATCACTATTCAGGTATCACACATCCGTCGGATAATTTTTTAGGATAGGATTCTTGCGGATGTCCCGCAAATAGCCACTTCTTTCTTTAATAAGCATTTTTTCCTTAACACCTATGTCGTAAAAAAAAAGAAGAGAGAGAGGAAAAACGATGACTCGTAAAAGTATACGGAAGGAACGAAGGAAGGAATTCTTTGGAAGGAATGATTTGGGAATTGTCACATTTTGTATTTTTTTTTTTTCCAATAGAACAGACTCTTGTCAATTTGTAATACAAATTGTGAAATCCGTGTATCTCAGTCTCGTTACGCGAGTCATCGGATTCAGATAGCGAATAAAACTGGCATATTTTTAATTGTAAGCATATTTTTTAATGTTACAGTCCATATTTAAAAAACTTTTTAATTTTGTTTTGCTCTTTTCATTTCTATTCGAGTATTTCTTAACATTTTTTCTATTTTATTTCAACTTACGTTACATGCTTTATTTTTCTATATATTTATACATCTTTTATATATCGATTACTTGTATTCTCCTCTTTCATTCTACATTAATTAAACGCAATGTTAATTTTCTTTACATATTTAATCATATATTTTTACCGTTACATATATATCTTTATAATAAATTATAACGAAAAGCAATATTGTTCCCCTTTTAAAAATTAAAATCTCCGTATAAATTTCAAAATACAATTTTGTCCAGTTCGACCTTTCGATCTTTCGAACCACTGTGCACCGAGTGAGTTTCGTAGCTCTCCTCCCCCCTATATAATAACATCGAAAATATCGAAAACTAGGAACTAGTGTACCGGTGTAAAGCGAGATTTCTCGCTCGTCTTTTTTACGATCCGATGATGGAACGGGAACCGTTTCCCCCGTGGAAAGGGATAAACGGGGATCGTACGACGGCGATTAAAACACCTGCGCCAATCGGTACGCGCGCTCCTCCTCACCGTAAAGCTCTTTTTACGACGACGAAGCGCACAGAAAGGGGGAGAGAAGGGGCGCTCGCTGTCCAAGTCGTTCTGTTCTGAGCCAGTTGTAAAACTTTCACCCGAGCCAAGTCGCGCTTCCGACGAACAGAAAGAGTGCCCTCGTAATTTACCGAATCGTGGGCTCTCTCGCGCCGTATACAAAAGATATGTTTCTCAAGGTGTTGGACACGGCGGTTCGCCGATTTTCCGAATAAAAAGAAAGGGAAGAAAGGAGAGCGGCGTGGTGCGTTATTACGTTTACATCCCTCTGCTGGTGGAGTCGAATAACGGGAGGGCGGTGGATTGGATCCGGACGGGAGAAGAGCGGAGAGCCCGTTGTTGTAGCGGGCAATATGTTCCGAAATTGTTTTACCCAGGCCTTGTGCAGCAAAGAAGAAGATAAAAATGTTCCGTCGCGTAGCTAGGCTACGCCGCGCTGCTTTCTGCCCCGCCGGGCGCCGCGGAGTAACTTTTGCGGGATGTGATGTGGAAAATTGGATTCAAGTTTGGGGCGGAGTGTAGCCGGAAAGGGACGGTTGGACGGGCGGCGGGGGGGAGGAGGAACCGGGGATACAAGAGGAGGAAAAACTTTCGAGGGGGGATATCGATGAGGAGGGAGGGGAAGCGCGGAGAGGGAACGCGGAGGAGGAGGAGGAGGAGTCAGAAGGGCAAAGACGGAGGTTAGCCCCTTTTATAGTTTCGTCTTCGTTGCAACGGCACCGTGTTTCTCGATCCTCCACCGTCTTCCTCCTCCGTTTACGCCGATACACGCGCCGACTCCTGGTTCCCCGTGAGCCGCCGCATACCTTGCACGTACAGGGAAAGGGACCACGCTTCACGGCACGACTTACTCCTCGTGTCTCGTCTACGATTTTCGACTCGACGAAGCGGTTCGACCGAGTAATTCCCTGGTGGCCGGAATCTCTCTCTCTCTCTTTCTTTCTCTTTCTTTCTTTCCAGACGCGTCTCTCCGCGCCCTATTCCTTCCTTTTTTGTCCTCTTTGTCTTGGCTCGGCCGCCAACGTGTCTTACTACTACCTCCCCTCTCGAGCCAAGGGGAAAAAGCCGGCGAACGTGGAAACGTCGTAGATATTAATTGGGACGGAAACGGGTGATGGGCCGCAATTCCCTCCCCTAATTTCACCCAAGATCGATTCCCCTCGAATAAAGATGGATTTGACGGTTTTTAAAGAAACGTTTGACGTTCCACTTCGATGTTAAAACGAGTCTCTCGATGAATCGATAAACTGTTTCTTTTATTTCGTACGATGTTGAAAATTGGATGATCGAAAGAGGAAAATCTGTGAGGAAAGTCCGATTATTGTTCACAAGATGTTCGCAAATTTGTTAAAATTATAAAGGGATAAAGAGAGTCGCGTTTTTAAGGAAGAGGGAAAAAAAATATCGAACGAGAGAGGTTTCTAAAAATCAATCGGCGAGAATCGATGCGATTGATACGCGTCTATCGTCCGTGAGAGGATCGCGTCGAAAAAAAAAAGGAAGAAAGGTGAAACGTTTTCACGGGAAACGTTTGACGAATCGACGACCGGTTGTAACGAGCGAGGCAAACTTGGCCAATTGGAAGGCAGTTTGTAACCGGTGAAATACAATCGATATATACAAACCGACCGGCCAATAGCAGGGAGGAATATTTTATTTAAAGGTACGAGATTCGTTCGGTTATCGGTATACACGTATCCCGTGCCGCGTAATACAGAGAAGAATTTACCGACTGACCGATAAAAACAACGATACCAGCCTCGTAGATGGGACGTGCGACAAGCCGGTAACCGTTGAGGGATCGATGGAATTTTTGGAATTTTTCGAATTTTCGTCGAATCCTTCCAAGCAGGATCGATTCGACTCGAGATTCGTGTTCGAGATTCGATATCGAGGATACTCGTAATAAGCGAGAAACATTTCGTCCATTTCCTTTTCGACCGACCCCTGGATCCTCTTCTCCCTCTTTCTTCGAGAAACTGAAATTTAAATGGGGTATGTATATCTCCCGTATAACGACTACAGGACGACTATAGAGGGGGAGGAAATTGGGGGAGCCGAGAAAGTCGAGAATCGAACGTTAAAAGTTTCCGCATTCCAGTTGGAATTGGAAAAATTCTTTTCGAAAGTCACTTGTCTTACCACAACGATCGATACAAACATCGCGACGAAATCATATTTCCTCCTCGAATGACGATCGTTTGTCAAAGGAAGAGGGAGAAAGAGAGGCGAGGCGAAATAAAGGCGGAAGATGCAATCTCGCTCGGCAAGCTGGAGGAGCTAATCTACCTACATAAAGTTGCTCCATAGAGTGAGAAGCAGAGGTGGTTTAACGCGTACCGCAAATTATACCCTAACCCAAGGAATTGGAGGATGAGACAGGGAGGAGAGCCGAGGACGGAAGAATCGAGAATGAAAAGGAAGAAGTAGTGGTGGTGGTAGCAGCAGCAGTAGTAGTAGTAGTAGTAGGAACGAGAAAAGGGTGTTCTTGCACGCGACTCTTTCCAAGGCAATCTGTAACTTCTCCATTCGACGCTAACAACCAACCAACACGAGAGGAGAGGAGAGTTGTTCGCGGTCCGACTGCTCGACCTATAGCAGACGTCTCCTTCGACCGAGTGCTGCCCACCCCTCCTCCTGCTCCTGCTTTGGTCTCGTTTCGAAGTGCCGTCTCTCGAATAAACAGTCTCGACGGGAAGGTGGCGGGTGGTGGTGGTGGTGGTGGGTTCGCAGTCGTAGCGAGGAGGAGGGCGAAAACGGCCAAGTCCTTTTCGAGTAACGCGTGGCCCCGGCCTTCCAAGCCGCAGTAGTAGCTCGCTCGCTCGCTCTACAAACGTTCCTTGATGAGATCGACGTGAGTGGCTGGAACTCGGTCTCTTGCTTCTCGAGCAAGGCTCCTCGAAAGTGTGGCCTCGGTCGAGAGTCGTTCGGTCCCACGGTTAACGAACTAAATTTTCGCGAGACGTTGCCTTTAATGGTTTAAGCAACGTTTGCGACCTCCCCTCCCCTCTGCACCACACGTATACACACATGCACATGTACATACCTTATCCGCACACCGGCTATTCTGACAAATTGCTCGAAACTCGTACACCTCCGAGGGGAGTCTTGTTAATCATCGGCCGCAGATAAATACTCGTTCCTCGAGTGTGTCATCCTTTTTTCCTCTCTCTCTCTCTCTCTCTTTATCCTTGCAAGCTCGAAGGTCACCTGTTGCCACTAATTCTCCTCGAGCGGGGATGATCGGCGAAGCAAGCATCGTAATTGGCCGATCTTCGACGATGAGAAAATCGCTCGGAGCGGTAATAAAAATAAACGAAGAGGGTCGTTGCGCGATTCGAACAAGTCGCGGGGGGAGGGGGATATTTTCTTAACCGTCGACTCGTCGTGGAAACGACGGTCGCGTCGAGTTACGATTTTACACAGAGAATTCAAAGACGAACGATAGGACGACGCTAATTCTCTGCGTGGATACCTGTTGATACCCCTCGCTCGTAATAATAGCTTTGACGACAGTTGCAACAGTTTAAAAGTCTCGACTTTCGCAAGAACAATCGTCGAGCGAAGGTGATGTAAAAAGGATATAAAATCGACGCGCGCGTCGATATATAGAAATCGATCCACGGACGGAAAGATGGCAGTCGATCAGCGAGATTAAAGGAAAACGTTGGTCTAATTGGAAAAGTTTTTTCCGCGTGGATGGAAGATGGACCGGACATCTCCCGTGGCTCGAGTTCATCGAGCGGCTCGGCAAACGGGAAATAAATGTTTAAACTGGAACGAGACCGGGAAGGAATTACATTTAAATTAGATTACGAGTTCCGTAAATATTAGAATTCTGGCTACGTATGTACAAAATACGAGGAGAAACATCTCTCGATCGAATGTTACTATTATCATCGTCCGGCTTCTGTTCGAGGCGTTTGCTTCCGGTTAATTTCGTTGATACGAGTAATTTGCGGCGGAACGCGGAACGCACCCCCGTATCTCGAGTTTAATTAGCTTAATTAAATCCGGATTCTTGCTAAATCTTGCGCGATTCCACAAACCCGATTCCACATCGCTTGACCCGAAAATCAACGAATGAAAGAATGCGTTTGAAGTGCGCGGCGCGGTGCGACTCGGACCCTCGCTAAAATATCTAGGTTTCTCGGTTTTGCCCGGGTTTTGAACGTGAGATCGACGTCGAGCGCATTCGGACGCTCGGTTCTTTCGTTTTTTCTTCCTTTTTCTTCTTTTTTTTTTTTTCCAAAGGGTTGGAAGCCTCATTGGAACGTGGTTGGAAAAGTGGTGGAAATTTTTTTAAAATGGCCCGCAAAATGATGGTTTTCGACCAAAGTCGAAAGGTGCACGCGTTCTCGCGAATTTTTCATTCGCCCGTCGCGATTTTCCTCCTCCGGCTGCAGAACATCGATGCTCCGAAATATCGCGGAGTGGAGAGGAGGAAGGGGGCGAAGAAGATCTTAAGGCTGTATGGAAATGGTATTCGCAGCAAACAGAAGGAAGAAACAATTTTCAACGTTTCCGTGAAATTCCACGAAATATTAAATTTCGAATATTTATATATCCGGTGAAACTTGGTTAAGTTATTACATTGTATCTAGACGATCGAGAAATCGATATTAAAAATGTCGCGCACGGATAATTTCGTTATATTTTTTTCTTTCTTGTTTTTTTCTTCTTCTTTTTACAATCCTTACAAGGCAAATCGACCAGAGAATCGAACGGAGGAAGAGACAGACGAATCCCTTTCCGTTCGACTTGCCATTACGGATATAATCCGTGCGCGCGCGCGCGAGAGAGAGAGAGAGAGAGAGAGCATCCACCTTCTGCATCTGGAGGAGGAGGAAGGAAAGGGGCGGTTTCCCGTTCATGATTCAATCAGCGAAGTTAAAGCGAGCGCGAAATGACGCGGCGTAAACTCGGGGTAAGCCCCCTTTTCATCCCCTCGAACGCATCATTCGGGACGCACCACCCTTTCTTCGAATTCCATTCATACGGGGAGCGTTATGCTCCCGTTTCAATGCTCCTCGACCGAGGCAGAGAATGTTCTACTACTAAAGCGTTCCGTATCGCGTCTCTACCATAGGCGAGGCACGTTCAAAGGAATTTTATTCCGGGGGAATAATACTGTGTATATAATGGAAACAAACAAATCTGTGCGTCCAAGGTAAAGCATATTAAAATTTCTCGAATATTTTTTTTTCTTCGGAAGATTTTGCATTACGATCGTTTACATCGTTCCTTACGAGAGAAATCGGACATTTTTCTTTCTTCCTTTTTCTTTCCTTTTTTACGCAGTTTATAAGAAAAAGAGAACGATAATGTAATTTTTAATTGGCGGGAAGTGGAAACCGAAGTGGGATCCTCCTCTCATCCCCGCGAAGATCATCTTAACAGGCGATGGCCGGTGTTTCGACGCCGGAATATAACTTGAAAAAATATTTCCTGTGACAACACGGCGTGCCCGGCGAGAAGCAATCCCGCTTTCCCCTGTATCTCGAACGAGGTAATGGGTTTTTGAACTCGGCGAGCAACGATGGAGGAGGAGGAGAGGGACATCGGGGCTAACGATATTTCTCAGTTACTCAGGCCTGTATTTTTATAAAAAATATCTCACCGGTGAGGATCGCTTAAAGACGCAATTTAATCGGGAACTTTACATTCCATTACGCCAGCGAAAAAGTACACCGGTACATCGGAACTACGTTTTTTCCTCCTCTTCTTCTTCTTCTTCTTCTTCCTCTTCCTCCTCTCGAATCGCTTTTTAAAATGCTTCCTGTCCGTCCACACACACACAGAGAGAGAGAGAGAGAGACGAGAAGTTTGCAAGGAAACTTCCCCTTTGAAGCGAATATCTCCCGCGTCCAACTTCTCCACGCACTCTCGGCTTCCTCTCTCTCTCTGTCTCCCTCTCGGTAAATATCGTCGTAGCATACCGACCGAAGTCGAGCTATCGGGCGAAAAACGCGAGTTTTCCCCACTGGCTCTCAAATTTTTCGACCGCTGAAAAACAACGACGATCGCCGCTCCTCTATCCCCGTGGAACACAAGCAAGGGAATTTTATTTTTACATTGCGAAAACGAAGTTTCGATTCTCGATCGTCCATCGTCGTTTCGCACGGCGACGAGTCGCTTTTTCGATTGTGAAAGCTTGCGGAACACGGAATAAGGGAAAGGAGGAAAAAAGAAGAAAGGAAAAAAAAGGAACGAGAATCGCGGGAAAACCGCAACGACCGAGAAAATCCGCCCCCTCGTCCCTTCGTTCTTCTCTTCCATCGCCCTTTCCACGACAAACTGTTGTTGGTCACTCCCAAGTAATCCGCGCGCTGCGTATACACGCTCCCCCCTGGAATAATGTTTCGCGGACGCATTTTGCGGCGTAAACTTTGTCAAGTAAATATTTGACGCAATCTGGCGCAAGCACGAAACAATCCGTTGAAACGGGATCCGTCCTTCCGACCACGGAACTCCGTTCTGTGATGCATTAGGTGCTCTCCTCTCAGGGCCGGCCGCTTCAACGTTTCGCGCGGGGAGTGGAATGGGAATGGGAATCGAAGAGAGTAGCATTCGCTCGAAATATCGCTACACGTATATTATATCATCCATACCATCGCAATATTTTTCGAGCGGCGACGAAACTCGAGAAATCGATCGATCGATCGATCGATAGATCGAGCATTGGCCCCCGTATTCTCTTAAAGATTAATCGTTCGTGATGGCAGTAAGGGGAGAGAAGAAGGAGGGCAATAATATCGAAACAAGTTTTATCCCGTCGAAAGAAGGGAATCTCGACGAATCCTTCGCCTTTATCCTCTATCCCGCGCCGTGTTTTCGCGCCGCTTCTGAGCGATCCATGCGAAAATCCGTGAAAAGAGGCTGTAACCGGTGGAAGGAAAAACGGAGAGGCGAACATCCGATCCTCGTTTAATCCGCCGATGTTGGACGCGATCCATCTTTGTTGTCGTCGTCGTCGTCGTTTTCTTTTTCTTCTCCAACCGTCTTCTGTCCCGTCCTCGTAGTTCCAAAGCGCTCCGCAGTACACCGTCGATTCCGTGTTATCTGTGAACGCAGCTACAACCAACCGATGCAGTCGCCTCCTTGTCGCGGTAAAGCCTCGTTGTTCCCTTTTGCCGTTGTTGCGGGAACCGAAGCCAGTTGACGCAGTCGGTGACTCGGCCACCTGGGAAATACCGAGTAATGCCCGCAAAGCTGCTCCTCTCTCCCTTCTTCCGCCTCCTTTCGCGTCTTCTTCCCTCTCCCCTCCACCGTCTTCGTCGTCCATCTCGCTCTTTCGCCGGTTTCTCCTCCAAGGTTGCTCTCGTCCTTTTTTCGCAAACCCTGCCTTCCCTTTCCGTCCCCTAGCCATCCAGTCACGCGGTCTCTTTCTCGTTCCGTTGTAAAGAGTTGGCCGAGGAAGGAGGGGCGAGCGGAAAGAGGAGCATCCGCGAAAATTGGCCAGACTTCCGACTCTGTCGGCCACTGTAATCGGAATTACGAACACGCGCCGCCTCCAGACAGTTGATGATTTAATTTATCGACCGAGCTGGGAGTTGAGCATTGAGAAAGGCTCCGTTGATTGGCTTATTATCGAAACAATACCGAGATCGAAATTCACCTCGAGCAAAGGAGAGCTTTCGTCCGTTCGTTCGTCCAACGAATGAAATTCAGTTTTCTTTTTTTTTTCGAAACTAGTTTTTGGGTAAAGAAAGGAGAGAGAGAGAGAAAGATAAAGAAAAAAAAAAAATGAAAAGAATATTTGCAGACACGATGCACGATTGTTTTTCCGTTTTATTCCGTTCCGTAGTTTCGTTCTCGTATTCTCGTATCACGCTTTACAAACACCATCCATCATCGTATCCCATCTCGCGAGACATTATTCATTATCCAAAGATTTCAATCCCTCTTCTTAGAGAGAGTCGCTCGCCTTTTACTATCCGCGTCCTCCGATCTCAGAACGCGGGCAAACGCGTACTTTACCACTCTGTATTGTACGTAAAGAGCGAGCAAAAACAAGAGTAGAAGAACGGCGTACACATCGACGAGGTAACGTTCGTGCCAGGGCATGGTTATCGCCTCGCTCCTCACGTATGGCAAACCGTTCCCACGTGCCACGTACTCCGTCCACCATATCGCTGTCTCCAGAGGGCTGGCTGGCCGATCTTTAAAAGCTTTCGAAAGCCTCTTGGCGTTCTCCCCATACCTGAAACACAAACGAATTACATCCGAACAATCGTAAATAAATAAATAAACGAACAGATAAATAACAACTCGAACAAGCTTACGAAGTGACGAATAGATGCACTCGCGATAATACCAACCGAGTAAGACCACGGATCGTGTCCCTCCCGTATCCTCTCCCGTATCGGACACTCGCTCTTCCATTCACCATTTACCGACAAGTCATCCCGTTCGATGGCTTTTCTTTTTTTTTTCTATCCTCGACTCGAGCAACCCCTGGATACAATATACCCCCATATACCCTCCCACCTTCCCTCCTCCCCTTATACATATATTCGATGAATAATTCATGCAATACACCCTGATCGATCCCGCCACTCGATATCACGGGGAGAACGGGAAAAAGATGCCGCGGGATACTTTATAAATATCTCTCGGAAAGAGAGAGAGAGAGAAAGAAAGAGAGAGATAGCTTTTTAACGGTGCGTTTATCGTTCGGAGAAGGAGAAGGCACGAACGGATCGAAAAAACCGAGGTTAAAAAAATCCTTGTCGATACTCGTTCGTTCGAAATCCATCGGCAAGCGCTCTGCGTTTCCACACTACACACTGTGTGGTGGGGAGTTCGTGTCGTAGTTCCGGACTCGGAAACAGTGGCGAGTAGAGGGGAGGGGGGCAGGGGGGAAAGAGCGGGAAAAAAGATACGAGGGACGGAGAGGAGGAACGACAAAGGGCAGAGAAAACGCGACGAATGGGCGAAAGGCATGTTGGGCGGGGAGGAGGGGAGCGGGACGAGGGGAGTTGTGCAGCCTCGACGACCCGGAGCACACAATTTACCAATCGGTACTCTCCATTATTCGTGTTTACAGCTGCAGGCCGCGAATCAACCCGGCCCCTCCCTCCCTCTCTCCCTTCCTCCCCTGTTATTTGCCTCGGTCAAATTCAGTCGCAGCCTCGCGGTGGTTTTGAATTAACCATCAATTTTAAGCGCGTTCGACGTCCCTTCCACCGTCGTCGCCCGACCACCGGTGGGAAGAGGGGAGGGAGGGGACAGGCCACGGTGTTTTCGAGGGTGTCGGACAGACGTAGCGCCAAGGGAATTAATTTATCGTGACGTGAAGGGAGGGGGAGGGGGAAGCTGGAAAAAGGAGAAACACAGGTTTGTTTCGCAGCGCGCCGTTTAATTCGACAGGGACGACGATAATCGAAGATCGATGGCTCGCCGTCGGCTTCCGATGTCACTTCCTCCCCCTCCAGGTACAACGTAATACCGTTAGGAGCCATTAAAGATGTACCGTTCGAATCTGATTATCATTATTTCGAGATATCGCTATTTCCGCTACGTTGCATTCCGGAGTGAAAGGGATCGTGTCTCGATGAGAGAATTACTTGGAGAGAGAAAGAGAGAGAGAGAGAGCGAGAGAAAGGGGATAAAACAAGTCGAAAAAAAGAAAAAAAAGAAGAAAAAAATTTGATTTTTTTTTCGAGAAAATCGAAACATTTTTTCGAGTATCCGTGCATTCATAAATATTTATAAACAATATTAATATCGAATGGATAGATTTTAAAAATTCGATTCAAAATTCTTCGTTCATTTTTATTGCACTTTATATATACAACATTATGAATCTTTATATATATATATATATATATATACATATATATACGTTTTATTACTTTTTTCTTGCTTCATTGTATGAATATAAATAAGAATAAATCTATGTATAAATTGTTATTTATTTCTGTCTTCTCAAGGATTTATAAAATTATTTATATTGCCACGTGTCAAAATCATTCTCTTAGTTCGTAACTTAAAAGAAATAGTTGCTTCATCAACGCAAGGAATTATTGAAAATATACGTACCCTTCTTTCAAAATTGTAAAACTTAAAAGGAAATATTACAACTATTACGAACTAAAATCGTGGACTAAAAAAGGTTTTTTTGCTGCGACTGATCATATCACTGCTCTCATTGGAGGAGTTGGAGGAGTTTATCGGGGGAAGGGAATCGGGGGGAGGGGGGGGAGGGGCAGAAATTATTTAGCCGGGAAAGTCCGAAGGCAGATGTCGCGAAAGTTGCACTTCGCAACCGTCTCTACATCCCCATCTCTCTGAGGCCGACCGTATCTCCGGGGGATCGTAATTCCCGTGATATCTCGGATCGTTGTCGACCTCCTCCCTCCTCCATCCCCCTTCCCCCTCCCCCCCCCTCGACACGTTACTACCAGCGAACTTACTTTCCGACTTGTAACGTTATCAAAAGGAGGAGAGGGACGGAGAGAGGAGAGAGGAGGGGAGAGGTCTCGTGGAGGCCTGGGCTCCTCGAAACTCCGCGCGCCCGCAACTCATCCGCGCGAGCAGAATTACTCGGTTCAAGGATTCTAATTGCGGGACGGTGGGGGAAGGGATGGGGGAAAGAATGATGTTCCAACGGAAGAAGGAGGAGAACGCGGCTGAATTATCCGGTTCCACTCCATTCGTATGCGAATATGCGAAATTCGCATCCCCTGCGCGAAATTCGAACGTTTATCGTTCGTGAATTCCGGCAAATAAATACGATTGTTTCGAGCAACTCGAACGAGAATCGTTGTTCCTCCTCGTTTTGATTTCCTGTTATCTCTCTGGGGGATATATATAATATAAAAATAAATATACGGGTGATGTATATCACTTGGTTCTTGGTCTCCAACCAAGTAGTTTTGTTGCCACTTATTTTATATATATATATATATATATATATATATATATATATATATATGAATCTCGTAGAGTTAGAAACGATCTAATTTATTTAGTCTAGGAGGAGAAGATTGGGAAGGAAAGTTTAGGATTCCCCTTTTTTTTATCGAGATATTATTGGATAGAATTGAGGAGAAGATTAAGGAGAATGGGTGTATAGGGAAATAACGAGGGCGCGGAATTAAGAGATGATATTTGGGGAACAAGAATTAACAAACTGGAAGGTAGAAAAAAGAAAAAAGGAAGAAGAAAAAAAGTTATCCGTTAGCAGCGGCAAGCGTTGCAGTCTAATTAACCGTGTACAAACCGTGGAAAAGGGGTAGACGCGTGCAAAGGTAAAAAAGGATGTTTATTTCATCCGGCTTTACCAACGTATTCGCCAATGTGACTAGCGAAAATAGGTGCGAAAATAGGATAAAACAGGGATTGCTCGAATAAGTAGGGAAAGAATGCGCGCGAAAAGTACAAAGAGTACGCGAGATAATAAACGAGAGTAAGCGAAGATCCATTTATCTTTATCCCATCCTTGCAAATTCTTTGGAAACAAATCACGAATAATTGCGTTCGTGATCTTACCTATCTACATCTGCAAATTCTTTGACTACGAATTAATCGTACGTACACCCAATCAAAGCATCGTCGTCCAGAGTTCGTGATTCCGTTCATCCGATCGTCGAAAAGCGAGAACGAAAATAATTTTCGAAATTTTTTCCTTATTAGATCCGATTCGAATCATTTGGAAAGAAAACGTTAATTGCGTATAGGCGCGATTTAAAATATCGCTATTCGCGAAAAAGGAAGCGAAGAAAAAAAAAAAAAGAATTATAATTATTTTTCAAAAAGTTTAGTTCCCCTTTCGTAACGAACCCCCTCTCTCCAACCGCTCCTCGCCTCGTTATATAAATCCGAAAAATTCTTTTCGGAGAAAACGAATAATCGTGAATAATTGCACGGGCGCAATTAAAATATTGGCGAGAGGTTAGGATTCGACACTCGGGATGAAAAGTGGGGAACGAAAGTAATTTCGAAGGCAAGGATTTTTCAAAGTCCTCCTTCGCCCTCTTCTCTTCTGGAGGCTCGATGGGGGTCCGCGAGAAAAGTAATTTTCGTCCCCTCGTAATTCCTTCGAAGTTACTTTACGATTCTCCTCCGGCTCGTTGTCGGCCACCCTGCGCCACCGCCAACGGTTTCTCTGCCACCGTCCTCTTCTCCTTCTCCTCGCCAACTTACTTCCCGACTTGTAACGTTATCGCGCCGAGCCGGGAAGCTTGCTCTCCTTCTCGAACGGCCAATTAGCCGGCGTAACCGAACTCGCGCACGTACACTTATCTTCCGCCGCATTATTCAGGATTCCCACGGCCCCGTCTTCTAAATTATAACCCATAAATTTTGGATCGCGTTACAAATCGCGACGCGCGTTACGCTCGTGAAATCTCCGCCGAAAGGAGATGAGAATATGACGCCGAGCGAGCAAGATTCGATTGATTCATAGGAGATTTTTTTTTTTTTTTTTTTGATCGTATACAATTTTCGTATACGAAAAGATTCGAAGAAGTCGTAGTAGTCGTAGAAGAAAGAAATATATATATTTCGAGAAAGACGAGTGGAATATTCGCTAAATAATAAACTTATGAACAATAGAAATTTTAAAATAGCAATTAACAGTATCAAGGAACGCTACATATATATTTCTTTCGCGGCTATGACGATGCTTCCCACCGACGAACGAATAATAATAATAATAACTCGCCACAGAGAAACGACGATTTTCTTTCCTTCACATTAAGCCGAAACATAATCGAATCCATCGTCTCTCGGCCGGAAAAAAGAGAGGAATAATCGAAAATGCCAAAATATGGATCTTTCGAAGGACGGAATTCGATGAGAATAATCGAAAATTCCAAGATATGAATCTTTGGAAGGATGGAGTTCGATGCGAATAATCGAAAATTCCAAAATACGAATCTTTGGAAGGACGAAGCTCGATGCGAATAATCGAAAATTCCAAGATATGAATCTTTTGAAGGACGGAATTCGATGTGAATAATCGAAAATTCCGAAATACGGATCTTTCGAAGGACGGAACGCGATGCGAATAATCGAAAATTCCGAAATACGGATTTTTGGAAGGATGGAGCTCGATACGAATATTCGAAAATTCCAAGATATAAATCTTTCGAAGGATGTGTTCGAAGGATGAATTCGATGCGAATAATCGAAAATTCCGAAATACGGGTCTTTGGAAGGACGGAATTCGATGCGAATAATCGAAAATTCCGAAATACGGATCTTTCGAAGGACGAAGCTCGATGCGAATAATCGAAAATTCCGAAATACGGATCTTTGGAAGGACGGAACGCGATGCGAATAATCGAAAATTCCAAGATATGAATTTTTCGAAGGACAGAGCTCGATGCGAATAATCAAAAATTTCAAGATATAAATTTTTCGAAGGATGGAATTCGATGCGAATAATCGAAAATTCCGAAATACGGATCTTTCGAAAGACGAAGCTCGAATAATCGAAAATTTCAAGATATGAATCTTTCGAAGGACGGAGCTCGATGCGAATAATCGAAAATTCCAAGATATAAATCTTTCGAAGGACGGAGCTCGATGCGAATAATCGAAAATTCCAAGATATGAATTTTTGAAAGGATGGAGTTCGATGCGAATAATCAAAAATTCCGAAATACGGATCTTTGGAAGGACGGAGCTCGATGCGAATAATCGGCGCGTTATTTCGGCCGCAAAACTGGATACAATTGTAACACACGCACGCACACGCGGGACGGTTTAAACGAAACGGCGCGCATGGCCTACGGCCGCCCGACTAATTGGGCCAGAAGCAGAAAACTCCGACACCGGGTATGTTTCATTCGCACCTGACACAAACAACGTTTAAATCCTCAATTACAGTCGCTCGCGCGTTACGCGACAGGATATCGCGTTTGACATACGTGCCCGTTAATTTTCGAACGCGCGGTTTCTCTGGGAATGAGCCCTGCAAACGTGCGCAAATATACATATATATCATTTGGATCGTTTCTCTAAAAAAAAAAAAAATCCTCTTTCCTTAACGTGTTTACGATCCGAACGAATAATCTTATCAGCTGCGTGCATTCGAAATTCCCTCCAAGTAGAAAAAAGTGTGATCATAGATAATAGAATTGTTCGATTTCTTTCCACTTGTACGTAACGATAACGTTTCGTAAATAATTATTCGCGTGAAACTTTTCTATATTTTACATCGTGTCGAAGGAACGTTGTGAAAAATTCGTGTTATTAAACGAATTATTCGTAATCTCTTCTTTTTTTTTCTCGAAAAAAAGAAAAAAAAAGATAATCGTGTTACAATTGTGCAAAACGTGGAAGAAAAGAGAAAAAAAAGGAGAACTTCCGGATCCACGCTTAGACGCGCGTACTCATCGCTGCGAGAAGAAGAAGAAGACGAAGAAGAAGAAGAAGAAGAAAGAAAGGAGAGAGCATCCGGTGAAATGGCCTCGCAAGGCCTCTCTCAGCTCCGATCCAATTAGATTTTTAATAAAAGTTTACCCATCCCGTTACTCTGTCCCGTGGGTCACGTTCCGGTTTACGTCCCTATGGGCCGAGGAAAAGATTAACCGGTTCCCGGGGTGACCGGCCCTTTTGGTTAGCCATCTTAGTCGAACCCGGCTCGAAGGCGTGTTCAAACTTGTCTCTTCCGTTCGACGATACGACCACGGATATCCTTAATTTCCTACGCGGGAAAACACGCCTTTCTTCCTGTCTGTATATACATATATACGTGTATATATATATACGGTTCATCGATTCGAAGATTGATTGCAAATATTTGGGTGACCCCGTTTCTCGCATTGGATCTATTTGAGTTACGAGGGGAGGGGTGACTTAGTGGCCGATTTATCCACCGATTGGCCGACCAATCGGGGAACGAGGAATATTCGTGTTGGAGCAATTCAAACATTCGCCACCGATTCCTCTTTCTAATTATCATGGTAATTGATCATCGATCGATATCGATATCGATATCGCTTGCTCGTGCGTTGTCGCAACGTTAATAATCCGCTGGCTTTTACGCGAGGGATTTGCAAGAAACAAGTCGGGAAAGGGGAGAGAGAAAAAGAAAGAGAGAAAGAGGTTGGCGTGGTGGTGAAAATGGGAAACGAATCCGATTGCACGAGCGCAGGATGTGTAATTTCGTGAATCGGAGCTGCTGTTCGTTGAACGGCGGGCTCCATTCCGGGGCGAGCTCTTCTTCTCGTTTTAAGTAAACGAGACCGCAAGGAGGGGTGGTCTTGACCAACCCCGGCGAGCCGGAGGAACGATTCCCTCCCCCTCCCCGAAGACGTGTTCCGGGCCGATTACTCTTCCAAATAAGTATTTCGAGTTCGAAAGGTGGGCGGTACCGTTGGCAAGCGGCGCAAATGCATAAAGTTGTGGCTGTCTGTGGCAACGATTCTAAATTATCGCGTGCTGGCGGGGCAGGCTACGTAAAATCTACGTATATTCGTACTCGCTATCGAAATTCCTTGGCAGATTTCGGGCAATAACAGCGGTGAAATAGTCCAGGGCGAAACGTGCGCTGGAAATATATACATTCTGTGGAAATGAAAAAAAGAAATATATATTTCGTTTATTAATTTTCTAGAAAAATCCTTCTCTTCCCGACTTATTTTCGACTCAATTGATATCTTGAATGCAACGCCGATCGCCGATTGTGCACGGAAACATCGAATTTCCGTTCGATGTAACAAAAATATCAGGATCGTGTGCAAATGCAGCGAAAATGGGAGGAACATTTCGTTACAAATTAATTAAAATAACATTGTTACATTCGCCTTCAACGCAGATTCGTATTTCGATCCACGAGCTCGCATACGGTAATCTTCTATAACCTAGTCAAAGTCAAGCTTGAAATTCACTCCGTCATCGGTAACTTTAAACCCCTGATTAAAGCGAGAATCGAAACTTTTCCTCTTTTACTCGATTTTCTTATAACGCGTAGTGACACGCGTATCGATAATTAGCATACCTAACCTAAATTCTCTATAACAAATATGCTAAGCAAGATTTAACCCTTTGCATTCCAGGCCTGTTTCGCTCGGTCGAACGAGCAACTCCGGACTCAGACCCACGCGTTCGGTGGTCTCATAAGATTACCATAAGATAATTACTCATATAAGATTACACCTCATGAGATTATAAAGATCTTAGGAACCTATTTACGAAGCGATATTCTAAAAAAAATCAAACATAAATAAATATCGTCGCCGTTCAAGTTGCCGCAACAATCCTAGTGGAGAGTCATTAGTGGAGCTGCTGGCATTAACTCGAGTGGTGACCGAGAGCAAAGGGTTAATATAGATTAGTGGTATTTTTTTATCTTCCGCTAGAAAAAAATAAATTCTGTTCTCAAAAACATAACGCGCTAAAGACAAACAACAAAAGAAAGGGAACGAGATCTTAAAAACTTCACAATTACTTAAACAGATAATAAAAATTCTATCACGAGATTACACCAAAAATTAATCAGCAATCATTCGACTCTTCTTCTTTCATTGACTTGATTAATTTGCGGGTCGAGATCCCGAAACTTTCATCCTTTGGATATCATCCTCCATCCTTCTTCTACACCCAATCCTCTTGAAGAACGAAAATGAAACACCCTGTATTCGTGCGCGGGCATGCGCGTGTATATAAAACATTTCGTTTCTCAGAGGCCTGTTCCTCTTCCCGGTCGGTGGTGCTAGACGATGGTTGGGAAAAATCCAATCGCTTCCCGACGATATACGTCTTTGTAACTCGATAAGTCGCCCGAGTAACGCGGTGAAGAGGGAGGGTAGAGGATGGTCTCGATGGAAGAAAATTTCGACGTCCATGGAGGAACGACAATGGGTGAAAAAGAGGGGACGGAGGGGAGGGGGAGGGTGTGATAAAACCAGATCTAAATCCGGAAATCTTATCCTTCCTTCGCCTTGGATGTTTCGACGCTTTGTTCCGGGGAGGAGGGTGGGGATACAGCATACGTGATTTTCGCACCCTCCGGAAAAAAATTCCCTTCCTCCTCCGGCCTCAAGAACTTGCGCGACTTGAGATAAATCGCGAGGGGATGGACGAGGGAAAACAAAAAAAAAAAAAAATCTGGAAACTGAAACTGGAGGCCGATAACAATAAACAAACGAAGAGAGAAAGAGAAAGAGAGAATATAAACAAATAAACAAACGAACACAACGTAAATAAACGACGTGCATAATGCATCCACGATGCAACTTGTTTTACAAGTTTATGATATCGTATATCGATACCCGCGTATCAATGAATAAACATGTATGCAATTTTGTACGAGAAGGAAAAAAAGGAAAGAAACGAACGAAAGGACATGTTATATCTGGATGAAAAGTATATATTTTACGAAAGGGTGGAAAATTGCGGTTCCACGGAGGATAAAAAAAAAAAAAAAAAAAAGGGAGGGGATAAAATTCGTGATACGCTTGGAGAAGAAAAGTTGCTCGTTTGATGAAAGCGACATCGAGCCAAATACAGTTTAATCTCGCCCGATTCTCGCCAACGTGCTCACTTCTCTCTTCGCGTTGGCGAAATGGTCGAGAACACGAATTTCGGTAAAGCATGTTCATTCAGCGAGATAAATCCCGTTGAATGGGACGAGGAAGGAGGAAGGTATGGAAGAGAAGAGAGGTGGGTGAAACTAGTAGCGAGAGAATTGAATCCGTCTCGGAAGTTTCGATTATTATAAGATCAAAGGCAGACTAGTCGAGATTACCCCGTTGTATATATGGAGCTTAATAAGTCGTTTGAACAGCGCGTTAGAAAGCGCGACGAAGAAAGCGCGGGAAGACATTGGTTCAAACGAGAGGGGGGGATGTGATCGTGACGAAAGAGAAACTCGGTAGGAAACAAGATCAAAGTCTTTTACGGAGTCTTTTCGAGTATCCTCTTCAAGATTTTCGATACGTTTCAAGTCGGCGGGAAAGCTTCACCTCCTCTTAATGACAGATTTCCATTCCCCACGTTTTATAAATGGATCGCAATGCATTAAAGATTGCACCGAGAAAATCTCGAATCTCCCGTACCCCTTCGTCTACGTACGATTCTAATTATCAATTATTATCGAAACGACGTTCGATCGTTATTCAAAGAAAAAGAGAGAAAGAGAGAGTACAAGTATAAAGATGTTAGGTTGGCGGTCGTGAACGTCTGTATTAGGGCGGTTTCTAAATGCGGCTTTCATGTACATCGAGCCGAATGCATTATTCAAACACTTGTACCCGTACACGTAACTTAAATAATGAAATTCAGCGGATCCGTGAAAGCCGGCTTTTTGCCCCGCGAATATAACTCCACAACGGAATATATTCCTGGTAAATGTAATATCAGCAGACGCGAAAATTCCATTTGCAAATAAGCAACTTTTTAATCCGACGCGTGGTCATCCGGGAAGGGAAACGACACTCGGCGTCGAAATTCGCGCCTAAATCGAGTTAACTTATCTATAAATACTCTCTCGTGTGTCCATTTGAAAATCTTCCGCGTCCTCGTTTCCAAGCACGAGAATTTCTCCCCTTCGCTTCGAAAAACAAAGAGATTCTCTCGAGAGGATCATCCTCCTTTTTCGGGATACTCTTCGACACGCGTCCGGAAACGCGAGTCGTTCAAATCTTGGAGGAATTGGTATTCGAGCCCGTCCTCTATTTTAAGAAGCGTCAATCAGAGGTTCGCAAATTTCGGTGAACTGCGTCACTACTCGAACGCTCGACCCATTCATCAAAGAGGGTGGCGGAACCGAGTTATCCCCGGCAACCGTCCAATTACTTTCTCGTCCCCACGCGGGGACGTTCCACGCGTCATTACGCAGCGTCTCCTCCGACCTTATGTTCATTTCCACCCTCTTCTTCTCCCCTATATACATATATACATCCCCTATATCTTCCGTCCTTTCCATCGCTTTTCCTCTTCGACCATTACGCGTCCCTTACGAGCGAACAGGTGCGGCCAAGCACTGTCGTCGAAGCCGCAGAAAGGAAGGTAACCTCCTCCACCTCCTCCTCCTCCTTCTTCTTCTTCTTCTTCTTCCGCCGCGCGAGGAATAAGAATACCTCTGCCTCTCGAAAATAAATCCTAGCTAGGGGATGTCCCGGCAAACGAGCGCACGAATGGAATTTTCGTGAAACTGAAGCGAAAGGGTTACGCTCGAGAATAAGAAGGAGGATAGTAAAAGGAAGGAGGGCAATAAAGGCGTAAGGAGAGGGAGAAGGGCGAAAGGGGTAAAGATGGCCGAGGGAGGGAAAAAGCGGAGAGGACAAGTACGGGTGGGAAGAAAGGAAAAGATCAGAGGAGAGGGAAGGAGAAGGAGAGCTAACTTGACGACGGAGCTGCACTATGTTATCCCTCAGCCGTAACCGAAGAAGAAGAAGCGGGAGGAGGAGGAGGAGGGCGTGCCTCGTACCTCCTTACAAACTGTCGAAACTTTGACTACCACCATCCTCCACTACCACCATCCTTCCGACTACTGGCTTCGGTGTGGCAACTTGTTCGCCTCGCCCCGCACACGCACGCACACGCTCCTCCGGTTACACGCTCCTCTCTGTAGGCGCGCGCGCGCGCGCGCGATGAACACACGGTATCCACGAATCATGTCTGAGAGAAATTCTCCTAGTCGGGAGACGAATTCGATAGTACCGTTTAATATCATCCCCCGAACTTGGTTCATCAACGGAAGAAACCGGAGGAGGGCGAGGTATATGCTATGACGCAGTTGGTGACGCGAGGATTAAATACGAGTTCTCTTCTTCTTGCTCGAAAGTGGAAAATTAACATCGATGACGTACGCTAATTATACCAAAAAAAAAAAAAGAAAGAAAAAAAGAAAGAAAGAAAAACCGTGTTCCCTTTGACCATATATAAATACACGAGGGATTGGAAAACGTCGACGAGATGCGAAGAACGTATATAATAATAATAATTGGAGTCACCTGGAAGAACCGTTGGAATGTCTCCAGGGCTCGATAAATTGGACGAAATTTCCACGACGTTTATTGTCCAACCACGGAGAGCATGGAATCGTTACGATCGTACAGTTAGTACAAGTGCAAGTACAAGCTGAATATGATCGTCTTTAAGGCGGGGAGACGAGGGAGGGAGGGTAGTAGCCGTGTATGCCGTTTGATCTCTACCGAAATGGCTGTAACTCGAAGTTGGCTTACAAGCGAAATCATGCGCGGGCAAGTTTGGGGATTGAATGACCACTTGGCGTCGCCTCGTGGGATCCGAAAGGAGAAACTGGAGATCGAACAAGCGGCACGTCGTTCGTGCCACGGGTCACGAACTCTCTCTCTCTCTCTCTCTCTCTCTCTCTCTCTCTCTCTCTCTCTCTCTCTCTCTCGTCCTCTCTTCCCTCTCGAGAAATCGCGAACGATAATATAACTTTGGTTATAACGTTTTAAGATCGCATCGATCAAGACCAGAGTACCAAAGGATGACGGTTTGCGGCCGAAGAACGGAATCTATGGAGGCCACTCTGACACTGTCGACCCTGGAATTTCGCGATCTCGATCGGGCCATTATTGGCTCGATGGACGTTTAACCGAGCCACGGATAACGTATCTCTTTCTATCGGAGGTTATCGCCCAACCATTATGGCGTTTATCCGACGACGACGACTTTCTTATACTTGGAACTTATACAGAACTTGGCCAGGGGCGAGGGAAGAGAAACCAGGGCCCATAAATCAAGCAAAAGTGGTGATTACGCGGGCGCAACGGCAGCACCGGGCACGACAACGAGCACACTCCTCCCCCCCCCGGCTAACACTGTTTCCAAATCGTTGCTTAATTTTATATCACTCGCATGCATGAGACGTTGCACGGCGACGATTGCACGGCGACACGCGAGCCAACGCCGGGGCCCGATCTCCCGTTTCACCTTGAGCGACGAGCATGCTCGATCCACGAACACACAAACGATCACGATCGAAAGTCGAATCTCTGGTCTGGAGGTGAGATCGCACGAAATCGGGGGGAATATCACGGGGGAAGCAACGCCTCGTGACAGGAGGCGTTGAAATTTCTCGGTGGCACAAACCGACTACGACGACGACGACGACGACGAATCGATTGTCGCGATCGAGACGGGCGATTACGCGGCCCCACTGTATTTCGATCACGTANGCTTAATTTTATATCACTCGCATGCATGAGACGTTGCACGGCGACGATTGGACGGCGACACGCGAGCCAACGTCGGAGTCCGATCTCGCGTTTCACCTTGCGCGACGAGCATGCTCGATCCACGAACACACAAACGATCACGATCGAAAGTCGAATCTCTGGTCTGGAGGTGAGATCGCACGAAATCGGGGGGAATATCACGGGGGAAGCAACGCCTCGTGACAGGAGGCGTTGAAATTTCTCGGTGGCACAAACCGACTACGACGACGACGACGACGACGAATCGATTGTCGCGATCGAGACGGGCGATTACGCGGCCCCACTGTATTTCGATCACGTAACACGGACAATCGTGCAAATCGTGCGATCATCCAATTACGCGGCTCTATTTATCAATTAATATTCAAGGCGTGGAGTAAAAGGGAGGATACAATCGCGCCTGCATTGTCAACGGACAACGAGCATCCTCTGTTCCTCTCCCCTTTCCCCTCCTGGCTCAAGACGGCCAGCTCGTAAATCCACCCCTGTCGTAATTACCAGGACACAGTAGTACGAGGTCCGTTGATCGCGATGCTGCCAACGCTTTCATATCCGGTGCTGATTTATTAACCCGCTTTCATCCTTGGAGGCTCGCGTGCCGGCCCATCGTAATTAAATCGTGGTTCGCCCCATTCCAGAAATTGGCGTTTCGATTCTCCCCTCTCTCTCTTTCATCTTGAATTTTCTCTCTTCCACTTCTTCTTCTATCTTCTAATGTCGGTGTGTCGGGGTAATATCGTTACGATTACGTAAATACGAGCGGATTTACTATTCCATCAAATTCCAAGTGGGGAAAAGGCCGAGTTGGGAAAATACACACCGAGGGTAACGAAGCACAAGGGTTATCTCATTTCCATTCATTTCACATTTTCGGGTTTCTGCGGTTTTCGAAAAAAATCGAAAACGGTGGAGAAAGGTAGGAGGAGGAGGTGGAGGAGAAGGTGGTGGACGATTTTTCAAAGATTCAACGGGCGACGAGCAATTATTCGGCGTCGCGTGCTCGTGACGCGCGTAAACGCAATCGCCGCGTCACGGCTCGCTCCCCGTGTGCGGTTAACAAGTTATCCGCGTGGCCCGGCCGGCCATTGAATAATGTAGAATTTAATTTCGTCCCGGTTTCCCCCGTCGTCGTCATCGAGCCACCGGCGTTGATTCGCGCCGTGAAACATTTAGCGGCCGTGAAATTTCCCATGCGACCTGCCGCTACGAGAGACCCGCCGCCACGCCACGCCACGCCACGCTATGCCACGCCACACCGCCGTAGTATTTGTCGATGGATCGAGGAGAACACGTGCGCTCTTTCCGCGATTCGTGCCTCGAATTTAGGAGGAGGCGAAGACAAGGGAGGGAGGGGACGAGAGAGGAAGAAAAAAAAAAGAAGGGCGAATGTCCGACTAGTTGGAAGATGGGAGGGAGGGAGGAGAGTGGGTGTAGAGTGTCGGTGAAGAAGAGACAAGGGTAGCAGGTTGAAAGAGGGTACGTGGAAAAACGCCAGTTTACGGATTAACGGGGGTGTTGCAACGACGATGCACTCGCCGGATATCCAAGCGTCCGGACAGCTCGTGAGATATTCAACGGACCGAATATCCGGCCAGATTATACGATTTTCCTTTTTTGTCACCGTGTCCCTTTCTCCGACCCTCCGCGTCTACCTTCTCCCTATTTTTTGTCTCTTTCGTCTCGATTTATTTCCCTTCACTTCCTCTCTCTCTCTCTCTCTCTCTCTCTCTCTCTCTCTCTCTCTCTCTCTCTTCTTCTTTCTCCGCGCGATCCGATGCATCGACAGCGGCGTGATAATCGAGAGTGTACGAGAGACGACGTAATTGGCACAACGATCACGATGGACGAACACGACG
Source organism: Apis laboriosa (assembly GCF_014066325.1). NCBI lineage: Eukaryota > Metazoa > Arthropoda > Insecta > Hymenoptera > Apidae > Apis > Apis laboriosa. The sequence continues at coordinate 1,836,982 of NW_025224966.1, forward strand.
TGACACGTGAAGAATTTACGCTTTAAATAACCACGAAAAGAATTTTAAAATCGCGATCGCGACGCGAGAAGTGTGCCGTTTTACTCGTTTCTTTTTTTCTTTTTCCTCTCTTTTACACTCTCTGGTATAAAAATGGATCGGCGGAGAAGAGAAACTTACCTCGTGTCGTTGAATATTTGATCGATGACGTTTCTCAGTTTTTCCTCGATGAAATCGTGATATTCCAGGATAACAGCGACGCCTCTAGTTTGAGCCGCGGCCGCGTTCGTATATTGATCACCGTAGAAGGGCATGAGTATCATCGGGACCCCGCTCTGAACTCCTTCCGTTAATCCGAGGAGACCACCGTGGCCGAAGTAACACTTAACGTTCGGATGATCTGTGAAACGAAATTCTCTTTAAAATCGAAGAAAAAAAAAAAGAAAAATCGTCGATTCTCTTGTTCTTGTCCGTCGTTGCTTGTTTCCTGTTCTCAAATGATCGAGAATCCATCCACGAATAATTCGATGGATGGAAAATGATCGCAAAGTTTCCTTGAATTCGTGTTCTCGGCGGAAAATTTCGTGTAATAGAAGAGGCGAGGAGGAGGGAGGGGGGGAGGGAGGGGAAGGAGGCACGTAAAACCACCTTTGGGAAACCTCTCGAAAATAAATCCAAGCGTTGGAAATATCGGTGAAAAATTCTTGTCTCCCTCGCGTTTATCGCCCCCGAATCACCCTCTTCTAGGTAGATTCAAAGGTAGATGCTGCCAACGTGTCTCTCCGCGCAGAGATCCCTCTCTCTCTCTCTCTCTTCTCCAGGGCATCGATCCTAATGTCAAATTCCATTACCACGCGCCGCCACCTTTTTCTCGCCACCCCTCCGGCAATCCCTCCCCCTCCTCTCTCTCTCTCTCTCTCTCTCTCTCTCTCTCTCTCTCTCTCTCGATTTGGATACAGATGTAGACGAGGTGTGGAGGAGTTACACGCCTCGGCGTAAGGGAGGGAGGGAGGGGGCGAAGGTTGAAGGAGAGCAGAAACCTCTCGAGGTTTCGCGCTCGATACATCGTCGCATCGGCGCGCGTCGATACGTGACAGTGGGATATCTATCGCGTTGAATTTTTGCTGGCAACATCGACGGGGAGGGGGGAATCCGAGAGGAGAGGAGAGGAGAGGAGAGGAGAGAAATCGGTGGGGCGTACGCGCGATTTGCTTCGAGATTTCCGTCACCCAGCGAGATACATTTTTACGACGTCCCCCGTAACGAGAAAATAACGCGGCGGTATTTCCTCGACTCGATGCTTACACCGTCCTTTTATGAGCGTCGGTAAGCCCACCCCTCGCGAGAATTGATATTTGGTCGTCTATGGGCAAGAGGCGGTCGTAAGACGAAAGTAATGAGAGTAGCGAGCTGTTTCTTCTGGGATCGTAAGTTATGCAAGTCTGGAAAATTGCTTCTCTGTATCTAAAAAAAAAAAAAGGAGGAAAGAAAGAAAGGAAAAGAAGGGGAATAAAATTAGACGTTGGACGATAATTCGAAAGGTCGCGATGGAAAATGAAAGGTTGTTCTTTAAATATCAAAAATATATGTGTAAATTCGTCGTGATCCAATTTATTTCTAAACGATTTCAAGTGGTTCAATCTTCTTTTCTCTCTCTCTCTTTTTTTTAAATTCATCGATAATTAATCGAATCGTCTTCTTCGAAAATAAATCAACCAGACGAATCGAATCGGAAATATATATATATATATACAGCGTATCACCTGGAAGCATCGAGTTAGCATTACAACCGATCGTCCGACCGACTTAATCCAATAGGATCGTAAAGCCGGAAAAGAAAGGTATACCCCCATTTCTTAATGGATACCATGGGAGGAGAAAGAGAGTGGGACCCCGATAGAACGATTCCGCTCTTTTATTCCTTACGGTAATGTAATCTATCGTTTCGTCCCTTCCGTTACACGGTTAAAATACGATACTCGAGGGCATTGCGTGTCAACACGTGCAACCAACTCGGTACCATCGATATCGTTGCTTCTAAAGTCAATTACATTAGCGAGTTCCACGCGAATTGACAAGATCGATCGCAAACGCGACGCGTGGAATCGTGTTCCACAGCGTTTGCGTATGTGCATCGGATGTGTTCCGGATTCTGTTTACGCGAACGCGATCTTCCCCAAGTAAACCGCTCTTGAAAGGATAAAACAGTAGGTAAGTAAACTACACTCGGCGATACGCGCGAGTTTGCAGCGCGAAAATGTAGTTAAATTTGTCCAGAGTATTGCTCGAGTATTCAATAAGTTATAATCTCGTTTAACAAAATAGCCCGATAAAAATTATCGGTAGCGTAAAAATGAAAAAAAAAAAATGTTGAATGCAAGAATGCCGAGTCGAATAAAAATGCCGATTAAACACAGGCACAGGCAAGTATTTTTTCTTTTTTTTTTTTTATCCAATTTCCCAATTTTTTAAAAAGTTCGCGAAATTTTAAAAGCGATGCGCCATCGCATTTCGCGTGCGAAACGATGGAGAAGCGTAAACCGCAGATCTTATCGAGATCACGAAGAGCCGTCGAATGGAGAATGGCCGCGGAAAGAAGACGGGACGAAGATACACCGGTCACGAAGCTGGATAATAAAATTAAGCCGATCGATTCCAGCCTCCGCTACTCGAGTTACCCAGCTAAAGTTTTAGCTTGGATCATCTTGACCATCGAGGCTGCTCTGCCTCGTGTTACGCGATCCTCCGACCATCGAAAAATTCGTTGTTTTTAACACTTATCGTTCCCGTTAAGAACGATACTTAGATTGCGGTAATAGGAGATAGCTTCGAGAAGCTTTGGAGGAAATCGTTGTTATTATTCTTAATAGAGTTATTTCGCGATACGTAGAATGCATTATATCATGATCATTTCATTTTATTATTCATGTAGCTTATGAAATAAATTGAAATATACTAGCACAAATAAAATATAAAGATTACATTTAGTTATGTAATATCTCGTAATACGATAAGACACGTGTTTATATTATAAATTTACGTTGGTAAATGAATCATCAAATCGGCAATGAATCATAAACAGATATAGGAATGTTAAAATGTGTAGGAAAAGTTATACGAAAAGACAAATCATGATGATTATATATATTTTGTAACTGAAGATAATTTATGTGAATGAAATACGATTGAAATAAATTATATTGTAAAATGTTTCGTAATAGTTGTCATATGTACATCGTACTTTTCAGGTTGAACAAAACAAATGATCCGGAATGGAAAAAATTTTACACAAAAATATCGAGCAATTTGTAAAATCTAAAAATCTCTCTTCTTTTCAATATGTCTATATATCGTCTAAATATTTCGTGCACGATAAAATGAATAGAAATCGATACAACCAAACACGCAAGATCAGATTAGCGACCAATCCAAATTATGGATTATATATATATATTCCGGCGTATAAGTTAACGGCGTAGAAAGCGACAGAAACAATGCGAGGTCTATTTCACCGGGGATTTTAACGGTGATTTATGTTGCCAGCAGGTCGTTAGCGAGTTGCTAATTAAAGTCATTTCACTCGAGGCTGAGAGCTGCGAAACTACTTACTGTCAGAGTTCTCGTGGTCCCGTGTCTCGTCCTTGGCCGAGCAACTCGTCGAAAGAATATCCTTGCCATGACCAACCGAGTATTCGGGATTGTCTCTTTTAGTTTAATTAGTTTAAACCATCGCGGTTCCACGCGAAGTAGATTAGTTAATCTATTTCCGCTAATTACGATAATTACCATTTTGTCAACAAATCTGGCCAATGTTACGTGTTATGAAAAAAAATCGACTCGACTCGAAGTATATTGAAGCGTGAATGTTGACGCACAAAATTATTTCGTCCATTTCCTTTGAACAATCGAGAGTAATAAAACTGGAGAGGAATCACGTTATTATTATATCGCAACGAGATGTTAATAAGCTTGAATACACACGTGAAGGATATTATTGCGATAATGAATCGAAAAATAATTCGCAACGACACATGTACGACGATAGATATCAAACGCGATACGTAGATATCACAATGACGAGATAGATATCATTTTGGATGGATCGAAAGCTCCTCGACTATGCGAACCGTTTTGAAACTTTGAAAACTATTTGACGTTCGGCTTCATGGGCCGGAATCGCAAATATCGACCGAGCCGAAATCCGCTTTCGATATTTCGCTGCGATTTCCAGCAAGACCGTGTCGTTTCGATTAGTTCGATGGAACAGGCGGAATTTCAATCTCGATTTCGAGATTTCTCGGATCGTGTCGCTAGCCGGATAATAGATCGTATCGAACCAAGATGTGTGAATTGAATGAAAATCGTAAAAAAAAAATGTGTGAATTGAATGAAAATCGTAAAAAATCGTAGTAAAAAAAAAAAAAAAAAAAAAAAAAAAAAAAAAAAAAAAAAAAAAAAAAAAAAAAAATAAATGATTAAACAAAGATAGGAAGAGGAAAAAATTTGTTTTAAGTTTGTTTAGATTAGAATGAGAATAAATTAAACATCATTAATATATGATCAACAACTTGTTACGTATCTTATTTTCGAAAACAAATGAATAATTAATGATTGTTTAATGATTTGTTTAATGTTTTTTTTGAAATATACATAAAAAAATAAAGTGATTTTGCAATTCTTCAAATTAGATTCATTAGTTAATAAATTATGTGCATATAACAAATAAAGTAAATAAAGAGTATTTTTATCTATTAAATATTTAAATATTAATATATATAAATATAATATTATGATATAAACATAAAATTTTATAATATTAACATCTTATTATCTCGTTATTATATTTGTAACAATATTTATTATAATAAATTGAAAAAAAAAGAATTTGATAAGAAACAGACATATATATGAATAATTTAAATTCGATTCGTTCGAATGAAAAACGAATCGATTAACGAATCTTGAGTATTATTATAATAAAGACAAAACTTTTTGAAGCTTTTATCTAATAACGAGATAACGTATCACGTACGTATGAATGCTTCTTTTATGTGGAAATAAAAAAAAAAGTAAATAAAGATTCCCTTTGAGAATAGAAGTTTTATATATAATACAATTCGATAAAATAAATTCGACGAAAGAAGCAAAGTTGGATAAGTATTTATAAAATATTTTTTTAAATACTCTCGTTCACAAAGAGAGATAAAAACGGTAAATAAATATAGATATAATTGTATTTTTCTTTTTTTTTTTTTTTTTTTTTTTTTACGTGTGAAATCGAAAAGAAGCGTATCGATAAAACACGATTATAATTCTCTATAAAACGAATACCGTGTATCAAATACAACCCATTACTTTCACATATAACATAGATGTCATTGAGACTCCGGAGGTATCGAGTTTTTGCTCTACATAACTGCGCAATAGATCACCTGTAATACCACTTCCAAATATCGTAATAACATAAGATCTCGATTTCACAATTATTTCAAAATAATGAGAGAGATAAATGTCATTAACTCACTTAATATGTCGTACTGAGGCAGCCATTTCTGGACCATGACGTTGTCGGGTAATTCCGGAATGTCATCCTGTTCCCATTTCCAAATCACTTTTCTAGGAATGGAACGAAACACTTTGATCAATGTATTCAATTTATCCTTCGGCATCGTAGACATTTTGATCATCGAGCCGAGATTGAAATACAAAACACCCTCGTGTGCCTCGTCGAGAAATTTGGCTATGTTCCGTGGCAGAGGTTTTCTTTTCGATTCGATGTGAATTCCACCCACTTCGATGACATTTGGCGGATACGAGATGCCACCGTGAAGGGTGTAATGCGTGTTAATGAAAAAAACAGACATGTTCTTACTTATCGTCATCACATTCGGAATATCCGGACCGTAAATTTCTTCCGCTACAGACTGATCCTTCCAATGGAAAAACGTGTAATATAGCGCCGATGAGACGTATAGCGACAACGTGTTTATCGTTCTATAAAAAAGATTCATCGGTTTTAAAATCGAGGTCAACAACATAGGTATGAAACTGGCTTCGTTGTAAAGTCTCAAATTATGTACAGTCCACGGCATTGGCTGATGGGTAGATATATCTATAAAGGGCGCGTTGAATTTGTGCACAAAGCTCATGAAACAATTAGTATTGAAATTCTCTATCAACACCAAATCGAACTTCTCCCCATTTTCGCTCAGTTTCTTTACAGCTGGATGTTTTAAATTTTCACAGGCTACGAATCTCATTTTGTACAACATGTATATATTGGTAAAATATTTATAAATGTAAAACTTCCCTTCAAATCTTTTCAAATCGACTACGTTTATAAACACGTCACTCTCTTTATTGGCCAAACTGATATCTTTGTAAGTAGGAAGATGTTCATCCTTCTCGATTCTCGGAAAATAAGAAATCACCGTCAATTCGTTGCCTCGACGTGCTAACTCTTCGATGAAAGGTTTGAATACGAGGAAATGACTCTTGCCCGGATGAGGAAAGATTGCCAGAATTTTAAGGCGGTTATTTTCAAACGAGGTAGAATTATTAGCATTTGAACACGATAATAGATTTATCACGAGGATAAACGAAAAGATGATTCGAATTTGATTAATTTCCATGCTTAGACGTTCACGGTTCGACGGCGCTGGACACACTGGCTTTCTTCCACTTTAGAAGATAATGTATGTAGTAACAAAAACAAACAAGTATTAGTGCCTATATGTAATCTGCCCGTCACTGGATTTGTCACCTCATTCGTCACGTTTCGTATAGGACCGCCTACTAACTGTAAGAATTTCCTGAAATTAAGTGAAAATAATAATCTTTTCCACGCCCTTGATGATGGGAAGGGAAATATTAAAGAAACAAGGCATAAGTAACATAGTCGGTTAGAGTTGTATCTTCCATCCACCTTATGTCAGAGACGATAAAAATAATACTTGTAGGCTACGATCAATCTAAAGCAATGAACGTGAAAGAAGCATCAACGCTATCGTCACGATAGAATCGAAATATATCGTGCGCTATATTGTAATTTTATTAATCGTAAATAGAGACTTATTTAGTCGTAAATAATAGAATGAAAGACATTTGGTAAGAAAGTATTTATAAAACATAGACATATATTGAATATGTCTATATTTTGAGATTACATGCTGATATTTCACAATCTTATTTCACGATCCTTCGAAAAATTTTTAGAAGATATTGCTTCTCGATGTTGTTCCGTCAATATTTCCTTTGAACTCTTCAAAAGTCGAAATCCTTATTGATCTTGGATTTTAATAACAGAATCAACGTATTTTTGTATACACATTGATTATTTCTATATATTACAATGATTATTTATCTTATCATTTATATTTTTTAATTGACAATTGGTTACATCATAATAATCCGAATGATGATAAAATATATAAATAGAAATTTAAAATTTAGTTTTAGAAAAAAGAATTATTTTAAAAAAAAATTTTTTCAATATTTATCTATCGTATGAATAAGTTATATAACGAAAAACTTATACGCGTATAAATTTAAAATTAAAAATAAAAATTTAAAATTATCAATTAAAATTAAAAAAATATATCATAATTAATTATAATATATTCGTAAATAATTTATCATATCTTCAATGTTACGAATAAATAAGTCATATATCAAAATCATAATCATCTTATATAATATGATTTGAAATTTAAATAAAACTAATGTATATTCGAAGAATCGCAATAATTACTTACAATATGAAATAATATTTATTAATCAACTGATACCATTGATATGCAAATTCATATCTGAATTGGTATTTTAAAAAGGAACGTATCGAAATCTACACATTCTGATTCTGATGAAATTTATACAGGAGATAGTTCTCAAAAAAAAAAAAAATATTTGACAAAAATTGAATATTTTTTTTATCAGTTGATATTCACCTTGAATGAGTGAAATCATTCTCCAAAATGGAGTGTTAAAAAATATATTTTTTTAAATATCTCAAAAACTAGATGGCGTAAAAAAAAAATTTTTTTTTTTAATAAGAAATTCAATTACGTAACAAAATTTAAGAAAAATTTGTTTTTTTCATACAATGTATCAAGAATTAAAAATTTTTTATCAATATCTTTTAAATTAAAACACAAATGTTCTTTTCTTTTGTTCTGTTATTTATAACGAACGAAAATCAAACGTCAATACAACGTAATAAGAATCCATTTAACCGTTCGTTGTTAAATTTATACACATGCTATTTACGACTTATTACGATTATTTTAAAAATGATCATAATTTTCATCTACGTACAAATCTATATAGAAAAACCTTGACCGTTAAGCTGTTAAATATATTCTGTTTTACCTGTCTAATTTTATCCTCTTCACTTCGTCGCAATGGCTATTCAACCCCGTTTGTTTTACGTTCGCGACACGAATAAATTCAATGAAAGGGAGAACAACAGGTAGAGGCTCGTTAAAATGTACGTCGTGGCTGATAGTTTTATTAAATTAACGACGAACGGTTTCTTCGTCGATTCGATTTAAAAGCAAGCAACGACACGCTCTGACCGCATTCGTGGAACGAAGTAAAGGATGCGAAGGCAGAGACGACTCGGTCAATTCCCTTGATCTAACACCTCCTACAACCTCGTAGCATTCTACTTTTTCCTCGTTTTTCCTTCACTCGTATGTACGTAGCACGATACTTTGCTTAATTACCTTGGGACACACCAGTACCAGTTTCTTCGTTTTGTCCATCCATCCTCTACGCATTTATCCCACTTTATTCCTTCCTTGGTTCGAGTGGTTTTCGATACTCTTTATATTTGCCATCCTCGATAATTCCACGCCACGGAGCACGATTCCAAACAAGTAAATACGAGGATCGTCGAAGAAGAAAGAAAAATACATTACACATATATATAAAGATTTTCTTTCATTCCCGTATTCCCAAAGATTCCACCATCCTTTTCCTTCACCTTCATTGTCGACCCACTGACTCGCCTCCTTTAATTTTCTATTTCGTCCTACTTTCCTCTTTCTTTGTTCCGGCCTTATACCAATGTAAAGTAAACACTTTTTGATGCTACACGCTTCATCGATAATCCGATCGGATGTTTGCGTAACCGTTGTAAGCGATTTGGAAGAAGTTTTGCATAGAAAACGTTAGAGCACAACCGTTTCACGATTTCGTTCAATTCGCGCGATAAACTAGGCACAAATCTGATTGTTCCAGACCGATATCTGTTTACTTGCATCGCGTGCTTTCTATTTTATTCGACGTTATAACGATATTGTACGATTCGAATTTCTAATTTCGCAATTTCAAAAATGCAATATAGTCAATTTAAGATTTAAGAATATAAACGCAGAGATTAGAAAATTCGCTGATGTAGCGATGCGTGAAACGTATATCGATCCATAATCGGGTCAGACACTCGCCAACTCGACAAAATATATCTCGTATCTCCGGATGTATCGAAAACGACTTTTCGAACAGCGGTTCTATTGGATTTTCCTTCCCTTATCGATAACGCCTGTTTCCTAAAACAGAGAGGCATAGAGTGTCACAATGTTTCACTTTTCAAACACGAACGTATAAAGAAGGAATGGAGGTAATGAGCTAACGACAAACGAGACAAATGCGCCGTCCACGAAACAGCCGTCCATCCGCCCGTCAACTATCCGTATATTTATGAAGTCCCAGCAGAAGTGAAGAAACCCATGCCATAAATTCCACGCCACGAAATCTCTTAATCCCAAGCAGTCTCGGCGTAACTAGGAAGGGAGGGAAGAGCACGATAACGAATCCTGCAAATCAAAATAAACGATAGGAGAGAATATCTGTGGTGAAAATTGATGTCTACCATTTCCCCAACAACAAAAATATACCTTTTGATCCGGTTCCCTTCTCATGGTGCGCGAATTTTCTGGAAGAATTTTTCGGCAATCGGCTTCTGGTCTCTCTTCTTTGCCCACGATACAAGGAATGAAAGAATTGAAAGGAATGAAGATTGTTGCGCCCTCGTCGACGTTGCCGGTGAACTACGTAATTGGCTGAACACTATTGTTCTCTCCCTCCCTCCTTTCCTTCCTTCCTTCCTTCCTTCCTTCCTTTCTTTCTTCATCCATTCCACCGTTTTTTCCTTCTTTTTACTCTCTTCGCGGGCACATTCTCAAGGACAAAGGAAAAAGATCCAGTATATATTTTTTTCAGCATATTTTCTCGTGAGAATGCTCGTGAACGCGTTAATCTACGAAACTGGTTCGAAACTGGCTCTCCCATTTGCGAGAATAAAAAAAAAGAGGTGGAAACGAACATCGCGTACGCCAAGTATCGCGTTAATTTCGTACGCGCAAATTTCCATACGTATCCATAATGCGCGTTGAATTGATCGGATATCCGTTGGACGCTGGGGAGCACGGCGCTTATATTGACTTTTAATTTAAAAGCGCGATCGTTTCGATACGATTCGGCAGATTTTATCGTGACTCGTTGCTAACTACTGTTTATCAAACACTAACGAAATCGTTCGCCTGAATACCTAACATAATTGGAGATCTCTCGGCCAGAATCGAAACGCGCGTCGATTTAACGAGGACGGCTTCCGTCATGGTTGTGTGCATGAATTCGCATATTCATCCACGCTCCTTGATCAAGGGGGAAATTATTACAGAGGCTGCGAAACAGAGGTGCGTTGTCTGAAGGCAGAGGGAAGATAATACGTTGCGTACGTCTCGAGCGAAAAATGCCACGCCGCGCCGTTGTGCGTATCCAATTCGCGATAATGTAGGAAGCGAAAGGCATGGGCAAAGAATCGACGTGACATCGCGACTCAAAGGCGACGAGAATTTTTCTTCCTCTGCTCAAATTTTTTCGTGCGCTTACCTTTACTCCTCCCCTCCTCTTTCCGTTCCTCCATCTACTCGAACCTTGTGTTTCACGCTTCCTTTGTCACGCGTCTTCCATCTTCCACGCGAAAGGTTGGAATAATTATCGAAAGTTACAAACGTGAACTCGTTGAAAAAGTTCCAATATTATCGGGGAACGTGCTACGTATTAAATCGTGCTTTTCCCGATAAATCTTGTAGGGAAAAAATTTCCCCGGTGTATAATTCCATTGTAAGCGAATGGCAAAGGATATTTTCGCAAGCTGCAAATGGCCGTTGGGTCGCCTTCTGTCCGCGCCTTTTCTCCTATCCCTTTCTCACTTGCGTCCGCCCGTTGTTCTCTCATAAAAGTTAATAAGCCGACTAGCTGGGTTCGACGATCCCCGGGAAATTGCGGAGGACCGAGCACGCCTTCCTCGCGACGTTTTATGCCGCTATTCTATTCGCCGTTACGACCGACCGACCTTCTCCCCCCTGTTGCACTGCCTCTTCCCCCCATCCAGCTCTCCCTTTCGTCGCCACGTACCGCGAGAGCTCCTTTCCCGCTCTTCTTGTGTGAACACACGTGTATATATATATATATATATATATATATATATATATTCCTGAGGGATGCGCGTGAAAGTAGGCAAGCTCGAGTTACAAAATCCACTCTACCGCGAGAACGGCTAACTTGCTTCCTGTTAATGACACTCGAACAAAACAAAATAAAATAACCGACAATAAAATCTCATGGAACGGAAGATATCCTGCTTTCACGATTTTAGCACGATATATTCAGACGAACGATTCTCGAACATGACAAGCAGCAGATAGTAATGCTTCTTCGACTCGATCAAATATATATATATACGAATTTTTCAAATAGGATTTCTTATTACGAATTCCTTGTGTTAATTAATTCAACGAAAAATAAGTGAAAGTTATCCAGAATCCAGAATGGAATGCACGTATTTGCACGTTTATTGCTTGTTTTGTTTAATATCATTTCCCGGTACGGACAAAATATCCGATATCACAGAGAAGGGAAGGGAGGCGGGGGCTTATTAAAAGCGGCACGACAGAAGAGCGCAATTTCAATAATACCACTTTAAGCTCGTCGCGAGCATGCCTCGAAGAAGCGTCGCTTCTGGCGCAAAATGGTCGCGGGCCAATTTATTATTCGGGAGGTACACAACGCACGCCCAACGGGCCAGATGTGGCCCATCGACGCAAATTACGCGAGCCGCGGACGATATTTCTCCAAAAATTGCAACGGCCGCGTCGTTCCACGCCCGTTCGCCCCATCCCTCCCTCGCCCATTCCACGCCATCCTCCAACGCCGCGATATCGCCCATTTTATTAAACATTACGATAACGTATGCATGAAACGCCGCGTATAATTTCAGAAAGACGTATTCCCGCAAAAATTGCGCGCAATCTTTGCGGCAATGTTCTGCTGCGATGCGCGATCTCGTGTCGCGAGCAAGGGAGAGGGTGGTGGTTTTTATTAAAAATGCACGACACGAGGGGGAAAAGGAGGGGAGGATAGGATTAACGCGACACAGCTTTATTATCGCGGCTTTTAATATCACTCGAGAACGTGCTGCGCGATTTAATCCGCTTGATGCCATCGTAGGACGCGATCGTCTTGATTTAATTTTAATTTCTATGGCCGCCGCGATTGATAAAAATCGGTCAACATCGACTTTATTTTAATAAATAAAGTCTCTCCGTATAAAGATCTGAATGAGAGAATCAAAGATTGAAACAGGTCTCGCTGTCAAACAGATCCATTAACGATCTTCAATCGCGTCGAATTCGAATCGCGATGAATGTAAAAAAAGGAATTGAAATTCGAGATGAAAACGAGAGAGAATCTCCCGGCGACACCGGAAGAGATCGGAATCTGCATCATCCCTGCACAATTATTTTAATGTATACCGTGATGTGGTCGTGGACGAGAGAGAGAGAGAGAGAGAGAGAGAGAGAGAGAACGAGATGGATGCACCTTCCTTTTTTCTGCCCCCTCTCGACATCCACGTCGACATCTTTGGTAAACGTTCGAGATGCGGTGGAGGCAGAGGGGCAAAAAAACGAGAGGCAAGATCGTCGTCGCGAAGAAGGGAGGGAGGGGCGCAAAAGGAAAGAGGAGAAGGAAGAGGAGGGTAGAGACAGACACAGGGAAAATAGAGAGGGTTGCCGAGAGGTCGGAGAGACGTATGACTCCCAGGGGAAATTTAGGTGCGACCTCCATGTATCACGGAAGCTAACGTAAGTAGCTACGTAACCGACGTACGTACACCGCATACCCTCGCGATCCTGCATGTGTACGATAGTACACGCGCGAGCGTATACCACGATGCAACCACTCTAAATATGGCAGCGATTTGCCGATCGGGTGCGAGGGGGAGGAATCGCCGCGTAAACGACGCACAAAACGGCCAAGCTGGCAAATTACTCGACTCGAGAGCGAGATTTACAGAAACCACGGAACATCACCGTTGACGAAGAGATTGGCTACACAAGAGGAGCGGCCTCCCCGAGGATTGTTCAATGTCCTTACATCGCGTGTTTGCCAAAGGTGGAAATTGTTCCCGTGTTTGTCACCATTATAGTTTAACGTTTTGTATCAAAGTGTAATTGAATTCTTGATGATATTTCGCCGAAATGATACCTAAAACGGGGACGGAATGAAGGACGTCGATTGATACGGTGAAAACGGATGTAAATGGAAGTGAGCGATTACGACGAAGAAAAAAAAAAAGAAAAAAAATGATGATTCATCTGAAAAGTGCATTTCTCGAAAAATTTCCACCGGTATAAAAGAATAGATGACGCGCCGTTGAAAAGCTCTCTTCGCGCGCTATAAAAATCCGCTATCAGATCACTTTCCACTCGAGGGGCGTGAAGCACGTATAATGGCGGGTAGCCGCGTTTTCCACGGATGCAAACCAGTGAACGATCTACTGCCACACGCTAGCAGGTGTAAAACCGAGCAGTGCCTACATCTCCGTTGCTAGGAAATTCTTCTCTCATTTTCCTTTCTCTTTCTCTTTCTCTCTCCCTCTTTTCCTTTTTCCCTCTCCCTCTCTCTCTCTCTCTCTCTCTCTCTCTCTCTCTCTCTCTCTCTCTTTTCATCTCCACCGTGAATCCCTTCAGATTTCGTTAATCTCGAGCGCGCAACCGGATTTTCAGTATTCCACTCGATTCTAGGCAAATTGATCAAAGAGATGAATTTCCCTTTTCACCGATAATTATTCGTGAATTGCGTTTTAATTCGACATCCTCTTGAAAACTGATGATTATCCCCGCGATTAAAAAGAGAGATATAAAATATTATTTACGTTTGTTATTATCTATAATGCGTAACAAGGAAGAATATTACATCGTTACATACTTTTAAAGATGATAATCGATTTTGTCGGATACAAGAAAAGTGGATGAATGTGAACGCAAAGTGAACGGCATCACGGTTGGGGGATGGTCTCGAACGCGAAGATCTCGGGGATACAAGAGACGAGGAGAAATGGTAATAAAATCGATGCCCTGGATCTGCCGTCGGTTTGTAATTGAATTAAATTAATCACCCTCGTCGACCTCGAGCCGCACTCTCCTCGTCGCTGTAGCAGCGCGCCGCTTACCATCTCCAATTAATAGCAGAAAGCTGCACGTTTCGTTGGAACTTTATAAAACGAATCCAATTACGGACGACCGTTTGTCAAAGGCTCAAAGCCACGGAAAGTTTCACCTCGGTTCGGAAATGACGTCGCCCGCCTGTTTTTCTTCCCCCGTCTCTGTCAATAGGAATAAACGAAAGGCCGACGGACACGCGGCGGTCCCACCATTAGCGTTAAAAGATACCCAGAAAATCGTATAATCAAGTGTTCCGTCTGTTTACTATAACTGGCTGCGATCGACCGCGTGTTTGATAAATATTCCGCTTTTGTAATCAAAATTTTCAAATAAATTCATCGGAATTATATCAATCGGAGAAGATGTGTTGGTTGTAGGTATACTCTCATTGATTAAATACAGTTGAATAAATAAACATCTTGTCAAGGATTGTCCAAAGATAGATACATTTCGACACTGTTGAACTTTGAGTCGTTCACCGATTTCCTAAACTAACACGTGACAAGAATCTGACCGTGAGCAATAGAACAGGTTCTATCTATTTGGGTAAATATCTCAATTGCTAAATTAATTACGCTTTTTATAAATGATAATGTCATTATCTTATACAGAATGATTAGCAGATAATTTAAAAAGAATTAAAATAGTCGAAAATATCGAATATAATTTTATTATTTGAGACTTCATTAATCGTATTCAAACCTTGAGTTTATAACTAGACTATTTTGCGATTAGATATAAATGAATTAAAAAGATAATACAAAAAAAAAAAAAAAAAAAATAATTTTAATTATACTTTGAAATTATTCGAATTTGAATTGGAAATGGAAATGCTTTTAATTTATAAGTAAGTAGATAATAATAAGATTCGTAAAAAGATTGTTTATGGATAGATAATTATGATATAATTAATATTATCATATAGATTTGAAATAATTTGTCTTTTTAAATGTAAAATGTATTTGTTCGAATGAATTTAAGATTCAAAATTAAGAATTTTCTGAAGATAAATAAACATCAAAATTCAATAACAATTATATTATTAAATCTTTGATTTATTTAGTATTATTAAAAACTTTATTAAAAATCCAAGAATAAGTAATGTATTTAAAGTAATTTTGAAATATAAAATTAGAAATATAAAAAAGTTTTGTAAATAAGTTTTTAATAAATATTTATTCATTTATGACTCATTATTCATTTATTTATTTATAATTCATATATATATATATACATATATATATATATATATATATATATATATATAATCAAATATTTATTGAGTTTTAAAAATTAATTATCCTAAAAATAAGACAAACAAAAATACAATAAATGACTAAAATAAAAATTTTTAGTTTTGCGGCTACAAATATTCAAACAAAATTTTTATACATATTTTATATTTGATATTCGATTCACAAAATGATTATATATATATAGATAATATAACAAATTATATATAAAACGCAAAAATTTTTATTTTATCTTAAAACATTAATAACGTATTTTTTTATCTTAATTATTTTTAAACTATTATTATTTTTTTAAACTATTATTTTTATCTTAATTATTTTTTTTGAACTATTATTTTACTATTATATTACTTTACTATTGTTTGTATTTTTTGTAAAAAAAGATTAAATAAAACAAATATAGAATATATTATCTTAAATATATTATCTTAAGATAAATATTAATTTTCAAATTGTAAATAAATCTATTTAATACATTAAAAAATATATGTTATGTTTAAATAATAAATTAATATTATATTCTAAAGTTATATTACTAAAAATTATTATAAAATATATATAATATTATATTCTAAAAAAAAAAATATTATATTTTTATATTCTAATATTCTATATATTAGTAAAAATTATTATAAAATTCAATCTTATTACTTTTTATAACCGTAGATTTTTTTAAATTTTAAAAATTATTTTCTTGGAATAATTAACTATTCTCTATCTAGAATATTCTATGAATTTTTATTACAATTAGACTAATCATATAAAATTGTAATTAATGATTTTTACTGATTTATAATACATTACAATTTTATAAATATATAGTTACATACTTTGATACGATATTAATTATCTACAAAAACAAATACTTATACTATTCACTCGGATTTTATAATATTTTTATTATCTATATCATATTCTTATCGCGATGTATAATTATAATATTATTCTAAAAATGTATGAAATAATCTAATGATATATATATATCGAATAACAATATTCTAATTAATTATAAATAATAAATTTCGATTCTGCAGCAATAAACAAATTTGAAACGTTAATAAACGAAATGATGAATTTTACTCCAACTTAATGCACACAGAAATACAAAGATACAAAAATAGTTGCAAAGTTTTCATCCTCGTCACTGCTGTCAAATTCAGAAAACAGTTCCAGCATTACTGTTAGTTTTACTAATTTTCTTACTAGTTGATTATTATATAGTAAAGTTTTGTAATTGCTCTCGGCATAATATTTAGATAGAATCTCAAGAAAAAATGCAACTATTAACCAATTTTTATATTTCTATTGAAAAATAAAGAATCCGTATATCCTGTCAATCTTTCTCTAGCATTAAGATCTGTTCCGCAACACACCAAAAGTCGTACGAGTTATACTTAACCCATTGAAGTAGTTATGTGTAAACACATTTGTCCTGATACATAAAATACATTACATTAATATATGAATTTTATTATTTCAAATATTATTTTAGAATTAAGAAAAAAATTAATAATAAATATTTAGAATTAAGAAACAAGTGATATAAAAAAAAATTAGCATTCTATTTCTTAATCGAAATTATTTAATAAGAATAGAAATACATGATTTTATAACAATGTGGTCGAATCATATATTTTTAAAAAATATAGATAGAAAGATGAGATGAATCATCATTAGAAATTCCAAATTAAATATTAATCTAAATAAATACTAAAATTAATAATCCCTTATTATCATCGATAATATGTACATTGATGAAATATAATTATTCATTTTATAGTAAATTTATCTCCCCTTTTTTAAAAATCTTTATCTTTTAAATCTTTATCTATTCTTATAGAGATATACAATAATATCAAAGATATGAAGAAAAATAACTACGATATGATATGATATGATAATCTATATATGATATCCATAACTTACAAATATATAATTGATTCTTCCAAATAAAGTTAAATAATTTCTTTTTAACCTTTTTTTTTGTTTCTAAAATGAATATTTTTCGCGGAAAACGTTTAAAAATGATAATATCCATTGATTTTTATGCCTTGTGGAATTTCTTAAGTCAAATTGAATCATGGTATGTAAATAGACATCTAAAAATTTTTAAATATCAAAAATATTTGCTTCGAGCTTTCTATATCATCGTATATAATATGATGATGTAATAGATGTAATATATGCACAATTAACACGCCAAAATTCCATCATGCATATTCCGATTTAATATCGCAACATTTTTCTCATTTTCTTTCAATTTTCTTAGTCATAAAATTCTCTGAATATTTATTTATCACTTAAATCACTGCGAATATCACTTGAAGTTTTAAATTTGATTTAAATTGATTAATATTGATTATTGAATTTTATCTTATTTGATTATTGATTATCTTTAAAGTGTTTCAGCTCTTGACTTTTAGTTGGAACCAAAATTTCGTTTTAATGATGAAAGAAAATAAAAAAAAGATTATCTTTTTAAAAAGAGAATAATAAGACTAAAAAGAGAATAATAAGACTATAAATCCATCAATTACCTTTATAATTCTGTTGTTCGAAATTTTAGAGTAAGACAGATACTTTTTTTTCTGGGAAAAGATAATTTTTTTCCGCAAAAATTAAAGAATCAATAAGATTTTTTGCCGATCTTATGTGCCAAATGAAAAACTGTTTCCACAAAAGTTTTTCAATTCTGCATTTGCATCTGCCAAAAGTAATCTTATAATTTATCCTTGATTGACATGTTAATACGGTAAAATACAGATGATCATCATAGTTCAAAATATTTAAAAAATACGAATATGTATCCTTCTTATTAAGCTAAATGTATCTTCCAAAGTATCTTTAAAGTCTTGCACAAAAGATCATGTAATATTATCTGAAATAAGAAAAAAAAGATAAATTATTAATAACTTATTAAAGATATTATATATATGACTTATTAAAAAAAAATATCATATTATATCATAACTTGTATCAATGCAATAGCTAATCAAAATGTTACAATGAAGCATTGATCATGATCCATAATATATATATCCATATAATATATGTATAATATATGAATTCAATATTGCATATCCTTGTAGGATCATTATCGATTTTTTTATTAATTATCATTAGTCGAAACAAGAATTTTATTTATCTTTTCTAAATGTTTATTATACTTATTATACTTCATTCACTTATTATACTACTGTTTATTATACTTCACGTATACTTGTTTATAATTATTAATTCAATTATCTATAACTAGAATCATATAAGGATAAAAAAAATCATATCTAGTTAAAAATATATAGCTACATACATATAACTTTGAATTAACTATTCCTAAATTTAAAATCGATATTATGGATTCTACTTGTCAAATATTATTATAAAATTCCCCCAAAAAATAAAAATATTTCAGAAAAATGACATTTACAATTGTATAGTGAAACACATAAGTTATTGTACAAATAAGTTCGAGCAATTGCTTATTGTTAATTAAATCAAACATATTTTGAAAAAAGAAAAAAAACATATGTAGATTATTTACATATCATTATTCTTATCCTGTATATAGTAAATCCGTTGTTCATCAATTTGAGGTTTTTCCAAAAATTGATATGTCTCATATCTTTGTTCTTTGTCGATTTTTATCGGAATTACTTCGTTCAATTTGAATTTTACCACTCACAAACTGATTTAAATTTTTATTTAAATCAAGATCCACACTAGTATTTGCTTATCGATTTCTATAAGACAAGTATAATTACAATATTCAATTCATAATTATATAATATCGCATTGTTTTGGAGATTTTCATTAAATACAATTTCGAAATTGGTGTGACTTTCAGTACATTGATCTTTGTATTTTTGTTGTTCATTCTCTGGAATATTGTTCTTCATCGATATCCTTACGGAATTAAATACATTTTCAAAAATTTTAACTTTTTTACCGCTTATTGAAAAAAAATTACTACGTGATTCGTATACACATACTCAAACACAGAACATTGTATACATAATCTTTATTTTCTACTTTTTTAATATGCTTTTACTTACATAGCTGTCCAGCAAAAATAATTAATTGATTTTTAGTATCTTCTTCTAAATAAAAACATATTCGACTATATTTTAATCATTCACAAGCAATGTCACCTACTTATTCTATCAATCATTCGTCTTGACAATTGATTTGACTTTGTATATATTTGATTTTTTGTTTTCGAATTTTTCTTTAAAAATATTTTCGAAATATTACATGAAATATTATAATATTTCATGTTACATCTTGTTTTAACGAGAAAGGTTATGTAAAAAAAAGTTTGCTTTTGACAAAATAAAACAAAAGAAGAAAATATAATATATAAACTTGATAACTATAATAATTTATAATAGTAGTGAAACTCTACTCAGTGCGCTATCTAAAAGCGAACTAATTTTGCAACGTTAGGTGACGCTCCGAGTTACTTCCATATATCATGAGAGAGAAGTATAATACTTGTAAATACCGAGCTATAGCAGAGAAGAAAAAAAGAGGTAGAAAAACTCAGCAAAAATTCTTATGATTTCAACCATCGAATGACGAATTATCATCAAATTAATATTTCGATTGCTAATTTTAAAAATAATTGCATTTATCTATAAATGTTTACGAGATAAAATGGGTCAGATTTGTGTTTTAATTTTGAAAACTTGATTTCCTAAATTTATATGTCTTTGTTACAAAAAACATACTATTTACACATATTTTAATTTCACATATTTTTAATTTTATAAATAGATTACGTTATATTTAATCGATTTGTGTGATTTGTGTGTTTTATCTCATATAAATTGAGTTAATATAATAATATGAAAATATTTTATTTCAAATTTAAAAAATTTGTTGTCCGATATTATTTGTTTCGTTTTTAATTGATTTTATTTTCATATTATTTAACTTGTTACCACCATTATTATTAACATAAAATAGATATCGTTATTGTTAATTATCATTAATTAAAATGATTCTGTAAAATTTTTAAATTCAGAATGAAAATTTTAAACATATATATGATCTGTTATATCTATATTAAAGTACAATAAATTCAATGTAAAAAAATTTTACCAATAAACATAGGAATTCTCATATATTTTTATGAGAAATTATAATAAACAGATTAAAATTACACTGTTTATCATATTTTTATATTGAACTGAATTTGATTTTAAATAAATCATACAATTATTATTATTATAATTACTGTAATTATCGCTATTGTTATCCTGTTTTATTATTACAATATTAGTGCTTTAAACCAAAACTATATTCGCTTATATATAAAATAAATCTAAATACACGTTTGACGCATGGAAATGTTTATCAAGGCTAATCGGATTTAATAATTTGATTTAACTTAGTTTATGTAACAAATTTAAAATATACTAACATATTTGATGTCATTGATATTGATGATTTACAATTGGAAGTGTTATTTTATGCAAAAGTTATGTAAAAGCTTGTAATTATATAATAAGTTGATAGAGTTAAACTCTATAAGACATATTAAAACATACATAACTATTGTACGAAGATTTACAATGAAAAAGTGGTCTATGACCAGAAGGCCACTGCATTCACGCGAAAATATTTGTATACAACGGAACTTATATTTGACAATAGCTCTTCAGAACACAGATATAAAGTGAATATGCCAGTAGGTGACCTGTTTGTTTAAATAACATATTCCTAATACACAAAAATAGAACGAACAGCATTGTTTCCATAATATCAAAGGAACTTGGCGACAATAAAATGTCATGCACAGAGCTATGCACAAATACGGACATTTTCATCTTCAATGAATAGCTATTAGACCTGATTCCAAAAGTTTTTGCAACTTTGCTGCTACATCTTTATTTTTTAGATGGCTATAAAAAAAAAAATAATATTAATAAAAAGTAAGCAATTTTATTTTAGTCTAATAAATCTAATATGTTAATTGTACTTACTCTTGTAAAGCTCTAGGATCACTTTGCATTTGCTCTAAAATAAGTCTCATAGCAGGATCCCGTAATATACTTTGAACTTCTGGATCTGCCATTGCTCTCTTTCTTACTTCCTCAGGATTAGAACTAACAGAAACAGCACATGAACGATATCCTTCTAATGCTTCGCTATTTGAAGGATCTAATTCTAATGCTTTTTGATAAGCAGTGAGAGCTTTTCCCTGTTGTTGCATTCCTTGTAATATTTTACCTTTTCTTATCCAACCTTTAATAAACTTTGGATCAATTTCTACACATTTCTCACAATCCTTTAATCCGAGATCAAATGCTGCCAATTTAGTATAACAAGCAGCTCTATTACTATAATATTTTGGATCATCAGGATTTCTTTTAATAGCTTCTGAATAATGTTTTATTGCTGCTGGATAATCTCCTTCTTTGTATTTTTCATTTCCAAGTTCCTTTTCTTCTTCTGCTTTTACTGGATCAATATATGCTTTCCTTTCTTCTTCTTTGATAATTTTATCAATATCTGAAAGAAGAGTTTTAATTTCTGGTGTTCTGTGTTCTGACATAGATTTTTCGTAATACACCTTTGCTTGTTTCCAGTTCTCCATTTTTTTATATGCATGTCCAATTCTAGTAAATGCCTTAGCTATTAATTTAAAATCTGCTCTATTTTCTCTTCCAACTTCAATAGCTTTTTCACATTGAGAAATACACTTATCATATTCTTTCTGTTCAAAATATACTGCTGCTATGTTTAATAAGTAAATGATTTCTGTAGGATCTAATTCAACTGCCTTATTATAATGTTCAAGAGCTATTTCAAATTTTTTCTGTTTATAAGCATCATTACCCAATTGTTTCTCACGTTGTGCTTGCTTTTGAGGTGTACTATAATCTTCTTCTTCTTCTTTTTTCTGAGGTTTAGGTGGTTCCTGTTTAGGTTTTGGAGATTCTGATTCAGAATCTTTGTGCATTGGCATTTCTACATCAGTATCCATGTCCAATAATACACTAAGAGTAGTAAGTATTCGTTTATCCGATAACATTTGAGCTGTCGCATCTGGATTATTTCTAAGAGTATCCAAAAGTTTTAAATATCCTGGATCTTGCAAAAAGCTTTTAGTTCTAGGATCATTTGCAAGTTTTACAAAAAGATCTGGTCTATTGAAAGGATTAGCAGCCATTAAAAGTTGAGCTTTAACTTCAGCTAAACCACTTTGAAGTTGGACATTGCCAGGATCATATTGTAGACCAGTTTCATATGCTTTAATAGATTCATTCAATTTACCTAGATAAGCTAGTGCACTACCCATACGTGAATATCCTTTTCCCCAATCAGGTTTTAAATTCACAGT
This sequence comes from Apis laboriosa, assembly GCF_014066325.1. Classification (NCBI taxonomy): domain Eukaryota; kingdom Metazoa; phylum Arthropoda; class Insecta; order Hymenoptera; family Apidae; genus Apis; species Apis laboriosa. Next base: position 1,860,069 of record NW_025224966.1, read on the forward strand.
TTTCTCAGCATCCTCTAATGCTTGTTTATATTTTCCTGCTTTAGCAAAAGCTGCAGATCTATTACTATATAAAACATGATTATTTTCATCTAAGCCAATTGCTTCTGTATAATGTTTAATAGCCTCTTCATATCTTCCTTCTTCTAAAGCAGAATTACCTTTTTGTTTCAGTAAATATACCTGCACACATTTAATAATTTGATATTATTAAATATACACAATTATAATTCAAAAAGACGAATACTAACAAAAAATAAAAAATATTCTTTTTAAAAAAAATTTTAAAACGAAAAAAGTTATCTAATTAACAAACATCTCGAATTTTCCATTATATAAATCTAAATAATTGTAATTTCGAAACAAAAAATGAAATAAAAGAATAAAAATTAATGTTCTTAGGAGCAACCTAATAGAATGTACGAGAAAAATATTGCAGGAAGCAATAAGACAAGCAAGACAATTTTTAAAGCAAAGCGTGTTCAATGGATGATATCGTGAATAAACACAGTGCTTTTAACCTTACGAAATATATAATGGCAATCGACATGATAAGAATGTTTACCTGGTCCATTACGATTGACTTCAGAACAGTGATACTTTCGTTCTATTTTTCGCAACTCGTTCTTTTATGCTTGCAAAGATACGTGATGACTCGTGAATGCACACTCTTGAGCCGGCGCAGATTTTCAGAAAGCTCCAGAAATGGACAACTAGCGCCACTTCTTGATTATAGTGAAACTAGTTATACGTAATGTCTTCCCGTGATTATGTTCTACAATTTTCTAGTACCTTCGAAAATGTATATACTTTTTTTATGTATAACATGAATTCAATTTTAACTTCATCTTTAGTTCAAATGATATTACATTCCTTTGGCATATTTTCCTTTACAATATATGTATCATCACAATTGAACTACAGAATAGACCTAACATTTAATAGGACAAGTAGTAAGAAAAGGATGGAAATAGAATAAAAATTCAGAAATCAACGCCATCTCTAGTGTGTCACAACGAAACAAATATAGACAAAGAGAGCAAATAATAAAAGAAGGACAGAGATAGAATAAGAAATAACCATTAATGCCATCTGTCAAGTGTTAGAGATATTTCTTTAGAAAGACAAAATAAAATAGAATAAAAATTGAAAATTAGTATTATTACTTAAATATCAAAAATATTCAAAAATTATGAAGAGAGAACGCTGATCTTTAGAAATTTTATTTTATTTTATTTTAAAAAGATATCATTGATATTTAAAAAATGATATTAATAACCAATTTTTATCTTATTTCTATCTTTTTTTTGATCACTTATTTATATATGTTTCATTTGTAGAATGACACTTTGAAAATGGTACTAATAATACAATTTTTATTATATTTTTGTCTTTGTTCTACAATTTGTTCTTATTGTGCTTGTTTCATCTGCAGCATTTTTGAAATAGCATATTTCCGAATTTTTATTCTATTTTTTTTCTATTATTTGTTTCATTAAGATTATTTCATTATTAAGATTATTGTGTACTTCATGTTCATATATGTACTATTTATGTATTATTATTTCGTTAACTTCTGCTAATATAATGATTTATATTTTACATATATATAATTTTTTCATGTACAATTTATAATTAATATTTTTTTATTACGCTTTATTTTTTATTTTAATTATATTTATATCTCTTTCTTAAATTTTCATTGCTAAATTAATATATATATATATATATATATATATATATTGCCTTTAAACTATATAATTTAGATTTTCCTTAATAGAATTGTCTTTATTTTAATATTTTGATTAGTTTATTATTATTTTGAAACATAAAGTTATAATATTTATTAAAATAATAAAATGTAGGAATTAATAAATTCTTTAAGTTAAATGTGATAGAACATTTAAAAAAAAAATGAAAAAAATAATGATTCGAACGGAAATAAATATATATGAACGACTTTGACTGTTAAAAAAAATCAGTTACTTTATATTTTGATATCCAAGATTGTTTGATTTGGTATGTCATAAAAGTCTGATATTTTTATTAGCAAAATGAAATAACTGGGAAATCCCAACTATTCATTTTATCCACAACTAGTTCGATAACTAGTGCGATATTATATTCAAAATTATTTTTTGTATACATTAAAAGTATTTTTATATTGTATTATAAAAAACAATATTTTTGAGAAATAAGAAATATACTTCAAATTATTGCATTTTTTATATTAAGATAAATTTATACATAATTAAAAGATTATTTACTTATATTTAAAAGATTGTTAAAACAATTAATAAAATTCTCTTTTTTTTAAATTCCAAAATTTGTTTATTTCGCAAATTAAATTCATTCAAAAACAATTGAATTTATAAACTTTTTAAAATGCTTAGATCATTATAACTTTATGTATTTAAAAACTAATTAAAAATTAGTTCTTACTTCATATTTTTATATCAATTCTTACAAATTCTTTCAAGATTAGTACTACATTTCATGTTCTATTATATTTTCATGAGATAAAAATTAAATCGAATAGAAAGTATTTATTGGTATCTCTTACTGTTCGTTTACTATTTCAAATTTTTAATAAAAAATTTTAAAATTGATGAACTTTTCAAGATTTTTTATTACTAAAAATATAATTATCAAGTTTGTATAACAATGTCGTTTTATTCCGATGCTATAAAAATAATTAAAAATATATTTAAAATATATTAAAATAATAAAACTTGACTATATACAATAAAGATAACAGCAATGAAAAAATAGTAAAAGTTTAAGATATAGTATCGAAGTATTTTGCTCTAATAATACACAAATAAATTATGTTTTTTGAAAAATAATCCTATTCATAAGTATTATTTTGGTTTCTTAATTTACTTAATATAAATATATGTATGTACATATTAAAAAAAATTATGAAATTATGAATGTTTTATTAGATATTATTATACTTCTGTATTTCTTTTATCAGATTTTTTTCATTTAACACATCCAAACATACAAATATCTTTAACACATTTTCACATCATTCAATCAGAAATGTATTAAATGTAATATTTTTATTTATATTTACAGAGCGAGATCCTAAAATATGAATTATTTGCATTTGATATATTTTACAATGATCATATTCGTTTTTCTTTGTTAATGAACTATTTTAGTTACTCCTCATAGAGGCACAATTAAGAATATTCAAGACTTTTGTTTCTCTCTATACTTCGTTTTATACTTTCGTTATATATTTGTATTATTTCATTCTTTCTTGTTTTTACAATATGTTTCACACTGATATCACTAATTAACTTTAAGTAAATAACATATATTCAATTTATTAATTAATATTTGAACTCAACAAAATTCGAATTATTCTATGTTACATATCATGATATATTACAAACCATTCCAAATCTAACGATACATATATAAATACACACACACATATATATATATATATATTTATATATATTATATATTTATATATATCGTTATATATTATAAAAATATAATATATATACAATCGTATTATATATTATATATATATATATATATCGTTCATAGCAATTTTTTGATTCTAATTCATTACATAATGCTAAATTTCGATTGTATAACAAACAAAATTGAAATGTTTGTTAAAGATTTGATGAATGTTTCTATTGTTTCACAACAATTATGCCTAAGATATATAAATTATTGCAGAACTTTCATCTTCATCACTACTATTCGAATCTGACTCAGGAAGTGGTTCTGGTATTGCTCCCAATCTTACTAATTCCCTTGCAAGTTGTCTATCAATATGTAGAGCTAATTGATACGCAGTCTCTCCACGATAGGTTTTTGTATCTAAGGAAAATCTACATTCTTGAAGGAGGAACGTAACCACAGATCGGCATCTACATTGCATAGCAAGATGAAGAGCCGTTCGTCCTGCTAATCCTTCTCTAGCATTAAGATCTGCTCCGCGATGTACTAGAAATCGTACAAGTTCTACTTGATCTGATGAAGCCGCAATGTGTAAACATGTTTGTCCTGAAACATAGAATATATTAAATACATAAATGTTTTATATAAGATATTGAAAATAAAAATATCATTTTATTTTTTTTAACCGAATAATTTCAATGAGGATAAACAATTACATCATAATGACAAATCACATACTTTTAGAAGATAATTCTAGAAAAATGCGATCGGTGCATCAATGATTTAATTAGAAATCTATTAGTTCAAATAATGAAATTTGATTAAAAAAAAATTTATATTAATCAAAAAAAAATACTAAAAATATGTAATATTTAATTATATAATTATTAATTTTATTATAATTGAAAACATTTCGCAACAAAAAATTTTATATATCTATTATGCAAATATTTATTTTTATTCTTATTAAATATACAGACATATACATGATATATATTGTATCAGATAAGAAAAAAAATAAATAATATGACATCTAAGTATTTTTTATTATTCGAATATTTATTCGATATTGTATCGAATAAATATAATTGATTTTCTTTCTTCGAAATTAAATGACATTCTACTATTAGATTATATGTTTTAAAATCGTATATCTCGTTTCTTTTTAATCTAAACTTATAAATTCAAGTGTATAATTTTCATTATCAAAATTTAAATTATATTTTATTTTAAAATTTAAATCATTTTTAAGTTTGATATGATACAATTTACGAAATAAGCCGATAAATCTATCAAAATTATTCTGAAGCAAAAACTTTATTTCGTAATTCAAAATCAACCATTACGCCAACCATTTCATAAATAACTATAAAATGTATAAGTCAGAATGGAGTGTAAGGATGACGTTATGTGGGAATTCCAGGATTTTGTAAATGACTTAATATTCAGTATCTAACTGATCATTTATATTATATATAAAATTGCAAAAAATATAACGAATGAAAAAAAAATAGAAAAGATATTTAACTTAATTTTCCTTTAATATATGCAAATTATCATTTGAATATTGTCCAAAAAAAAAATTACTTTTAAATTATAAATCACATGAAGATTATTCGGAAATTCAGATGTTCTCAAAAGATCTTATTATTATTATTTTTTTTTAAAGTAAATGAGTAAAAACAAAATGAATCGTCGAATGTATTGTACTTTGACTTCACGGAATTTCCGAACAAAACAATTGAAATAACGGATGATTCTCGATTCTCGATGAAATCATGGGAAACCCGCGCATAATCACGGTTACAGGATTGTTTTTCATGCTACGCGTGCGCGAGTGCTATGCCAATGACTGTTGTTTCATATGGTAAAAGTTGTTAGAATTTTCCGACATACTTTTTTTCTGCAAGCAATATTACATGCATATTATTTCTTTCCTTTTTCAAAAACATAGTGTTATATACACTCCTTTTTATTATTTTTTTTATAAGAATATTATTTTAATAAGGATTATAAGAATTATATCTTCAAAGTATTTTTTATAATTATAAATCAATCAATTACCATTATAATTTCGTTGCTCCAGATCTTGTGATAGAATTTGTATTTTTTTCTCAGCAAGAAAGTAATTCTTTTCTATAGAATTTATTGGATCAATGAGGGCTTTTACCGAGGCAAGATCACCAATCGTACATGCTAGATGAAGCGGCGTATTTCCACGAAAACTTCTCAGTGATGGATTTGCACCTGCCAAAATTAATCGCCTAACGATTTTTGGTTGTTGTGTTAATACAGCCAAATGTAAAGGTGTCTGACCATCATCATTTTGAATATTTAAAAAGCATGAATGTGGTGCCATTTTTATCAAGTTGAATGTAGCTTCCATATAACCTTGTATTATGGCCATATGAAGTAACCTGAGATGATAAAAAAAGAAACAAATTATTAATTAACGAATAACATTATTATAAAGACAAAAAAACATATGTTATAATTTTCTACCAGTACAGTAGTTATGACATTGATCAAGATATGATATTGATTATTCTTTAAAACAACAAATGTCTTCAACGAATTATTTCATTCATTATGATTTTTTTTTTAATTTTGTATAATTTTGTTATTTTTATATAATTGTCAATACTATTAAATAGACGAGCAAATAAAATTTTTTATTTGTAACGACGCAAGATCATACTATTTATTGTTTGTTATAAAAAAATTTGATTTTCTGAAAATTCTTTTTAAAAAATGTATTAGTTTCATAGTTTGATAGTTTAGTAAATTAATATAGTTAAAAACATTTCACAATTATAGCACTTCAATGTTTTTTTTAATATAAAATGATTGATCAATTTATGCATGCATATAATTACATATGACATTTTCTTTAATCATAATCATGCTTTAAAAAACTCATAATTGTACTTGATAATATTTGTCATGCAATATTATTTAACTTAAAATGATGATATAATTAAATTTTAATTGTTTATTCAGTTTTTTGACTTTTACAATATTTTTATGAAAATTTATATATATGAATTTACAAACAATGAATAAGACTTGTCATATTAATCAAGAAAATATAAAGATCTGTTCTTTTACAAAAATTACATAAATTACTAAGTTATTTCATCATACAACATTTAATATTCATTGTTTTTCAAAAATGTTATCATTATTATTATTATATTATTAATTAATATATATTCGTAATATTAAATTCACTTTAAGACATTTTAAAATATTTAATTATAAACCAAATTATTAACTAAAATTTAATCATAATCTAAATCAGTCTTACATTTAATCATAAGAATAAACAAAATGTATATCATAAATTAAATCAGCCGAATTTTGACTCGCTTAAATGATTCACCCACGTGTATTTGTTTACATCCATTGATTTAATTAATTGAACAGACTATACATAAAGTCAATATGGCGTCAAAATTGAATCAAAGCTCGAATATTATGCGAAAAATACTTTTAGATATATATTATTTTTGAACAATTCAATTTTTTATGCTGATATTTATAGATATTTATAGATATTACGTAAAAGACACAAAAAAATTAAAAAATAATATCATAAAATAAAATTTAACCAAACATCAAATTATTTATTACTTTATTTTGTTATTAATGACTATTTAGTCATATCATAGTTATATATATATATATATAGAAATTTTAGAAAAATGACATCTTCTTTATGTAAAGTGTAAAATGACTCATGCAAAATTCGAATAATTGTATTATTTTAAAAGAAAAAGAGCATATATAAATTACTTACGTGTCTCCATCATCATTTTGTGTATAATAGAATTGCCAAGATTTATCACTGAGCGATTTTTCAGAAGATTGATGCGATTCATGTCGCAATGTTGAAACATCATTCTTCAATTCAAGTTTGTCGGTATTTACTGGAGTCAATTCGATAGTAGGTTCAACTTGAACTTTATTGCTTGTTAGAAGATTTAATGTAACTTTTTTTAATGTAAATTGGCTCAAGTTTTCGCTTGAGTCAAGATCCACACCACTATCTATTCTCATTGGTTCCGGGACAACAGGTGCGGTTGCAATATTCAATTCGTGATCGTGTAGCTCCGAACTGATTTGGAGATTTCCACTGGATAAAAATCCGGAATCAATGTGGCCCGAATTATGTTGTTTTTCGAACTTCTGTTGCTCATTCTCTGGAACATTGCTTTCCATTGGTGTCATTCTTGAATTCCACATTTTTGATTTCGATATTCAACTCGTGCAAAAAAATCGATTTTTTTCTCACACGTCAAAATAATATTATGTGATTCTACATACACAGATAAAATAGTAAGTAAAGCACTGTGCGTATATACGTTCCTCTTAATATAATATTTTTATGTAGTTTTTAAGCAAATAATTAATAAACTTTTTGATTTTGTTCGATTCTTCTTCCACTGAACAAGAACTATTTATTGTTGTTTTGTTTCTCGTTAATTTACAAATGACGTTACTATTTCATTTATTGGATCAATCATACGATTGTCGTTCGTCTTAACAGCTGGTTTCTTTATTTGTATTCGTTTCTTATTATTGTCACTTTCTCGTTTTGACTGTATTCGCAAATATTAGCAACTAGTATATTATATCACAATAACTTCATGTTATGAGGAAATGAGTTTTAGGTATGAAAACTCATTTGACAAAAAAGGTTATGTAAATAAGAGTTTATGTTATGGATGAAAAAAGCAGAGGAAAAACTAAAACTATATATATATTTTCAATAATTGTATTAAAATACCACTACACATGCTATCTGAAAACGAACTAACTGTGTAACGTTAGATGATACGCTGATTAACTTCCACAATAATGGCCATAATGCACAGTAGAACCTCTAGCGGATAGATGGCTTATTAGCTTTTAAAGGGGAAAGGTAGGGGTGGGAAAACCCATCATCCTCTAACAGGGACAACTGCACGTATACATTGCGTACTTATTTTAACTTAGCATTCTTTAAATAATGAATTAGAATAAAAAAATTGAATTGAGAACTCTTAATAAATATCTTTCATTTATTGATTTATATCTATCATTTTATTTGACTCAAATAATTATTACATAAAAATATTTGATAAATTATTTCATTTTTTTAAAAAATCTAAAGAAGAATTAAAAAAGTAGATACAATGTTAAAATTTTTTACAATATATTCAATAAAGCATAAGAAATTTTTTAACCTTGTGCATTTTCTATGAAATCATTTATTTTCTTTTTATAATCGATCTTATTTTTTCTATTTCTTATGTTTTTTTGTTTTTAATTGATCATAAAAAAATTTCTAATCTAAAATTGAATGCAAATTAATTAATGAATTTTTATTTAAATATATAGATTATTATGAATTTAAATTAAATTTTATCATTTTATCAAATATTTAAAGCTCGATGAGAAAGTGTTTCTTTGTCACGATTATTTCAAACACATTTCTACCTTTCTATAGAGAAATGAAGTTTTCACTGTTCTACTTTCTTTTCGAATAATTTATATGAGAATTCATTGGGAATTCCATTGATACTTCCGATTTGGAAACTTTACTGATATTTACGGATAATCTCGACAGTTAATACGTTACGATATAACGATTAGATAAGTTAATACAGTGATCTCGAAATTTTGAAAACAAACCTTGGTCCTATTCATGGTCATTAAATATGTTTTTCCTCAAAGATAATGATATTCAATATATTCAATCATTAAAACAAAAGAAATCCATATCCGTATTATTATTATTATATGATAGCTTACATAGTTATAATTCCAGATTATAATCGATGTATATATTATATTATAATTTAAATGATTATACAAGAATGATTATAATAAGAAAATGATTGAAACATGTTAGGTAAATGAGATGATTATACAGTGAAAGAAGGTTAAAAACATACCTATAAACAATAATTTTAATCTTTAATCTGATGATAAATAAATTACATAATTATTCGTTATTAATGAGTAGAACATTACATAAATATTTAATTTTTTGTTTGTAATTTGTGTAAAACGATTATTGAAATTTTGATATTATATGTATTCAATTTATTTATGAATTAGCATATAAAAAATTTATCAATAACTTCGTAATTCTAACCAAATTTTTTCACAATAAGAATAAATCAAAATTCAGTCTATAATCCGTTATCTGGGGAAAACCTGATTTTTGATAAGCTTAAAACATGTATTGTATCTTTAGCTTATAAGATAATATTTTTTCTTTATTTTTTATCGGTAAACTATAAATTATCACTAATTTAAATCAAATAATTCGGAATCATTGCTTGAGTATCTGCATTAAAATTTTTTAACGATTCACTTTCCGATATCAATTTTACTTTCAATTATAAGACCAGAAACAATTGAAAATGTTTGAGAATTAAATTTTTTCATAAATATTTTCACGAATTATTTATATTCTTTTCATTTAATGATTAAAAATTACTTATTTATTTATATTTCATAAAGTTAAATATATAATGATACTTTAATTATTCAAGATCTATTCAAGAAAAATACAATGACTCAAAAGCGAAATAGCTAAAGCATTGGATAATTTTTTAATATATTTGAAATAATTTTATTTTTTCAATAATTTTCTATGTTTGTAAATTTATCATTTAAAGATATATTTTATAAATATTTTTTTATAAATTAAAAAACTATAATAATTATTTATTTTTTAAGAAAATTTTTTTTCTATAACCTACTTATTAAATATTTAAATTCATAAAAACTATGATAAAATTTGAAAAAAATATAAATAATTTATAAAAAAAAATATTTTTTAAAAGTTTACTTACTTATTAGAGATTTTTTCGCAAATATGATGAATGGATTTGATCCATAGTGAATTGTTTGTAACGTTTTCTGCATTCAGAGGAAAAACTATAATTATATTACACATTTTATATATATATATATATATATATATATATAATTTATTAAAACTTATATTTGATATATTAAATATAAGTTTTAATTAGACAAATAATTTACTTGAGTAACATGCAATGCAACGTATTGCAACGTGGCTCTTTTTGAACGAACTGCGCGCTACGACATAGAATTCAAGTTTACAGGAAATTCCTAATGAAAATAGATAGTAATAGTAATATGCGGGCTTATAAATTTTTTAAGGATAATTCTTAATAAGAATTTCTTTTGTATGGAATTTTCTTTTATATAAAGAATTCAAATATTTTATATATTTCATAAATAAATTATATAAATATATAATATATATATAGTATAAGTACAAGATATATTTTATAATTTTTATTTTAATATTTCATAAAAATAACAATTATTATATATTATTATGTTCAAGTATGCCTTGTCGTATTAATGGTTCACATATAGATCTTGGTAATAAATGATATGTATTCTTTTTTAACAAAATTACTTGTCCATCTTCCAATTCTAATCTTCCAAAATCCATTACACATTTTACCTAAAATATTATATTTTATTTATATTAAATCATTTTTATAATAAAGTTTGTACTTTCATTTTATTTACCTCTACGTAAGGAGTTTTTGGAGGTAAGATATTTGTTGTTAAATTAAATCCATAATCTTCTCCCAAAGATTTCATATATGTAGCTAAAGATTTATTATATGATTGAAACCATTGAATTTCAGCATTTAATAGATTGGAATTTATTTCTGGTGGTAAAATACTTCCTAATTCCCAGCGTAATTCTCTTAATTTTCTCATTCTATTATATATATATGCTAAGATACACCTTTTATTTCTTGTTAATGCTATATGTCTTAACTGTACTGATGGTAATAATGCCATATTATCATCGTTTCTAATAGCATTACTGAAAAAAATATGTTTAATCAATAATTTCTTCTTGAATTTTATAAATAATTCTTATATTATTATATTTTATATTTACAAACCTATCTACCATATTTGCATTATATAGTGATTGCATCTCTTCTAAAACTTCTTTAACTAATGCCTCCTATAAAAAAAATAATTTTTTTCTAAAATATTCCATAATTATTTTTAATTTAATATATTACCTACATTAAATTGTGATATATCAGTACATGAATCTAATTCTAATATAAGTTGAAAACCTTTTCTTCCATACATATTTTATTAATAATATAAATTAAAAAAATATATATAATATTATTTTTAATAAGAAATATGAAATTCTTAAATTATTAATCTCTAATACTAGTAATTTTAACAATAACAAATTTTAAAATTATTAATTGCTACAAACTAGCTAAGACAAACAATTCATATTCAGTGACATCTATAAAATTTTCGCTTTTAGCGACATCTCACATCAAATCAAGAATTTTTAGAAGCAATCTAGGTTATTATTATATTATAAGTAATATATTTAATTGAATTTAGAGAGGAATTGTTTATTAATATGTTAATGCTTAGAAAAGTTATTATAAAATTACAAACATGTTCATATCAAGAATTAACATATTGTACAAAGACTATTACGGAAAAAATTAGTCCAATTATTTCTAAGAAAAATTATGCAGATGAAAATTTTTTTTATCAAAAACCACGAGAAGTGTGGTTAGAAAATTTAGATACTGTTGAAAGAAAAAAGTTAGGACTTGTAAGTTTACATCCTGATGTTTATGGAACAGCTCCTAGGATAGATATAATACATCAAAATGTGCATTGGCAAAGAATGTATCGTTTCGTGGTAATTATTTTTATTAATCGCTTCTATTGAAAATTAAAAAATTATAATTAATTATATATTAATATAATAATTACTTTACATATTAATATAAAATATATTAATTTTTTATTTTAGTCTTATGCACATACAAAAGTGCGTTCAGAAGTAAGAGGTGGTGGCAAAAAACCTTGGCGACAAAAAGGATTAGGTCGTGCACGTCATGGAAGTATACGTTCTCCATTATGGAGAGGTGGTGGTATTATACATGGACCCAGATCTCCTACAACTCATTTCTATATGTTGCCCTTTTATAGTCGTGTTAATGGACTTACATCTACATTATCTGTTAAATTAGCTCAAGATGATTTGTATATTATTAAAGATTTAGAAATTCCATCAAATGAACCATCATATATTGAAAAATTAATAGAAGAAAGACATTGGGGTCCTTCTGTATTGTTTGTTGATACTGATGATATCATGCCAATAAACATCACAGAAGCTACAGATCAAATAAAACATGTAAATTTAATGCCTGTATATGGTAAATATATTATGTATATTTATAAATTTTAATATTCTTAATTTTTTTTTAGATTCATTATTTCTTTACTTATTTTCCAGGATTAAATGTCTATAGTATGTTAAAACATGATACTTTAGTTCTGACTGAAAGAGCTGCACGTTTAATTGAAGACAAAATATTATATCATTTGCACAGACCAGATTCTCGTAAAGTAATGGCAAAATTTAAACTTAATCAATAATAAAAATTGAAAAATGTAGAAGTAAAATATATTTATTATTTATAAAAATTTATCTATTTCGTATAACAATATATAATCTTATAACAATCTTAATTATATCATAATTATTTTCATTAATTATTTGTCATAGGATAAAATTCACATTCTAATTACAAATAAAATTATTTCTTCTTCAAAGTTGGCATACTGGTTGATTTTCTAGGTAGAGGCTACAAATGTAAATATTAATAACATTAAACAAAGTTTAAACATAAAGTGATAAATATTAATATAAAATATATAATGAATAAAATAATATAATGAATAAAAATAATCCTTACTATTGGATGAGGATCTGTACCTAACATTTTTTCACGAATTGCCCATCTTACATTTGCATGTTTTGCTTCTCCAGGAAATGACATTTGTTTCCATTCTTGTTGATATTTTTGATATAATATAACAGGATCAGTCTTTCCAATATATTTACTTTTTTGAGCTTCTGGTTGTAATCTCCATGGTCTAATAACTATATTAAATAAGATATAAAATTTTATTTATACATATAACATGATACATGATACATGTTAGAATCTTACATGATTTTGTTCCAGAATGAGTGTTTTTTGTAGATGATGTACTTTTTGTTTGACTACTTGTAACATATTTGTAATGTTGATGCTCTAAAATATTTGGTGCACTCATAGGACGAAAAGATTGTTGGGATAATAATTTTTTTTGATTTAATATTTTATCATGTTGCATATTTGTTTTATCATGCGTTTCTATATGAAAATCTTTTTTTAAACATTCTTCATAACTACTTTTATTTTTAACATAAAATCTATCATCATCATTATCCGATACAACATCAGATTTAACATTAGAATGATTTTGTGTTTTCATAGATTTTGATTGTATAATATCCATTTTGTGTTTTGTATTTGCATAATTTTCTTTGAAATTTATAGAATTTCTATTTTCTTTATCACATGACAATTTTGTCAACTTTACTTTTACAATGGTGTCATCAATATAAGAACTAGAAGAATTAGTTGATACAGTATTTTCAACAGAATGAAACTCTGTTTTTTGTTCTCTAAGAATTTCTTTAATCATATTTTTTTGCTTATTTATTATTTTTTTTTTAATTTCTTCTTTTTTTTGTTGTCTTTCACGGTCTTTTATCTTTCTATATAACTTTAAATCTTAATACAAAAAAAAATATAAATCAAAATATATATATTAGATACAGTATTTATAAAATATTTAAATATCAATGATCGATAAAAAAAAATAATAATTATTACCTTTCATAAATGCTTTAAGTTGTTGAGCAGTAATTCCAACAAATCCTAAAGAATTAAGAAGAACAAGTATTTCTCGAGGATCGTCATTCATTATTAATTATTTTTGAGTTTAAGAATAAACAATAAACAATAAACGTCAGTAAAAAATTGTCACTGATTGTTCTGTACACACTATTTAAATGATAAAAACGTTAAAGATGATACTTCTATTAGCCATAAATTAGCAATAATCATTTAGATGGTTATACGAACTTTTCATTAAAAAAGAAATTAAATCAAGATATTAAAAATTAATTTTATTATTTATATATTTTAATTATATTAATAATAAATAAAAATATATATGTATAAATTTTAGTGCATCTATTATTTATTATATACAATATTTTATAAAATAAAAATATTAAATAAGTATACTTTCTATAGAGCAAACATACTTGATAGAAATTTTCAACTGGAACTTAACAGAAGTTCAACTGCCATCTCTTGGAAAGATTATCAATTAAGAAGACCGTTTTAAAAAATTCAAAAAATAGCTAAAAAGTATTATAATGGAATATGAAATAAAAAAAACTTCAATAAAAGATATGTTTACACATAAATTTTTATAAATATTTTAAATAAATTAATAGTACGTTAGTATTTTTCTTTTAAATATAAATTTATTTTAATAATATAATAATAAACAAAATAATCGGTATCTGCGCAGAAAGTTCATCTGAGCTTGATTAAGTTTAACGAAGCATGTTTAATTGTTCATCAGTCTGAAAACTAATCTTTGTAGAAAATGTCGTTAGTTACATATAGCGTTTTATTTTTTATTATTACATTAATAAAAATTCCCATTTCAGGTAACAACATTCTTAAATTTTATATTATTAAATACAATGTTTGAATTTAAAAACTATTATTAATAAATTCAAATAGTATTAATTATGATTGCTTTTTAGATATATATGCTTCAAAAATTTACACTTTAGACGTTCCACTCGTTGTCCGTAATGGAACGGGACCAATTGACCTTTCCTGTATTTATAATATCAAAGATAAAGAAAACGGTCTCATAATAAAATGGTATCATAATATTGACCAAATTTATCAATGGATACCACCAAGTAATTTTAAATATAATTTTTTGAATTGTATAATTTTGTACAATATATGATATATTTTTTTTTTGTTATTATAGTGCCACCTCAAGATACAGGAGTAATAAATGGATTTACCGAATATTCTGAACAAAATTTAAGATATTTTAATTCAAGATCTATCATACATTTAAAAATGGCCATTGTTGAAATGAGTGGACAATATACTTGTACAATTAGCACATTTCAAGAAAAAGATATGAAAAGAACAAAAATGATTGTTTATGGTAAGTTTATAATTATAAGTATTATAATAATTATAATAATATTTGATTAATTTGTATCATAATAATGCAAAATTATTGATATCATATTACAGTGCCTGAAACTGATATAATTATTCATGTTTCTTCTTTCAATAAAAATCATTTAAATTTAACATGTATAGCAAACGGAGCACAGCCACGACCAATACTAAAAATTTATATAGAAGGAATTGAAGTAAATAATTATTATGATAAAACTGTAAAAATATTGGAATATAAGACTATTCTTTCTGCAAAACGCAGTGCAATCATAAAAAATCCTCTAGAACCATTACTTTTGGAGTGTGAAATTTCTATACCATATACGGATTATAAGCGCAGAAAAAAAATCATTTATTATCCCAGTTTGAATCGTTTCAATAAAAATACAAATTAAAGGAAAAGATGAATATAGAAATATTTGTAATTATTTTTTTTATTTTCAGCACAAATGCTATCACGAACGAATATTGCATCAAACTATCGAATTGATAGTATTATTATTATTTTCTATATAGTGTTATTATTAAAATAAATAAATACATGTCGGAAATATAACAAAAATATAAAGAAAAGTTCGCAATTACTATATATTAAACTGAATGTATATTTATATCATTAAATCTTATATTATAATATATATATATTATGTACTGAATATAAATTAACTAATTTTGATAAATCTGTATCAATATATAATGAATTCTAATTATAGCACCATTTCGAATCAGAAATCTTTTTAAATATCATATTAAAGTAGAAAATGTAATTAAATATATGAATTAAGAATTAAGGAGGAAATAGGATTTGATGAGGAGATGTATCTTCAACGATTCGCAGCAAGATTATTATTTACTGTTCAGTGCTCATCAGAAAAGAATTTGTAAGTTGACATCTTTAAAATTAGATCTTTAAATTGTATTATATAAATCTAAAATTCTTTTTATATTTTTTAATATAATACAAATTTTAAGTATTATACATGTATTATTTTATTATAATTTTTTTTAAATTTAACTATAGATATTAAAAATTCCATTTTTGTTTATGAAATTAATTTTGTATATATATTCTTTGTTATTTAACAATGAAATATCAAATCAGAAAATGAATTGCGCTATTATAATGTTCTTATATATAAGTAAAATTTTAATTTTTATAACAATAAATAAATTTTAATATTTATTACAAATATAAATATTTTAATATTCCGAACATTTGAAATAATTTTCAAAAAATTTTTAAACTTTTTCAAAAAATTATAAAATAGATATAATTAAAATTAAAAATTGAATTAGAAAATAATTGCATTTATTATTGATTATGTTGACAAATAAAAAATCAATAAAAAAAGGAATTTAACAATTTTTCTTTAAAAAAAAAAAAGAGTTCAAAATAACTACTAAATATAAATAAAAAAAAAAAGTTTTAGTCGAAGTATGCATTATCTTACATTCGATGTAAATGCAATAATTTACAATTATTTTTATTTATTTTTGATATTCGATAAATATAGGCGATAAATATATTATTCATGACATCATAATGAATTTTTCATACATTTTTGAGTAAAAATTTTTAATAACGTTTTAAATAGATTTAAATATCTTTTAATAAATTATTTTAATTCGATTAAAATATAAAAATTAGAAAAATTGGAAAATAAATATATTTCTTATATCTGTAGTATACGTATTATGGATCTTTGGAAAAACTTTATCCTGTGACCAATGTCAATATATGTGAAACTCAACAATTTCCTTGTTGCTTTAATAATATGAAGAAAAAACAATTTGGATTTCGAATTAAAAGTCAAGATGAAATCGCACCGATACACAATATAGTTGTATCTGAATATCAATATACAATACTTAATATACTAATTATTGAATATATATTTTGTTATTTATATTAATATTATTGTCATTAATATTATTTTGTCATTTTATATGTATTTTACTATAATATACTATATCAAATAATATATGTATGTATATATATATATATATATAATCGAGAATTATTTTTAATTGTAATTATAAATATTTTAATTTTGCAATATATACGGAAGACATTTCGTCAATAAACAAAGATATGAAGATTAATTTTATTTTTTTAAATAGAATTATAATTTTTTTAATATAAATAAATACAACAAATTATTCTTTATAAAAAAAACTATTAGTCACATAAAACCAAAAACTATTAGTTTTACTATTATTAAATATATAGAACTAAAAACTATTATTATTAAATATCTTGTAAACTAATAATAATCATTTAAAAAATAAAGTTGATTTCATAAGTTTTTTATGTGTTCTCATTCGAAAAAATCATTGACATCAGAATATGATTCTCAAATTATTTGACTTTTATCTAAAATTTTTCTCTATGAATGATAATTCTGATATAAATAAAGATAATAATATTAGATGATCATATTTATATTATCTTTCTTAGATATTATATTAATAAAACTATACAAAAGATATATAAAAGAGAATAAGAATTTAAAAATATATAAAAAAGACATAACACAAATATATAATAAAACATATAAAAAAATATATAAATATATATTCTATATATATTTTCTGCAAATTACCTAATTTATATATATATATATATAAATAAGATTGATATGTGTATATAAATTAATATATATATATTAATATAATATATACATGTCTTATAAAAAAATGCAAGTGATCAGTATAATATATATGATGTTTTATCCAAATTTATTTGTTATACTTACGTTTATTTACTTCTCCCCATGGTTTTATGAATGGCATTCTTTGGAATAATATATATATTGTAATATATATATATATATATATATATATATATACATTTGTGATTCTATCGTTTTCTATCATTTGTGATATCAAGACAATAAATTTGATTCTTTTTTGTTTGTAAGTTATGAACAAATTTAATTAATAGAGATATTTTAATAGTAGAAAAAAAATAAAAATAAAAATAAAAAATTTATAAAAATATTTTACAAGTTTTATAATTTAATTTCTTCAACATAACTTAATCTTTAAAATTAATTATAATTATTTCAATATCAATTAGAAAAATATTACAATATTACGAAATACAATACAATAAATGTATTCAATATTTTAAATATGTTTTTTGTTATTATTTTTCGAAACTATTAGAGAAATAAAGAATTAAATAAAATATTTTTAATCAAAAATATGATATTTATTTTTATATCTTTCTTTTAATCTAATTTTTATACAGACTGAATTTATTTATACAATCCACTTTTTTATGCGTTTCAATATTTTTTTAAATAAATAGATTTGTTTTGTTTCATTAGAACAAACATCTATTTTATCTAGTAATTTTTTGCTTTTATTTCTAATCATATTCCATCGTAATTTATCCAAACCAGGATATGATTCTTTGTTTAAAAGTACAATTAAATCCGATTTATTATTAACATCATGAAAAGTAAGTAATTTTTTTAAACTTTTTTTTTTTGTCAAATTTTTTAATTCTATTTTAGTATTTATATCTTTTTCTCTGATTATAAATTCGTTTGCTATATTCCTGATATAAAATTCTTGATTATTTTCATCATATATTTTGTTTTCTTCTGTTTTACTGAATTTCTCGTTTTCTTTTTTAATATTCATTGATGTATTTTGAATACATCTTAAATTAAAATCATGGCGATCTATAATTTCTATAAAACAAAATAAGTTGTAGTAAGTTATAATTATATTTTTGTATGTAAATATTTTTATTATATAATTGTTGGCTTATAATTTTATTACCTCCTATATCATCATTAAAAATAATATTTTTGTTTTCATTTGTAATTAAATTATGTACAATATTTTCATTTTTTGTCAATGAAAATATATTTTCAGATTTTACTTCTTTGTTATAATCTTGTGTATTACAAATTAGATCTTCATCTGAATCATATTCGCAAGGAGTGATTAATTTAAACATTGTAGTTTTTAACCCATAATCATTGGGAATACTGGAAATATAAATTAATTTTTATATAGATTTATTATACTAATTTTTTTTTTTTTTTTTTACCTTGGAATTGGTTCATCCACCCATGGTATTGATAACCATGATTTTAAATCATTTGTAAGTTCATATTTTTTAGTGAGCCAATGTAATCCAACAATTTTTAATAAATTTAGATAATGATATAAATCATTATACCATGTACATGCTTTTTTAATTAAATATCTTGATAAAATCCTATGATAATACATATTAATGTTCAATGAATCAATTCATTAGTTTATTACATATTATAAAAATAACATACCAAATTCTACTAATAACAGCATATGCAATAAGAGCAATAGACCAAGCATGACCTAAATTTATTCTACATTTAAGAAAATGTGCAGTATATTTAGAAATTTCTTCCACTCGTAGCATAATTTTTGTAAAACTTTGTGTTCTAATCAAAACATATTCTACCATTTGTTTGCTAGGTAATGTAACACACTTTTCATTTATTTCAACATTATTCTTTAATTTCTCATATTCCTTTTCAAGTGATAATGATAAATATTTAAGCAAAGCTTTATTTACTTTAGACATTGATTTGACACCTTTGTCATTTCGAAATTTAGTTTTCATACGATAAAGCAATCTACTTAAAATTGCTGCTTCTTTATGCAATAATTCTTGAGAAGTTAAGTCCTTTATAATTCTATTTAACACCAATAAAAATTTTTTTGCATCTAATAATAACAAAAAATTATTTTCATTCATTAAATAAAATATTTGTTAAATTCATATTTCTTAAATTTTCTTCTATTTTAAATAAAAATAAAATTAAACTTACCAAATATTTTATTGTCAATTTGACAAGTTGCATTTGGAGGTCGTTCTAATTCTATGTGATTCCATATTGCATCCATGCTAATTACTTATTTTAAATCTAACTTATTTTTAATTCTAATTATAATATAAACATATAACCTCACTTTTTATACATATACGCATATATATATATATATGTATATATCATACAGAAACGAACCAATTTATTAATAAATACTTTAAATTTATTTAATTTAAATTTAAATTAAATAAATAAATTAAATACATTGCCACATTATGGACGACAATATACAGTTATTCCTCGAAAATCGGTAGGTGGAATAGGAGTAGGTCGACATAATACAGGAGAATTTGGTGGAATATCTATAGGAAATAATTTATATACTCCTCGATAACTAAAACCTCCTTGTATAATAGGACGGTACATTAAATTTGTCCATTCACCACAATATTGAGGCGAATTCACAGGTTGTTTAAATCTCCAATATATAATTAAAGTATGTTAGTAAACGAGCAAACGTTTTAAAATTTTAAATTATTATGAAAATTTGTATTATGTTAAGATTTAATAAATTATTATTAAATTCTTACCTGACAGCCTTAATTGATTCTATTTTTGGATGATATGGTTGATTAGTTCTATATTTTTCAATATTTAATAAGGGCAAATTACATGTTGTTATTGTACAACTGGGTCTATCAAAATGAAATAATGGACAAAAATCGCATATTTTTTTGGAATTATAATATTCCATTCTGCAATTTGTTTATTTATAAATGTAAATATAAACAAGAATTTTTCAAATATAAAAATTAATTGAATATAATTAAATATAAAAAATTAATCGAACGAAACAGCCATTTTGAACGAAAAAAACAATATATAATAACGACATTTGTTTTATATTTGAATGTAAAATGTGTACAAATATTTATAATTAATTAAAAATCCAAATTAAACAATATTAAATCTAAATGATAAATATTTTCTTTATGGATTTATTATATAACAGACATATGATAGAAGTTTGTATAATTCAACAAGCATATGATAAGCAAGGATAACATCTAATTGTTCCCATATAGAATAATCCACCAGTAGTAACTGGTGCTCTATAAACAGGTCCGACTTCAAAAGGAGCAGGAACTGGCTTAGGTAAAGGTGCGCAAGTAATACATGGACGACCTGTGCAGGGCGGGCAAACGAAAGAACGTGGGGCGCAAGGTAAAAGTGGCGGTTCAGAAGGACATGGCATACTGGTAATTGGCATAGATGGGCAACAATTATTTGGTTCCAATTTGATTGGAGGAGAACATGTATAAGTACAAATTGGTTGAGGTGGACATGGCGTAGAGTTTAATGGTGGACATTGTGGATCCATTGGTGGGCAGCAACCGCAACTACACATATATATACATATATATATATATGTACATATACATATATATATATATATATATATATATATATATATAAATAATAATATATTAAAATAATCATGCATTGTATTTATCAAGTATAAAATTATCATACCTTTCAATCATCTGTTTTAAATCTTTTTTACCATAAGGTCGTATACATTTTACGATTACTGACATTTGATAATATAATTATACAACTTATAAATTTTGTTAATTTCCGAAAACCTGAAGTTTGATATTAAAATAATAGAAGAATATTGATAGATAATTAATAATCTTGCTAAAATAGACAAATTCAATTATATTGAAAGAAATTGTTTGTAATGTCAATATATTTTATTTATATAATCATTATATAAATTTATTAAAGATGGTGGAGTTCTAGGAGTAATTATGGCCAATGCTGCTTTAAAATGTTCTTTAGTAATTATAGTAGCATTTAAATCTTCCTCAAGTGCTTTGATAGCAGCTTCATGACAAATTGCTTGGATTTCTGCTCCAGAATATCCTTCTGTAAGATCTACTAGATCTTGAATTTGTACATCTTCCGCGATTGGCATATTTCTTAATTTTATATCAAAAATTTCTTGTCTTGTTTCATAATCAGGTAATGGCACGTATATTATCCTATCTAAACGACCTGGTCGAAGAAGTGCCTATAAAAAAACAATATTTTAATTAATAAAAAATTATTTGTATAAAATTTAATTATTTATTATAATGTAGCTAACTTTATCAATTTTATCAGGTCGATTAGTTGCTGCTACTAAAGTAACACTGCCCAATGCAGTGACGCCATCGAGTTCTGTTAATAATTGTGCTAAAACACGTTCTTGTACATTACTTCCCGCAGTTACGGAAGAACTTCGTTCTCCTCCTAATGCATCAATTTCATCAATAAATATTATGGAAGGTGAAACTTGTCTTGCTTTTCGAAATACTTCTCTTACAGCTTTTTCAGATTCACCAACCCATTTTGAAAATAATTCTGGTCCCTAAAAATATTGAATTTATCATTTTTTTTTTAGAATTAAGATAATGATTTTTAAATCAAACTTTACCTTTATATTTAAAAAATTTACTTTGCTTTCTGTTGCAAGAGCTTTTGCAACCATTGTTTTAGAACAACCTGGTGGTCCAAACATCAAAACACCTTTAGGTGGAGTTATACCCATTCTGAAAAATACTTCAGGATGACATAATGGCCATTCAATAGCTTGTTTTAATTTTAATTTTAAGTCTTTTTGTCCTCCTATATCTGACCATCGAACATTTGGTACTTCTATTAAAACTTCTTTCATAGCTGATGGTTTTATAACAGTCAAAGCACGATTAAAATCTGATAAAGTTACTTTGATCGAAAAATCAGTAGCAATATTTGTTTTCGGTTGACGCTTTACAACATTTAAAATTGCTTGAGAACATAAACCGTATAAGTCGGCGCCAACAAAACCATGAGTGACAAATGCAATATTTTGTATATCTTCTAAAGATAAAGTATTTGGTATTTTTGATAACATTTTTTTAAATATATCCGCGCGCATATTGGGAGTAGGTACATAAATTTCGAATTCTTTGTCTATTCTACCAGGTCTTCTAAGAGAACTATCTACAAGATCTAACTTTGAAGTTGTAGCAAGTATGACTACATTATTATTTGTATTTTGTATGTCATCAAAAAGTGTAATCAATTGTGAAAGTACTCTTCTTTCATGATCTGTACTTGAAGTACTTCGTTTAGGACATAAACTATCAATTTCCTCTATCAAAATAATACTTGGAGCTTTAGCTTTGGCTTCCATGAAAATATCTTGCAATTTTTTTTCTGTTTCTCCTAGAGATTTACTGTATATATCTGAACTGTAAATAGTGACGGAATTGATGTCATATTCTGATATTAAAGCATTAGAAATAATTGATTTACCGACACCAGCAGTACCATATAATAATATTCCTTTACTAATATAAAAATCACCAAGATTTTGAGATTTACCAAGACCAATATCAAGAACATCTTTGATATCTTCTATTACTTTGTCATATCCTCCAATATCTTGTATTTTATATTTAATTTTCTTGTATTCTTCTTGTTTCTTATTTTGTTCTTCATTTAAAATTGTCCATTTTGTATTATAAAATGCTTTATAAAATTTGATATCATGTATTTGATCAGCAAAATTCAATTGCTTAAACTGTTGAGGCAAATTAATATTTTCTCTACCATTATCCGATATAATTTTGATAATTTTATAAATTAATTTCTTGCCATAAAAAGGTATACTGAATTTATTACCTACAGCAAATATTTTTTGTTCATTATAATTTTTAAGTATTATGTTAAGTTCTATAGTTACTTCTGGCAATATATGTTTTCCAATATTACAAATTATAAATTCCTTAGCACCATTAATAAAACAATCTAATTTTTGGATCTTGACTAAACCTCTGAGATCATTTAATTCTATTGCTATAAGAAATATATAATAATAAAAAACTATTGGAAATAATATGTTCAATAAAAAATATTTTGTTATTACCATGTTTTGTTATTGAAACACTCGTTAAACTTTTATCTTTAGTTGGCCATGCAGTTTTAACAACTTTGTTTTCTCCAACAGTTACAAGGACAGAATCTCCTATTGCAATTTCACACAATTGCAAAGCAGATTGTGATATAAATACCATATCATCAAACGCCCTTATATGTATATTTTTTGGCTGTTCTATGCAAGAAACATTTATATAAAAAAAGATACAATAATAATAAATATAAAATCTATACATATATATACCTAATAGATTATATGTTTCTACAGTACTATATAATATATTATTATAAATGAAATCGTGATTCCAGATTTCAAAATTAGGTGGACAATTAATGTGATGTATTGCTAAATCTTTTTGTGATAAAATACTCTGACATATTTCACATGTCATCCAAGAAGAAAGACTTTTTCTCCCACTTTCTTTTACCTTTGAAGTCATTCTGAAAAAATAAAAATAATTGGTGAGATTAAATTTATGAAAAGTCTTTATTCTGTTATAATTCGTGACATAATTTTTTAATACATAATAAATAGATATTTAATTGAAAAGACATAACCTATAAATGATATGAAAATATCATAGATTAAATAAAAAACATACGTTTTTTTTAAATATATATGAATGTATATAAACGTTCTTAATTCGTAATTTTTAATATCGAAATAGATGTAAATTATAAAATTCTATGAAAATATTTCTAATCAAATATCTCAAATCTACGATGCACGTGTTAGCAATACGAACACGACACTAAAATAATAAGTTTTTAAAATATTACGTGATTATAATAATATAACAAAATAATATTTAAACTACATAATAGAATATTTAATAGTATTTAATATTTAATAGTAGTAGAGATACCCAATTAATTATGATGTTAATTATTTCAATAAATATTAAATAAAATATTTACTATTTATTAATAAAAAGAAATTATTTTAAAAGAAATTTATTAAAATTTCTAACGATTTTTTTAAGAATAGCTAAACAATGTTAGATTATACTTTTAAATTTTATGAATTAGTTTATCAATAACTATAAAGGATAAAAAAGAAAACTGATAAATAATAAAAAAAAAATTTCAAATTTAGGGAAAAATTCATGAAGATTTTTAAATAAAATATAAGAATGTAAAAAAAATGTAATTTCTCTTCTCTCTTTCCTCCTATTCCATGTGTATTTATTTCGCATAAGTATAACATATATATAATATATATATGCATATGAGCAACGGGACACTGTTTCGAACTCGCAACAGTTCGCCGCTTTTCGTAGTTTTCGTAGTAAGATCGCACGATTGTGACCATTACATCATTAAAACCATAAATCTGTCTAATCGTAGAAAGAAATCACAATAACGTCGCTCGTATACCGAGCTTAAATGATAAACTTACTTTGTACTCTGGCAAAAACATACGAAACAAGAACGATATATTATTCTTCCTTTTTTAAATTTTTTTCTTTTATTTCCAAATTTAGAGTATTACGTTTTAACATTGGGATTTACAAAATTTTATAAGAATATAAAAGATAAAAAAAAAAAAAATGAGATATTGCGAGACAGATTATCAAGAAAGATTAATCAATTTAATCTAAAAGTCAGAATAACAAATAATTCAAAATCTATTTTAATTTGTGAAATAGCTAATCTATTTTATTAACATTATTTTTTAAATTAGATTTGTTGAAAATCATGGAATGCTTATTATATAAGATAAAGGAAAATTGGATATGTGGAATGTCGGAGGTTTGCAGCCAGACGAGATGAATCAGATTCGATGGAGCATAAAATCAGCATCACCAGCCGCATCAGCGATTGCGGCAGGCAAGAGGCAAAAGACCGATGGATGGACCAGCCGTCACGAAGCGGGCCGACGTTCCTGTACCAAACGAGATTAATAGAGATCCGCCTGTCAGCCGGACGCCTCTCCGTCTGAGCGAGATCCAGCGGCTTCCAGACGGCCAGTCTTCTCGCAGATCGCAACCTGCGTGGGCAACAACCGATCGTGATCGATCGCACGGTGCGTCCTCTCTGGACTACCGCTTTGCATGTCGTGTGCGTGCGAGTCCAAGAGTATTCCTTATACCACGAATCTTCTAGTCATCCGCGCGCGAACATACATAGATTAATGAAATAATAATCATTGTGACAAATTAACAGGATTTCGTCCACGCGTTGATGCATTTTGTCTTTTTCGTTATAGACATCTACGTTTAGAGAATATCAGTAAACGCTATACGTATTATTTAAACGGTAAACAATCCGTGCATTCTCGATACACAAACTTGTTTTCAAATCTACATTTACGCCACGATAAATCGTATTCGACCGATTTACGTTCATCGCTATTCGTACCGATGCGAATACAAATCACGAGAAGTCGGTGGGCCGTATTCGGTGGCTTCACCTTAGTTTGCCTCGCCAATTTGCGATTAGGTAGGCATCGCATCGCACTTTTTCTTCCTCATTCATCCGCTATGTTCTTACTTCTTTTTCTCCAATTTCCGCGTCACTTCAACTATCATTTTATCTTTTGATTAACTTATATATATATTATATTTATCATCATGTAAGGGAATAATTACATATTGAATAATATAAAGAATAACATAATATATCGAATAAATCATGATCTTTGTTCGTTATCGTTTTTTGGGGTTGTTTTTGTTTCAGCGATCGGTGACGAAAATGAAGGCAACGAGAGTAGAACGCACAGGGAAGAGGTTCGACAACACGTATGCTGTGCAAGACATGAGAGAATGATCGATGTTGGATACGGTAAGCAAATATAAAACAAAAGATATTGGAAGAGAGAAATCAGGATATAATATATGAATAGAGATGAATGGAGTACTGGAGTACGATATATCGTTGAGAGAGAGGGAGAGAAAGAGAGAGATTCGGCCAGAAGTTGCGTAATTTTAGCAACTGGCTAAATGTAAATTATGTTCCCTCGATTCACTGTTGCCGCCCCATATTCATGAGTAGTAAATGCGGGTGGCCTTGTCGCTAGATCCGATCCGGTAAATTAATATCGGGTGTTCACAATTAATTGACGCCGATCGAGAGGATGAAGCATCCGGTGGCGGTGTTGTCGTGTGCCCGTGATCAAAAGATTTGACCGATTTATCATTGCGAGTTATCGCTTTAAAATAACGCGGGAACGATTGAATTCGCGATTCAATCCCATTATTTTGTCTGTACTGTAAGGGGGGGATCAATTGATCCGCCTATAGATCGGAGATAATCGACAGAACGAGTAGAATGACAATGTAGAGATTACGTTAATGCCCCTTACAAACGAATAATTAACGATTTCGTCGAACCAACTGAAGAATCCACCACCCTTCGTGTCGCGATCAATTGTCAATTAAACGATCGTCGATCGATTGGTATGATGTTATATCGATCGCGTTTACACTATCATCGCAATATCTTTCTGATGTTATACTGATGATCTAGCGACAGAAATAATAATTGGAAATCTAGGCGTTTACGTTGGTATTTCTAGTAGATCTCGTGATAATACCATTTATAGGAAGAAACGCGGAAAAATGGCAGAGACGTAGCCGAAGGTCCAGGGTAATGTGAATCACCGAGGAATCAGCGCATTCCATGTCCCACGCGTTCGCGCCAAAAATAGCACGGTTACACTACACAGACGGTTCTACCCTCTTCTTATATCTTGTCAACGTTTAATGTGATACAAGTCGTAAATTTTGTACGGTGATCGCGAGCATTGCCGAGCGGCGCCATCGGATTTACACGCGTCTCATTTTTCGCGAACGAACGCCACGGCCCGCACAGTCAACAATCCAATCCATCCACAGCTCCTATTGAAATTTCATTGAACCACCCCGCTCCCTTCGCTTTTATCGCTAATACTAATTCTTCTTTTCTCTCTCGATCTTTTTTTCTTTTTATTTTTATTTCCTCAGGAATATCGGGTGAAATTATCCAAATTGATGCAGGCCATTGTCGTAAATTGTGTCCGCGACACGTGTTGGACGATCCAGGAGACGCGAGTCGGCCCACCGTCCAGGTAAATCTTTAGTCATACGCTTTTATCTCTGTTAAAATTTCGATTCGAAGAGGAGCGCAAGGGAGATACCAAGATATATGGATGGATATAATCCGTGACTCATGGCCGCAGGATGTGCACCTGATGCAAGAACTTTTTGGTTATGCCCCG
The DNA here is from genome assembly GCF_014066325.1 of Apis laboriosa. Taxonomy (NCBI): domain Eukaryota; kingdom Metazoa; phylum Arthropoda; class Insecta; order Hymenoptera; family Apidae; genus Apis; species Apis laboriosa. The sequence goes on from NW_025224966.1 coordinate 1,888,661, forward strand.
CCCTCGTGCATCGGGTTTACAACAAAAACTCATCGCCACTCAACAGAGTTTATCGAACCGGTCGTGAAACCGTCGAATTCCTCGACCCGGAATCTTTTAAAATTCAACATCATAGTCGCGTTTATTTTACGATTAAAAAAAGGAAGATTCCAGAACTCAAACAACAATTCCAGAACTCGCAAAATCATTTGAAAAAAAGAAAGAAAGAAAGAAAAAAAAAAGGACACTCGAAAGTATCGAAGTACCTATAGATAGCGAATGAACGTTTTCTACGTTCGAAAAACCGAGATCGGACGTCGAGGAATTCTGTCTGGTGGTAGGGCAGCGTGTCGAGGAGAAAAAAAAGCACGAAGCGAAAAGACCGAATTTGCAAATAAAAAAAAAAAAAAGAAAAAAAAAAATTACCGCGATATACGTTGCCACGGCAGGTTACGTATGCCAAGGGCTATACGAAGGGCGAAAAAGACGGGGACGTCATGTAGATTTATGACTCATGGGATCGACCAATCCGCCAGCTGGAATGCGGCCACGCCAGCATCGCGCGATCGTACGATCTTCGCGACTTTTACGGCGAGTGCACCCCATACCCCAGTATCGAGAACTGCGTATCCTCGACGATGATCGTGTCCCTTTTATTCCTTCTTTTATACTTTTAAATTTTATTACAACCAAAAATCATCGACAAATCATCCCTAGAAGGCTAGATTATTGTCCACGCGTTATTTCCACTTCGTTTCGAAAACGGTATTCGATGTACGTCGCAATTGTTCCCTCGCCTCGTTGTTCGAAAACGATCACGTTGAAAACCTATTACCAGATAGAATTTAATTAAATACGGTGTATAGACAAACGTACAACTCGCGAATAATTCGAGTCCCTTCTTGGCTGTTCGCTAGGGAGAAAGCTATTTTTGTTACGTGATACAATCCGATCGGTGGTTTACGATCTTGCAGCACCCACGCTGCAGGAGGGAAACAGGCCCGAGAAGTAAAAATGTTGCACGCGATATGGAGAAAGAGGAGGATGTGTTTTGCGTCCTTGGAAGGTCGTATCGTGCCGGGTCACCGCTCCGGCGCCAGCTTGGCCACCTACTACATCCAGGAATCGTGTTCCTGGGATCTCGAGGATGGATGTACCTGAGAATAAAATTTATTAGAAAATATTCTTAGCCAGAAATATCACCGGGGGAGGGGAGAGAGGATAAAAAGAGGAAGGAGAGGACCGTGATGCGTTTATGCACGGACAAAGATAACGGTCGGTGTTATCCCGCAGCGAGAATAATTAAATGGCCCGCGTGTCGTGAAAGAAATCGAGTGCCAAAGAAAATGTTCGAAGACGGGGAGATAACGAGGGAGATAACGAGGGGCGCGAATATTATAAATACACCTTCGTAGGCTATCATTGATACTTTCTTCTTTGGCAAACGAAACGACGATAAATAAAATACCGTGAATTCTGTGAAGTCGCGTGCTCGCTTTGCTCGTCCAACATCTGTATCGATAAAACGTTCTTCCCTGTCTGATATATGGACGTATATTCCATAGAAGTTATCCTTCCTTACCGCCGGCAACATTTCATTCCGATTCGACTAAAAACATCGGAAATATTTCGAATGGAACCGATTTTTATCGCGCTTTTCGCTCTTTCAGAGATGCTTCCCGGAATCACATTGCCGTCCAAAGGCATCGAAGCTAGAGAGGGTGTCAACGATTCAAGGGGTTCGCGTGATCGAAGTGACGGAAGCCTGCGAGTGCACGTCGGATTCCTCTTGTAGGCGGGAATCTTTCACGCATCTCGTGCATTCTGGCACTCCTCATCAAGCCGTGATGGATGTCGGTGTGTGCATGGGCCACTGTGCAAAAGGTATCTTATCTTCTTTTACTCGGTATCTCGTTCTCGTTGATAATCGATAATCGTCGATCTATCAATCTTTTGAAAGATCTTGGATGCAAACCGGTGAGGAACAGTACGGTTAGCATAAAAGGACCGAATGGTATGTGAAATTTACTCTTCTTTATCGATAATATCGATGTGTATCTCGACTCAGACGAATACCAATAATCGTGTTAAATTTTAGGAGACGAAGTGTATCAGGTGATCGAGAAATGTGGTTGCGCTGGGACGTGCCACAAAATGGACCACATGGAGACCGTTCTAGATTTCAGCGAAGTCGAAATAAAGGACGGTACGAATACAACAGATGTGAGGCCGGTCGTTCGGGTAAAAAATTTCCCTATCGCACAATTTTCCACTCTGATTGCATTTTGCATCATAATTTATCATTGATATCCTCGTATTCGTATGCAAAACAGCAAATTAACGTGGGCCAATGCGTTGGGACGTGTCCAGGAAACGAGACGGAAATGTGTCTTTTGAGAGACAAAAGAGAGCCATCGAGATGCTTGGCGGGCCTGTACTCGAAGCAGCACACTTGCACACCCGCCAGATTCAAAGTTCACGAGTACAGGTATTTGGATGTTGATAGTCGATGATAAAAATGCAATTACCCATTCATTCGTTTGTTTCAGGACTCGTCGTGGATCGAAGAGGGAAATTATTCAAATTACCCAGTGTGCCTGCGTCTAAACAATAACGTAAAGAAGATGAAGAATTTTGGTCTTGTTCGATCCAACGGACCAATCGAACAGATTTATAGATACATTCAAGCTATTTTATTGCGCCGCGTAAACAACAAAGTATCATTTCGATGTTCCTACATGCACCGTGTATTGGTATGACAAATAAACGTACAATGACTTTTTAAAAAACATCAACTGGTTACCTAAAAAACTAGTCCACGTACTTCACCGTGTTCCATCCGATTATGCTCGTTAACCCTCATTACGCGGTTTATTAAATTATTCCTCAATTATTCACGCTAATAGAACAGAGGAAATTTTTTTCTTAAAAATTATCTCGCTAGGTAATGGAATCGGTTCCGCTTATTTCTCTTTGCGACGATGTAAGATGATACGAACGGAATATATTTGATAAGACGAGATAAAACGATCGGCAATTCCCTTCTCCAAATTTTTGACGCGTGAATTCCTTAATGAAAGACACGTCGTACTGGCCAACTGGCACTAGCCAATTTTGTACATTACAACTATTCTTTGGCTCGTCCCCGTTTCGTCTTGCGCTCATGTACGAATAATGCAACAAAAAGAGCAAGGTCGAGAGCAGTGCTTGATGTTGTCGAGATCCCGGAGGCGAAAATATACGCTGACACCCTCGCTGAGATCCGTCATCGTCCTCCGGTGGGAAAACAACCGATTCGCGACATCTAAATATCTCTGTGAGTGGCCACATGACTCGCCACTCACGAATCCACGGAATTTAGGAAGCGCGAGCTTTTTTTAATAGCCCCACGGTGCCATCATCATCATCTCGTTCCTCATGGGTTTCGTTCCGTCGCCCCGCGCAACGCCATCATCCTACATAATCGATCTACCTCGCCAATCTTTCTCCCCTTCCTCTTCTATCTACTTCTTTTTCTTCTTAATCTTTCTTAATCTTTAAAAAGACGCAAAATTTTCGTGCCAAAAATACAAAAGAACTCGTTTGTTAAGAATTTCGAAAAGCAATTTTCCCGTTTCGCTTCTCGTTTTCAATTAGAAAAGAAACTCGCGTTCCAGGATTCTGGATCGAGGATGAGGATCCTCGAATGGCTCAATGATGAGAAGCAAAACGGGGGAGGGGGAAGAAAAGAGGGTATCGCGTTAGCTCGAGTCGAATCGTAGTGTCGCGTCGGTGTCCCGTGAGAGAGGCCGATGTCGCTGCGGGGAGCAACGCGGGGGAGGCAACTCCCGGCATAGCATAAAGGTGACTCCTCGCAGCCAAGACCTCCCATATGCTACTTAGCGTTCCGTTCGGTTCGGCAAACCTCCTTGTCCTGTCCGCAGAGAGGGACAGTCCGCTCCTTCCTCCGCCGAGAAGCGTTTTTCGTCGCGGGTTTCGCGCGTAGATTCGGTCCATGTTCCACATCATCCGTCATCGGGCGGATCCAAAGAGACGATCGTCGCGAGCACGTTATTTCGAGCCACCTTTCTCGCCATTCTTATCCACTCACGCGAATCGTGTGTGAGCGAGAAATGACGATGAGAGACGTCCGGTTTCTACTTTTCGCAACGCTGTTCTTTTCGTCCTCCTTCGAGGCGCACTCACACCCGAGCCGTTTCACCGAGGATGATAACGGCAACGTGGGAGAACTCGTGAACTCGTGGCCGTTGGGCGAAGCTTTGAACGAGCACGACGCTCGTCGGAACGAGATTTTGGAGAAACTGCAACAGGTCTATTTTTTTTCCAGCGTGATAGTAGACGTTTGTGGGACGTTTGTGAGAGGAAGAAGTGAATGTTCGACGAACATTAACGAGAATGAAATCGTTATTTCAGGTTCTTGGTATTCGAAGTTACGGTGAGAGAACGGGACGTCGTAAGGTGCCGCCGCAATTTATGGTGGAATTGTATAACAACGTAGCGGATCCTAGCGGTGTTACGCGTGGCAAAAATCCCTACAACGCCAAAGTCGTCCGCAGCTTCGTCGAAAGAGGTACCTCGTTCACCTTACCCCGTTTTGTCCTTCCTGTTTTCCATTGAAACATTTTCATCGAAATTAAAAAACTTTCACGCAGACACCACCACATCGCGGTTTTACTTCTTCAACATCACAGGTTTGGAAGTGAACGAATCTGTTTTGGAGGCGGAGCTTCATCTGTATCGAAAAAGAACACCTTTGAAAGCTTTGCATCCTTCCATTTTAGCTTCTCCGTATTACTTGGTAAGTATATATATATATATATATATATATCAATTGCAATTTGTCCATTCTCAGAGAATTCTTTTATCGAATGTTTCGCTCCTTAGATAAGAGTGTATCAAGTTTTGGACGAGAAAAGTTTGGACGTTCCCGATCTTCACAGGCTGCTAAATGTTAGATACGTTGGAGCGCACGCGTCTGGTTGGCAGGCAAGATTATTATAGAATTATGAAATTTTTAAAACATATTATTTTCCATGTTATTATTAAATGCTCGATTTTCTTTCTCTCTTCTTCTTCTTCTTTTTCACCAGATATTCAATGTGAAGCAAGCTGTTCTCGCTTGGCTAAACGGGGAGCCAAACCTTGGACTTTTAGTAACCGCTTCCACTTTATTCGAGGATCAAGTGAACGTGGAATTTTCCCGACGGAATGAGTATCATCATAGCAAGCAACCGATTTTGGTACTTTTCGACGACGACGGGAAGGATCGTCGAGGTAACAACAACAACGAGATCGAACAAGTATTTCATGAGGACGGGGACGGAGGGAAGGATGATTCGAGGATGAACGAGTACAGCGATGTGGAAGAGGATCGTGGAGAAGGGCAATTGGAAGAGGATCGATGGGAAAATAAAAATAAATCCGAATCGTTTCAAAGGCGGAGGAGAACTCAGATGAGGGAATACGACGGAGTGACTGAAGATGCGCAACATCTCGTGGAAGAATCTTTCGGACGGCGTCGAAGGGAAACTAAGATTGTTTCGAAAAAATTGCACGGGAAGGGAATTTCCTCGCCCGACACGATATTTAGAGGCGGTTTAACGTCGATGGATATATATGAACGAGCGATGAGTCGCGAGAGAATGGCAGAAAGAGTTCGAGAAGGATCGTTATCGAGCGAGAAGATTCGCGAGAAACGATCGGCGAAAAGCCACGCATCCGTTCGGCAAAACGTCACCGAATGCTCGAGGCACGAGCTCTACGTGGATTTCAAAGAGATTGGTCTTTCCTCCTCTATCATTGCCCCGCTTGGTTACTCAGCTTTTCATTGCAAAGGTATCTGCGAATCGCCATTGAGTCAAGATCAACAACCGACCAATCACGCGACTATCCAAGGAATTGTTCATAAAATGGGACTGGTGAAAGGGGTTGAGAGACCCTGTTGCGTACCTACTAAGCTGTTGGGCACGACCATTTTGTTCTATGACGATAACGAGAACGTTATCTTGAAAGTTTATCAAGACATGATCGCTGACCGTTGTGGATGCCGTTAAGAATTTCGTCGTCGTTTTTAGAATCTGCGCGATGAAACGTTCGTTCTCCTTGTGAAAGAAGTAGCGAGTGAATTATATCTCGATGATATTGAGAAAAAAAGGAAAAAGAAAAAAAAAAGAAAAGAAACGAAGAATACACGGATATGATATGCGAGGAAATGGAAAGAAAGAATTGAAACGCATGTGTGTGTGAGAGAGAGAGAGAGAGAAAGAGATAGATAGAGTGCAAGAGTGAAAGAATACATCAGGTAAAAATGATTTTTACTACACGTTAGCCCGTGAGTCATTCCTAAAGGTTCATCTGAAGATCGCCGTTGTTAAGTTGTCGTCGCAACATTGTACATAAAAACATTCCTAAATTCGCGTAGGGTCATGTGTATCAATCAATTAGCACGTGTCTATATCGTCATTAAACAATTAAATCCTGTATCGTCATTAAATTATTATTATAATCACAGTTGTAGAGAGTTAATTGTCTCGATCATTGTATATACTATTGTATCGTAAAATTATAGTTATTTATATTTTAATTATGACATAATAAAAATGAATATTTAAGCTATAAGAATCGTTTCTCACGCGTGGTATATTATTCTTACACCCTTTCTCACCCCTCCCGTCGAGACGAGATTCGCGCCACAAACTTTAGGTTCTATATTTGGAAATTTGATGGTATCGTATCCACCGAGATACATTTGAAATCATATATTTACGATACTTTAATAAACCGACACATCACAATAAAAGAAGCCGGTCGAATAGATTGAAGGAACGAAGTCGAGTCGAGTTCGGATACGAGCGAAAGGTGATTTTCTTGGAAGAGGAGAGGCGTTTCATTCGTTGAGCGTTGAAATGAAGGCGTAAATTTTACGAGTGTGCCGTTAATAAAATAAACGTGACGGTAACAGTGCTCGAGACGATGACTTTGGCGCCACTGGATGCAGAGAAGCAGTCGTGGAATGTCAGCGCTACCGGTGTTAAATGCCGTTTTTTATCCTTTTCCTGCAATCCGGTATCGGTGGCGCTCGACGATCTACGAGTAAATAAACGAAGTTGAATCGAAATCAGTTGTCGGCCCGTTGAAAAATCTGGTATACCAATGGTGGCGCCTGTACCATTCCAAATATCTGATACCTTGCTCGTGCTTTTACGACTCATCGTGTCGCCTTCGCCCCTCTTCCTTCATGATGACGCGGTCATATTCGCTGCTCTCCTTTTATTCCATTGCTGGAATACATAATATGGATCGGAAATGTAAACAGATTAGTTTAACAACCTTGTTAAAGCCCACAATACAATCATATTCGAATCGATTCAGAACTTAATGCGCGCGTTAATAGGATGAACGTAATCCACATGGAGCACAGCGTGAAGCAATAAGGAATTAGAAGAAATTGTGAACGATTAGGCGATTGATGCCGATTGATCCCCATCATCTCTATCGCAGCTCGTGTTTGTCTTCCTGTTTTTTTTTTTTTTTTTTTTGTTAATTATCTTTGGAATCGTTGTACATAAATTTTCATCCACGCCTCCCACGCGAAGTCAAAGAAATTTAATAACCAATTTGTCCGAAATCAAATAATTTTAGGTTTTCCATCCAACTTTTTTGTGAATCTTCGTAGATAGAATCTTTGGCGATAGATCGTCATAGTGCTAGGAGAAGTAACTATAAAAGAAAAAGAAAAAAAAAGGGAAGACGAAAGACATTTAAACGAAAATACGAAGAACGATAAATAAGGCGATCAGCGTTGAAAAGAAACAGTGTTGCTCCTTCGACGCGGGGATTTGCATATTTGCGAGCAACCGATCGTTCGCGTGCCATCGTACCGCATTCCGTATGCGTGCATCTCCAGTTATATTTAATCCATGGTGGGTGTATTTTCGAATCTGTCCGCCTAAAAATAACCGAAACGCGTTCCATTGGATTCCAATGCTGTATTTAGATCCTTGATATCGTAATACGTGTCATTCGCGTTCATGGCAACCAACTTGAGAATTGAAACCTATTATTATTTCCTCTATTTTTACATAGTTGTACGTTATAGCTTCTGCCGGACAGCAGGATGATGGAAATCGATGATCTGAATGTTTAACACGCTCTCGTGTATTTTATCAATCCGAGATACTCTCGTAGAACGGCGAGGAAGAAACAATTAAATTATCTCGTGAAAATAATCTCGTGGCTATTCAAAGGGTTGGAAGATGGTAGGATAGATATCAGAGAGAAAAGGAGAGGTAATGCAACGTGGAAGGAACGAGGCAAGTGGAGAGAAGAACATGGAGGTAAAACGGAATCGGTGTAAAAGGAAGAGAGAAAAGCGATAGGGCGGGAACTGCCGCTAACATAAGTAAGAAACCCTAAGCCGTGAACTGTACGACGACCTGTACAATGACGTAGTATTCTGTCATCCGGCGCGCTACCTCTCCAGCCTCTCCACTACTGCTGCTTGGCCATTATAGTGGGACAGAACTTCACGAGTTCACAACTATACATATAGTGGTAGGCCTTTGAACAGTACGCGCCTCGTGCCTCGTGTATGCTGTGTTCCTTCTTTCACGTTGCCTTTGTTCTTTGTTGTTCTTTCGTTGTTTTTCTTTTTTTTTTTCTTACATCCATCCAGTTCGCATGCAATTTTCCTTTATCGATTTACTAGTTCTCTAATTATGTAACGTTCTTGGATATCGATCTTGATCTTGCCGATTGTTTCCAAACGAATCGATTAGAATGTAAACAAAAGAGGCGACGACACTGAGCAACGTTCTTGCTTCGTTCGGGAGTAATCGAAGGGGATGAAACGTGTGAAACCAATCGAAATCGTGAGAATGCGCGGGTGTGCGATTAAATAATTAAAAAAACGATATCGCGTGAAGGAAGAATTAAACGATTATCGAAAAAACATTATGCGGAATCGTTGATGGTAAAAATGAAAATCTCAACTTTTCTTCATTGGATTCTTCCATTCCAATTAATGTTAATTGTTTCCATCGTTTGTACGGAAAATAATCATGTAAGTAATTGTATGTGCAATTGTAAAAGTGAATTAGTCTTCGTTATAAAAATTTCTTTCATTATATTTCTATTTTTCATCGAACGAGTTTCGCGTAACTAAAAAAGGCGGGAAACTGAAATTTCATCAATCCATCCACTGAGTTGAGTTTTCTATTGGGAAACGATTTCACAATGCACATTTCCAAGAAATAAAAAAACATTTCCTGTCTCACGAATCGACGAGTGTATCCTATTTCGTTCCATTCCATTCCAGCGTTCCTTTTCCTTGTGAGAGCTTCGTACCTCATCGACGAGTCAAACACGGTTTCTTCTTTTGATGTCGTGCCGACCACCGTTGCCTTTCTTTGTAACGAACGGTCAAATGATCCCACTACCACGAATCCGACTCCATTTGAACTATCCTAGATCGATGGTGTTTAAATTATTTTTATTTTCACGGATAATCAATGAATTTGCTTTTTATTTACAGATTAATAATTCCGAGATGAATGGAGATTTGGAAAATATGTATCGAAAGAAAATTTTGAATCTGCTTCAACCATCTTGGATGATCGATGAATTAATTAGAAACAAACGTAACGAACAGTTGGTCGAAGAGATTCCTACAAGACATGCGAAACATCGGAAGCGACGTCGTTACAGAAATCGATCGACATGCGTTGAAAGCACATCTGGGAGCAAACTGTCCCTTCGCCAGGACAACAACACGACGCCGATAGATATTCATATTTCTAATGAGACAAAGAAAAATCGTGATGAAAATAATACAGTTCTAGAGATCGAAGAAGAATTAGATGATATATTAGGGGTGAATGATCAGGTACAGGTAATTATTGGATAAATTGAAAATAAATAAATAAATAAATAAATTAGAGTTATTTTTGTATTTAGGAGATGTATAATAAAACTAAAGAAGAGGATTATAATACCGATGTGGAGAAGAATAGAATTAAATCAAAGAAAGGAAGTTTCGTTGTTATAGAACGAAACAATTCTACAAGTAATTTATCAGACGAGGGATTGATAGGTTCGTATGATGAACCATCTATAACTGATGAAATCGAGTATGAAAATGTAGACCAATCTTGGAAAAAAAGAGATCGATCGAAAAAAGATAAATTTACCGAGAGTACAGATTACTCGGACGAAATATATTCTCCGGCTATTTACTCGGCTGCCGATGATCACGTTATAATCCACGAAAGTTTAAGCGATCTTCTGGCCAAATTATTTCAAAGTCTTCGAAACGCTACTACAACGGACGAACGGAATATTTTCAAGGAATTAAACTTTGTAAATGGAACAAATGAAGACCCTTGTCAAAAATGGTTAAATAGCAGGGATAAGCTCGAGCAAGTTTTCTTAGGTATGAATATTCGTTCATTCAGACCGTTTTAAATATTGTATTTGGTTTCTCGAACACTTGTTGTTACAGATGGTTTAACGTCATTACCTGCTTGCCCATGTCAATATCCTAGTAATATTTTTTACGATGATAAAATTTGGGATGAGAAGCGAATGAAATATTTCAGATGGAGAGATGTAAGCGGTGACTCTCAAAGACTTGACGTTTACAAGCCAGGAGCCACTTACTGTATACGATCATTGCTGACACAGGGAAGTGGAAGTGCTGCGGTTCAACATTGCTGCTATGATCGCCAAAGGAAGCTTTTGACCCGTGGTTCCGGTGCTGGTACTCCAAACTTTGTCAGTCCTGAGATATCACCCATACTTCATGAAAGAATCGATATATTACCGTGGAGACTCTGCAAGGGTGACTTTTCCAGGTCTTTCAATATTTAAAAGCATTTTAATCTAAAGTTATTATGATATTCTAGTTTTCTCTTATATACTTATCATTAATATTAAAATTATAGGTATAACGGTGTACGACCACCAAACAATGACAACGCCTGTCAGGCCAATCCCGATGATGAGGAATATCAACGACAGATTGACAACACCAAATATTATTAACTGTCGAGTTTTCGATTACAAGGATTTATAATATAGGATACTTAAAAAATTCATAATGAAATCCTATTTTTATTTTTGTTACTTTTGAATGTATAAATATTTGTACGATGAAATTTAAGAAATAAATGTAACGCTGTTACAATTTTACCTTTTATACGATGATTTACGCTTATTTCTGCGCCAATCTTTTTGGTGGCATGTTTAAAAAGACGCGCTCTAATCGAAAGGAACTTGAAACCGGTTTCGAGTATATTACTGGCGCGTTTCCAGTCACGTTTCTTGCCCCTCGCGCTACTTCCCGAACGAAAGAGGGGAGCAAGACGAGTAAAGTCGATTCAATCGCGCGTGCCACCAGACCGTTCAGTTGTTATGGTTACTGCATACAAACATAAATGCGGATTACCTCTTAGCTAACCTATCAAAATTCGATAGACAGCTATGGATTGGGCTACGGATTTGGAAATTACTTCGAAAAAAGTAAGTCCTTAAATATTTACGTTTTCTAATAAATTGTATATAATTTATTATTGACTATATTAATATTATTGTTTTTAGCTTTTACCTCGTCTTGGTAGAAGATCGACGCAAAATATTGTATTAGAAGACTCTAAACTCGACGATGATCCTTTGGAAAGCCCTGTATCGTCATCCTTCGTGAAATCAGCACAACCACCTGTAGCGCCTCCTCGTACTAGAAAAACTGGATGGGGTGACGAATTGAAAAGCGGGAAGTAAGTTGTTTTGTATTGATTTCTATTAAAAATTTATCGATAATTTTCCTTCTTTAATAATAATTTTAGGATACGTGGAGCTTCTATTATTGAACAGTAAGTATAATAAATAGAATTAAAAAAGTCAGACATCCATAATCGCTGATAGATTATTTCTTAGAGAACGTTCTCGAGGGATAGAGAAGGATGAAATTATAGATGGTAAGAATTAATTTAAAAAATTATTTGAAATATAAAAATCTTGTAGGCAAGAAAATTGATTGTGATAGAATATTTGTAGATATTCCTGTAATTCCCGATTTGGATGAAATTCAGGAAGATAATGCGTTTTCTGATATTAATACGTCAACGTAAGTACTGTTATGAAGTTTTGCAAAAATCCTCATTCAATTATCTTCAATTTTTTTAAAACTTATAGAATGAACGTGAACAGAGTCGCTGCATACAAAGAACTTGATACAGATTTGGTGAAAAATGCTGCATTCACGTCTTTAAATGGTGTTAATCTTTCTCTTTTAGCAGAAAAATTATACAATGAAAATTTGACGAAAGAATTAGATGAAGTATGGAATTGGAATTTACTTTTTACTCAAGTTGCATCTGAAGTAAACAGCGAAGCACAAAAAAAATTAGCCACATAAATTTTATATAATTTTTTTATTTTAAAAATAAAATTAAAAATAAAAATAAAAATAAAATCATACAAAAAAAAAAAGTTTTTTTTCATATTATTTTATTTTTTATTATATTATATTATATATTATTTTTATAAAAAGTATTAAGTGAAATTTAATTAAAATAAAAGTAAAAAATATAGTAATTAAAAAAAAAAAACATGGCATACTGCTTATCTGCAGTGCCTGTATATGGAAGCGACAAATTATAACCTCGTCTGACCTATTCGATTGCCCCCCAATTTGGAAATCGCGGTAGTTCGAGGAGCGACGTGAAGGACTCAACCGTGCAGGCGTGCAGATCCGAGATGATGCTTAAAGCAAAACACCACGAACTTGCACGCGCAATCGGGAGCCAAACACAAGCTACTTGAAGCGACCACGTGACAACACCCACTGAGCAGATCTGCCATATTTCTACGTTAGCGATCAATGTTCAGCTGTGCCATCACTAGCACACACTTCCGATAGTTCCCGTTTGATTCTGTTATATAAAGCAACAGAATACTATTGGACCACTTGCGAGAAAAGTACACATCATAAATACCATATATTATCAAACTTTGGAGAAAAAATTATACATTTAATATATAATTATAATTAATATTGTAACAAAGTATAATATTTTAAATTAAGATAATCACATTATTAAGGTTTTCTAAAGCAATTTTTATACGTTCATATAAATACTATATTTAAATGCTTTACTCGAAAGCCATCTAGTAGTGAAATTGATACTAAAATTGTATTATGAATCGACAATCGATATACTATACAATCGATATTTTAGTTTGATATAGTGAATTTATAAAATCGATATATCGCGTATATGGAATATATCGTTCATTTAAGTTTAAAATTAACAGAAAAATCATATAACCTGTTTACGTTAGAATTAATTTTATTCATATGTTGTCATCAAGTACAAAATTAAAAAGCACTTAAGGAAAATTTTCCGATTCTTTTAAAATGTTCTTTTAAAAGAATAAGCCTAATGTATTACAATGGGTACGGTGCATGCATCAAGAAAAAAATTAGAAGAACCAAGTGTAATAAGTAATGAAGATTGTATACCGTGCGAAGCAGAAGACAAAGCACCAGGAAATCCTGGTAGTTTCGAAGATATACATAAAAAGGTTAAAGATCTATATCCGCAAAACTTTGAAGGTGCGCGGCTCATCATCAACAAAATTCTTAGTCAACATTTTAATGTGACACATACTATTACTCTCAGTTCCGTTACCCCGTCTGGATATAAATTCGGTGCAAAATATATTGGTACAAAAGTGGTTAATCCTAATGAAAGATATCCTGTAGCTTCGGGAGATATCGCACCAAATGGAAATTTGACCGCCTCTTTTATGCATACGATTGGATGTAGACTTAGGTACAAATTATCGGCACAAATTGCCGATGGAAAATGCAAAGCATCGAGTTCCAGTCTGGAATATCGGTCGAATGATTTCACTGTAGCGATAACCCTAGCCAATCCAAAATTTACAAAGAAGCAAGGAACAGTGGTAATACACTTTTTACAATCGATCACATCGAGAATTGCGTTAGGAGCCGAGATTGCATGCCTTCGTGGCTCAAAAGTTCCAGGCGGTCAACAGACGGTCATGTGCATGGCTTTTAGACACAGTACAGGACTTACAACATTATCTGGGACTATAGGTGAAGCGGGTCTTCATCTTTGTTATCATCGCAAAGCTAGCTCGCAATTGGAAATTGGGGTCGAGTTAGAAACAAATACGAGGACACATCAGTCAATTGCTACTATAGTTTATCAAGTAAATGTACCATATGCGGATCTTCTTTTCCGAGGTATCGTGAATTCTGAAACTACAGTCGGTGGTGTATTTGAGAAGAAACTATACCCAATTCCAGAATCCTCACTGATTATTAGCGCACTTTTAAACCATAGAAAACAACAATTTCGTGTGGGAGTTGGTCTTAATATTGGACAATAATGAAGAATGTATGATATAATTTGTTATGTGTAACTATCATCATGTTTCTTTTTTTCATTATTTATAAGAATAATAGAATCATTTCAATAATAACAGAAATTAACATAAGATGATTGTAATTATTTCTTTTAAAATTTTACAAAGTGAAAAAACTTTTGCAAACGTTACAATTTTCGTCGCGCAATAATTTGCGATAATGTATCGATCGCATTATATATTTTAAAGAATTGTTATGCTTACATATATATTGTAAAATATCTGAAAACTTTGCATGACGCTTTTATGTTGATATAAACTGAGTCTGTAAAAATAAAATTTTTGAAATTTTTTATATAATAACTGAAATGCAAATGTCCAACACCCTAATACTGTCACTTTTATCATTAAAAAAAATTTTTTTAACAACTAATATCTATTAATCGAATATTATTTTAATCGTCTCCGTTTGCTATCCTTTCATCCAAATCGTCGTATTCATGGAAAGCAGTTGTCTTTAATTTATCAAAATTCACTTCAAATTTTTCACTAAGAAGTCCATTTTCATCGGCGTATTCTAAAATATCACAGATCAATGGTGATTCCACACCTAAAACATACTCGCATGTTTTTGGTTCAAGTAGAAATAGAGAAACGCTGGATGGACTAGCTGTATGACTTTCAACGCATTTTAATTTCACCTGAAAATGACCAATATTTTAATAACTACATACAAAAATAAATAAATTACAAAATTTACAGACATATAATACCTCCGTTTGCCTCGGATTGCCAGTCTTATCGCAAATAGTACCATCACTATAGAAATGAGAAAGATGTTTCCGTAATTCTGGAGCCTTTGGTTTTTTATGTGGATGTGCAGCAATCCATTCCAAATGTTTTTGCTTATCGAATTTACCAAGATTTACTATAGTTTTTTTACCATCACGTTCAATATGATATTGAACCACAGAACGTCCATAACAAAATTCATATTTCCACCATCCATTGCCCTATTTATATCATATCATATATATTATTGAATAAAATATAATAAAAAGATATTATCAGAAATATAATATTTACCCCATGTAAACAATTTTTTCCACTTAAAAAGTTCTTTACTGGACTTACTTCCGCTGGGCTAATACCTTGATCTGTTAATGAATTTATAGAATCTTCAATGTTATTATGTTTATCAATAACCCCAACGGGATGTATTTCAACTCTAACACGCGCTTCTCCATCCTGAAATAAATGTAAATTAATTAAATTTTCAATTATGCGTCATGCAAAACGAACTTTCTTACGAGAATAGTTACAAATGTTAATATCAATTGTATGAATTTGTTAGAAATAAGAATGCGTTTTTCTCTTAGTTATGAATATTAATAAACAAATCCAGTTCCATTTATTGTTAAATTATGATTTTATAGTATTTTATTTTATTTTATAATAATTTATACTTATTTTGAAAATATATGCTTCATATAGCATTTTATGTATGTGATGTAACATTAATCCTTAATTAAAAGCAATATGTGAAGCAAAAATGACAAATACCTTAAATTTAGCTGAATAAGTAAAGCAGTGGATATGCAATGCTAAAGATAAAATGGTGCATAAATAGCATTCATAATGTTATTGTAATATTTTTTTGGAAAAATTGTAGATTTAAAGGAAATAACTGTATGTAGAAAAGGAAGGGACAGAATAAGATACAAATTAATGGCGACAAATGACAAGAACCATCAAGCACTTTGGCCTGATCCCAAAAATACAAAATATTCTGACCTGGCCCTCCTTATCTACATGGAAGATTGCATAGACTTTCTGCAGCTTGTCATCCTGTGCAACAAATAGTTAATTTAATGTATGTAGACAGTAAATAATAAAAATAACAAATCGAAAATTGTTATACACTAAAAAGACTAGCTTAAAGGTACAAGTCAAAATTACTTCAAAAATCTTTCATAAAATAGAAATATTTAATTAGTTCAGAA
Organism: Apis laboriosa; assembly: GCF_014066325.1. NCBI lineage: Eukaryota > Metazoa > Arthropoda > Insecta > Hymenoptera > Apidae > Apis > Apis laboriosa. The sequence goes on from NW_025224966.1 coordinate 1,905,034, forward strand.
AAAATATATAATATTAATTAATGTATTGTTTTCTACTATTGAATGGCACATTATTAGAACATATTTAAAAATCTATTCTTATTTGAAAATTTTGCATAAAAATGTGTTTCATATAAATCAATAACAAAAATTATCACTACCATACACAGAAAATATAAGTAAATATATTTTATTTTAAATAACAATATTATATACATATGGCACAAGCATAGTCAGAAATAAATAACTGAATACAAAGAACGCACAGAAGATGGTTTTACCGTTACTTTTTGATATCGAAGTTTTAGACTTTCCATTTCCATTGCAACAAGAGATCTTGGCTTTTTTGGAGCATTGTCAAGTGGATGGCAATTAATTTCATTTTCGCCTGTAGCTTGAGGTTTGTAGTCAGGATGACTACATAACAAAGGAGAGAGGACAATAACCTCATATTCACAGCTAGAAGGTTCTTCTAATGAAAATAATTCATGTTTACCATGCTGATAACAAACATACAAAACTTTTATCTTTCTTGGCTTATTAGTTAAATCACAAACAGTGCCATCAATCATTTCAATTTCAACATATGGCATATTGATTCCATCAACTTTTTTTACTGGTATATTTGCTTTTTTAGTAGGATGTGTTTCTTTTTCTGCATATTCAGCTAAAAACTTTACCTCTTGTAATTTATCAAAAATACCCAAATAATATTCTTGAGTCTTTACTTGTTTTCCATCTCTATCTTCATGATATTGACGTGCATATCGTCCATGGCACAATTCATATGACCAATAAGATTCAACCTAAAAATATATATAATTTTTATATAAAATTCAATTTTTTATATAATTTTTATATAGTATATTAATAATATTTATAATGTATACTCTATAAGAACAAGTGTTTTGTTTAAATAATAGTGATAAAATTTCTGTTGGATTTGGTCCAGTATATGGTTCATTATAATCTTGTTCTTGCTCTGAATTATCAACAATTAAGCATTGATATCGTTCCTTATTTGCAGTCGTTATAATATAAGGTTCTACATTTTGTCTAGATTCCTATTAAAAATATATAATATATATAATAATATAATATTAATTTACATTTTTTAATATTAATATTTTTTAATATCAATTTTTATTTTATTAATACTTACTAATAAATCCGAGCCACCTTTGCCTGGCCAATTAATTTTAAAAAGAACTGTATCATCGAAACTTCTGAAATCGTGTCCATATACAATAGTAATTATAATACACAATACATTGTAAATACCACAGTATTTCCACATTTTAATAAAATTGCAATTATTTCATCATATCTTTAGACAAAGTCTATATGAAATATCTTCGGACTTATGACGACAGCAATATATCTACGTTAGGTCATTTATGTTTCGTATCACAACTTAATGGTTAACAAACATTTGTCCATATATATTTAATAGACACTATATTATATGAATACATTTAATTTGAAAATAATTTATATTTTATATTTTATGTATAAAATATTCTACTCTACTTGTTTCAATATTCTACTTTATCTGAAAAGATTTTCTTACGATGTTGACACTATACTTATAGAATTTTTAGTTCTTTGATTAACCCCAATTATATCCAAATACCAATAATTTTATACCACGTGAACAACATGCGTGGTCATTTTTTATTACAATGTTGTTCAGCTTTATAAAATATAGTGGAAGAAGAATACTTGATAAAAACATATAATTGTTTATAACAATTTTTTTTTATAAGTCGAATTTGTTTTTTAATTCTATAACAGGAAAACTTTGTTTTCATCTTTGAAGCTCAGGGTCTAAGAAAATAGCTGTACGCACCTATCTTGAAAATATCAAGTGATATTTACGTATCAATACAAATTTTATAGATGGCGTTTACAACCTATAAAAATTCAAATTCCCGCGCAATCAATTAAATTATATAAACATATTATTATAAACTGAATAATTTTTCTTTAAACAATTTAATTAATTTATAAATAAATATTGCCATTCTAATAGATCTAATACAAAAATTTATTCCAATTACTATTAATTTAACACATTGTAGAGAAAGATCTCATGTTCGGAAGTTTATAGAACCGCCATTGCTATTAAGTAATCTGACAGCGATTCGACGAAATCATTTCTATTGCTAAAATTTTGTGAGTCTGGTGTGCCTTCTCGATAGTAATACGTTTAGTCTGTGATTCGTGACCAAGAATCGAAATCGGAAACTGATCGAAGCAGGAACAGGCATCAACTAGTTCGACCTTAAAAGTCATTTGTCGTTCATCGTATATTTTATAGACGAAAATCTGTGATAATTCCAGAACGCATACTTTCAACTATAATAACATGTCGGATACAAGACGACGACGAAAATCTAATCAGTCTTGTGGTTCTGACGACCTCTCGGACTCTTGTGAAGAATTAAATGCAACGAAAGAAACCCAGGTTAGTTGCTATAAAGGTGTTTTCGATTTTGCATTTTGAAGAATTGAAATAAATAGTTTTATTCTTTTTTTCACGATTTCACTTCCAAGTTCTTATTGTTCATCAAACTTTTTGCTTCTTATTGAACTGGATCGAAAGTTCAACGGAAGACTCGATTAAGTGGATTAAGTAGACTGCTGTAATACTTTTTCGTAACTAAGTAGACTTTTCTTTATGTTCGATTTACCGGCAAGTGGTTTTGCGTATTTCATAATTTCATTGCATATAAAAATCCAAATGAGATTTTGTATATTAAATATAAATAAAATGTATTTTCATAATATCAGAAAAAAATTTTCAAAAATAATTTTTTAATCTGTAAATATCATATAAGTTATTATAGTTCCATTTTTTGTTTCTTTGTACTTCCTTTATAAATTTTTACTTATAGAGCAGTGAACAAACTGATGGTCATCAAGATTCGGAATGTGAAATTTATCCTTCTGATTCTGATGCTGAATCTCAAGATGGTGCATTGCGAGAAAGTGGTGATGGCCAAGAAGAAGAAAAACCACAAAAAAAATTAGATGATGATGAAGACAGACGTAATCCACAATATATTCCTAAGAGAGGAACATTTTATGAACATGATGATAGAACAACTGATGAAGTAATAGATAGTACTGCTGAATCACAAAGTGAAAGAGAAACCAAAGAAAAAAAAGTATGGAAAGATAAAGAAGATAGGTGGGATCATGATCGATATAATGATGAAGAGCAAGCACCAAAAAGTCATGAAGAATTAATAGCAGTTTATGGTTATGATATAAGAAATGAAGAAGGTCCACCTAGAGCTAGAAGAAGAAGAAGATATGGGTAAATATATTTTTAAAAATACTTTAATTTTTATAATATTCTTTTCTTCAAATATATTATATTTTTTAGTCGTGGACCTAATAAATATACACGTAATTGGGAAGATGAGGATGCATATGGAAAACCTGGGAGTAATATTCTAAATAGGAATAGAAGATTTAATAGAAGTGGTGAAGATTTTCCAGCTCTAGGAACAAATAAAAATGCTTCTGCACATGTAGAAGAACCAGTAATCTCCTCAGCTTGGTACAGCAGTAAAAATAAATCACAAAATAAAGTACCAAATTTTCCACCTCTACAAACTCAAAATGATACAAGCTCAAAAACGAAGTCTAGCCATACATCTACTACTCATACGTATGTAATAATTTTATTTAAATGTATTATATTTATTACATTTTTTTATTTATTCAATATATTAAATAAAAATAAATATTTCAATTTTTTTATTTATAGAAATGAAAATAAAGCTCCTAATGAACCTACAAATCCAGCTTGGAAAAAAGATACTAAACATTCACCTCATACACAAAATAGTAATGGAAATAGTGGAGCTGGTGGTGATGCAGATAAATTAGTTAATACAAAAACCTCTCCAAGAGATAATAACAAGAGGAACATTCAAGAGTCTGTAAGCTTGGCAGCGAGTAAAACTCGTGGACGAGGATTCAGAACAAATGCTAATAACAATATGGTCACCAATAGAACAATTGAGACTAAACCAAAGGGACGTGGAGCGGGTCCAATTTCCACAGAGAATAAAAGAAATAATATACGAAGTGATGATGAACAACAAATTACTCATGATATGAAACATATTAATGTTAATGATAGTGCTCAATATCATCAAAGTGGAAGACATAATAGTGAGTCTTTAATGTTTATTTATTTATAAGTAATATTATGTATTATTTTGTTATTTAATATTTTTTTAGAAAGCTTTTATGGGCAATCCTCAAATCAACAGAGGACAGGAACTGTACCTCCAAGAATGCAACAACAATCTCATTCACAACAACAACAACCACAGCAACAACAACAACAACAGTCAATTCAACAAGACAGTTCTGCCAATAGGCCAAAACGTTATTCTAGTTTGCGACAGCGACCTACTATTTCAGATAATCCAGGTCAACAAAATTATCCACCACAACATGGACAACATAATCAGCATAGTCAACATAGTCAACATAGTCAACACAATCAGCATAATCAACATGGACAACATGGCCAACACGGTCAACATGGATATTTTTCTCCTCAAGGTATATGCATATTCATGCATTAAAATTTTCTTTTTTTCTTTATAAAATATTTTTATGGATATAAATATGGATAATAATATAAATATATTTATGTTATATTAATATTTAACTTATATGTACATGTATTTAGCTGGAAATTCAAGAGGTGTTTTAGATTCACAAGGTGAGATAATGTAGGTTATTTAAACACAATGTTTTATTTATTTCTCTTTTTTTCTTTCTTTCTTTCTTTTTTTTTTTTTTTTTTTATTAAATAGACATAATCCTTCAAGTACACGGATAATTATGTTTTATTTTTTATTTTATATTATTATTTAATTTTATTTAAATTTGTAACTATGTTCATATATCATGTTTCATATTTTTTATTTTTATAGGATATCCTCAAAGTCATTTTGAACAATCTACACCTGTTGCTACTGCAACTGCACCTTTGGCTGGACAACCTGTGATTCCTATACCACCTAATGGTCAACCTGCTAGTTATGCTCCGCCACCATTTTTAGTACCACCACCGCAATTTATTCCTCCACAAACTCCAGCTAGTATAATTAATTATGTTTCTGGTCCAAATGGACCAGCATTTCAACCGAATTATCAAGGTTATCAAGGCTATAGTCCACCAGTACAGGTACATTTTATCTCAACAATATGGTCACACAACAATATGGTTAAAATTTCAAAATTATATTATTTTGAAGTTTCCATATGCTTATTTTATATTTTATAGCCACAGCGTCCTCCACCTCCACAAGAATTGTTCCAACCGCAAGGTTGCACTTATTATAGTCCAGCTCAACAACAACAACAATCAGCTCCAATGAGACGGCCAAAGGCGGCTATTCCTATTCTTCCACCACCTGAAAATCAACAACACCAAACCGGTCGAGGAAGAGGTAGAAGCACACAGCCTCAACAAATGAATCAACCTGGTAGTATACAACAGACTGAACAAGAAGTTAAAACTAATTCGGTGGAAGACGATCAGAAGATTATATCAGAACAATTTGATAATATGCAAATTGAACAACCTACGTCAGATGTTCAAGAAACACAGAAAATCGAAGATTCGAGTGTAATAATGAATACTGTGATTGAGAATACTGAAAAAGAGAATATTAAAAATATCGAACCTGAAGCTACTGTGAATTTAGAAAATACTACTGCGGATCAATTAAATGATATAAGTGCTAATGACTCATCAAAAATCATTATAAATGAACAAGATATTATTCCACTTAAAACTACGCAAGTAATAATTGAAGAGACTAAAAATGATTCAAATAAAATTGAAAGCACTACGACTGAAATTACTGCTGTTGAAGAAACAGCAGCTTGAGAAAACATCGCACAGCGTGTAACGTATCTTACAAAAAATGTAATTGTTACATTTCGTGAGTATGAGTATGCATATATTATAAAATGCTATGTAATTTTATTGAAGTCTGTATAGCAAAATGATCTTCACAAATTATTTGTGAAATATTATAGGAATTGGATGTGTGCGTATCTAAAACATATTTTGAATGACTATCTAATTCCATTATATTGTTGTATATTTCGTAGTTTGCATTTGTATTAATGTTTCACTACGAATTCCATCAATCTGCTGCTATCATTAAATATCATTCTTCTATATTGTTAAACTCTTTTCATATATGAAATCTACTAATACTTAATTAGTAGAAACGATTAGTGTTAAACATATTATTGTATATCGAGTATTAACGCATGCAGCATTGACTGATGAAATCATCAATAAATCGATATATCTTTTTAATACAATGGCTACTGTAAATAGGATATAGTCAGGTCAGTAACCTTAATACGTGTTATGTCTTTTGTGTACAAATGAGTTTGTACCGTGATTTAAGTAAATGATGAATGAATGGAGTACATTTATTAGGTAAACAATTACTTAATGCTTTAATTTTATTTACATTAGGACAGCAAAAAAAATCTTCGATCGCATATATTATGAAGAAATAATCGTTATATAATTTAGTATATCTTAAAATCTAATTAAGACAAAATTGATACTAACTATAAAATTTATCATTTATCCATTTTAATCGACTTTTCATAATAGCTTCGAAAGGTTGATATCGCGATAATTTTTTTTTTAATACGCTTATAAAAATATGCTTTGTTACTGGCAAGGTGAAATGGAAAGATAATATATTGATAAGAAATTTTTCCATATATGACTAAATTTATTTTCCTCTTTTTGAGTTATTGAGTTTTTCAAATTTCTCAAAATGCACGAACGTATCAATTAATGTTAATTTATATACAATTTTCATCAACAATGAAATGAGATTATACGAATAATAGAATTGATTTTTGGGTTAATTTCTATACATGACAAAGATGTACATGTATAATTATAACGAATTAAAGATAAGTTCAAGATTACATGATGTACTAACAACAGTGTACAGAATATGAAATTTGCATCACATATTTATAACATGTAGCGTATATATACATATAGTATATATATAATCTTATTAAATATTTTACATATAATTTTGTCGGCGTATGTTCGACGTATCATTTAAAGAATACATATACATAATTATTCTAAATACAATCATTCTATTAGAAGAATGATTTACAAATTCGTATGTGCCTATGTTATAATTCATGCTCTACAAGAATAAACGTCGAGCTTCTCCCTGGTAATTCTTAATATTGTAAGTACATTTTAGATAGCTCAGTGTTTCGTTATCTAATGAATTCATATTTCAATGGATATTAAAAGTATCTAACAATTTTTACAAATTTAAAAATTAAATATGATTATCAAGTTCTTTTTGTTACTTATCGAATAAAATATAATTTTTGTTGTATTTATCTATTATCTTAATATTAAAGTTCAAATTATATGTAAATAAATTATTTGTGAATCTTATTGCGCGTCTAATAATCATAATGACTAATATAGGTATATGCTTACGATCAGTCGTGTTTTTCGTTTTGTTGAATGCTGGTTATAGCACTGAGAGGTATAATTTCGGTGTTTCGTTGAAGGTTGTTATTTTTAAACGTTGTCCGTTGTATCGTCATAATCCGAGTTTTAATTCGAGGAAAATTAGATGTTGTCGCAAGATGTCCGCGTTGCATGCGAGAATTATTTTCTCGAGTACAGCGAAATGTACGCCTAAATTCCTTTCGAAATTTCCCTGTAATAAAAATCCTTGTGATTAATTATTGAATATTTTCTATAATATTTTCAAGTATATGATATAAATAAAATAATTTACGTTGTTTTAATTCTGTATTATTTTCAAAAAAGTAAATTGTTGTAAGATTCATTTAAAATTTAACATTATAATTAATATTGATGCTAGTAGTATTGTCCGTACTTTAACGAAAAGGGTAAGCCATATAATATTTTGTTACCGAGCATATTAAAATTAATTAAAGTCATTTCAAATATGTTGTTTAAATATCATAATTTTTCAAAAGGATAGAATAATCTATTAAGATATTTGCAACAACTTAAATAATCGATATCAATAATTCGATTGATTTCGTTTTCAAAATCATTGAAAAATTACGTTTCCGAAATTAAAAAAGTTTACTTTTCGATAGTCGGCCAATATATAAAATAGAATGGCTAAATTAAAATTAAAAGTATAACAAATATTTATAAAAATTACTTTGAGAAATGGCCAAAAACTCTTAAAATATAATATAGCTCACCCTAAGCGTCATTGAAATTGCAGAGGGTAATATCCAAACTACATCATTCATGGGTAGATTCGTTTTTGGCTTGAGTTCCTTCCACGGTAATAGTAGAAGTTTTTTTCCAAGAGACTCGCATTTCCGCATGTCAGAATTGTTCACGACGATTTTTTGACGGTGTAGAGCGATACTCATTCGCTATATAAGCGTAGCTGGGTTGCTGATTTGCTAGCCTGCGATCGTTTGAGGGATTCGAAGGGGAGCATTCTCGAAATGTACGACCAAACTCCTGCCGGAACTTACCTGCAAATCATATTAAATTTTTTTTTTTACTCTTTTACATTTGCTATCACTCTTATTTCCGTTCTCTTTATAAGAACCAGAATTATTAAATTTATAAATAAAGAATAATTACAGATATATTCATATATATAATATTTCTTTTGCGAATTAAAAAATATTATTTTTATTGATATAGAATATATCGGAATTCGAATTAATAACAAAAGAATTTTTTAATCGAACGGTATAATGGTAAATTTAATTATATAAAATAAAAATTGATCAATAGTTGAAACGAAACAATGCTTTATTTGATTATAAAATTTTTTAAAAAAGATGAGAAATCCAAGAAAGTAAATTATCATCATAATGATGAATGCTTCTAATAATAATAATAAGTTCATAATTTTGTAATGACATCAATAATTAAATTTATAAAACAAGTAAAAATGAATCATTCTATTCCATTTCACAAAGATATCAATTTACTCATATTAGCACTTTTATCAAATTGTTTTGCATTAAATTTATCAATTTTATGAAGGAAACATAAATGGAACAATATAATGGGGATACATTGCTGTAATGCAAATTTATAAAAAATCAATTATATACATCAATGAGATTTTAAAACGATATAAGCTATTTATTATTCATTGGAAAAATTACTAATTAACCAACTAATTCTCTCAATCGAAACACGTTGGACAAAGTATTATTTGTTTACAGCTAATGAAAGTAAGAAAATAAGAAAATAAGTTGTTTACCGCTCATGAAGTTGTAGATCAGAGGATTAACTGCACTATTGAAATAGCATAGGCCATGCGCGATTAAACTGATGGCATTTATCCATTTGTTCGATGGCAATGTAGTGGTATACCTGAAATATTAAGTAATATTAAGTATCTATATCGATTTTAGTAATAATTTCCTATTGATGATTCGAATTTTTTTACTTTAGATGTATTTTAAATATTAAGGAAAATTTATTCAAATAGTAGAAGTTACCTTAAAACGGAGAGTAAATGCACGGGAAAATAGCAAATGGCAAAAATGATGACCACCGTGACCAACATCTTTGCTGCTTTTTTTCGAGATCTCAGCTGCACTTCCGGATTTCCGCCACCGGATGTTGGAATCTGATTCGTCTGGGATGCTCGTGACGGTACTGTAAATGCTTCGAATAATTATTCACGATCTTACCTCGTTATTATTTTTATTCTCGCTAAGATCATTAATTATTCATTGAACAGATTTACATATTATTGTATTAGCATTTTCAAATATTTCCGCAAATATTAAATGTTTCATAGAATATATCTGCCATACAGATTATTGAATATTAACAGTATAAGAAACAATGATACAAAAATTTTACGAGGAAAAACGTATACATATAAACGATTTTCGATTTTATTCGAGATCACGTTACAAGTTTCAGAAATATTCTTTATAATGATTCATTGCGTTTTATTATTGTAGGCATATTAGTCATAATTCTATTTATAGGATATGAATAAATAAAAATTAATCATTCGCTTACAATTATGCCCTGGAATGTCGCTTTTCCAAAGGACTTTTACAATCTGCCAATACGCTACGCTCATGAAGATCAAAGGTCCAGTATAGAGGAAAATTAATTTGACGATAATGAAGACGACTTGATTCTTTTTACTCCAGGATATATTACATTGTGTGAATAAAATCGTTTTTATTTTGATGTGAGTAGGTGGGACGGTATGCAACACCACAAGATCTGGAATATCTGCACAAACGTTGAGTGTTGGTGCATGGTTTTTCTCATAGTTTGTCAGTAACTAAAAATAACATGTCGAGTGCCTTAATTTTGAACCTAGTTATTCTATGCATGCGTATTCTAAACACAAACAATACATATACGTGCCGTTCAACAATTTATTTAAAGAAAAATAATAAATTTTACGTGTATAACTACCAAATAGAAGAGCTATTGTCCAAATTCCGATGATCGCATTTTTTGCCCATCCTGTGGTAGATTTGAACCTCAGCGGAAAGCATATCGCGTACCATCGATCTATCGATATAAAAGTTAGGGTTAATATGCTCACAGTCACGGATACTGTCTGAAACAAAAAATCAAGATCGGGATATCATTATTAAAATATATGCATAACACCGCAATCGTTAAATATTAAAAACGAAATTACAAGAAGATCTAGAAAGATGATCTTAAAAAGAGAGGCTTAAGAAACTTTATTTGTAACAATTGAATTTTCATATCCGATAAGAAAATAAATTAATAATTCCTTGATTAATAATTTTAATTTTCGCTCATTTACAAAAATTTCCATAATTTCCGTTCGCTATAAAATTTACATGTCGCGCCACCAGATTAACGTTGAGTTAAGTTCGTACCATTTAATAGTACGGCATTAATTGGCATCTTAAAGTAGTCAGGTAAATGCAAACGTTTATGCAGATCTAGAGTTTCTTACAAGCATATTCTACGTTTTGACTTTTTATCCGATAACATGGTTTTGCAGTCGGTCTAGAAAGACACGTCACGAATATAAAACGGTTAGAAAAAGCAGTTAGAAAAATATAGACGAGGAGATTCGGATAAAAGTTTTGCTTCTTGGCAAAAAAAAAAAAAAAAAAGATAAAATCGTTAATTCCGTTGCTACGCCCGCGCTCCTTTTTTTCCCTTCCAGTCAGAAAATTTATTACTCTCGCACGTTCGAGTTATCCTTCTTTTTGCTCGTGGTCAACTTGAGAAATTAATAAAATGAATCATGTCCTCCATCGACTCGACTCGACTCGACTCGACCTAAATTTCTCCTCGTAAACGTGTGTCGTGTTATTTGCATCTGATCTACCAGATAGTCGAATGAAAAATTCACTCGAGAGTTGATTGCAATCGAATAATTAGGCGAATTGGATTTAAAAATATTCCGGTCAAGAAGCTTTTTACAACGTTTGACCGAGAAACGGAGAACTTACGCTCACGACCGACCGATACCTTAGTGAACATGATGCCTTTTCATACGCTACGTCATACTAACACGCTTAGGAAACCGGCTGCAAATGCTTGCTGTCGATTGAATTTCCGAATTATTCCGTCAAAGGGCTTGTTACGGAGTTTGTGTATAGAAACGAACGTCCTGTATATTCGAATTGATCGAATAGAGTTGGTCAGTAGTAGTAATAGTAGTAGTAGTAGTAGTTCAAACAAGTGACAGTTAATTCTTGACGCGTTTCTACTTTTCGAAACATTAGCCTTTCTCCATTAGGTATCTGTTTTGACACGTTATCGTTTCAGTATCTTTTTCATATTCTTATTGTAAATCATAATTAACATTTTATCGTATCGCGTCTATTGCGCGCAACACAAGTGAAATTATCAAAGACTCGAAATCGAGGTGAAAATGCGTGAAAATAATTTATTCTCTCATTTACACGTACATAAATATACTTGCATACTTTCTCGATTCTCGATCGTTTTTCTTAACAAAATGACTTTAATGATAAACGACGGAATGGAATTTTTTTTTATCTAAACGCGCGAAAGGAAATTAATGAGAGAATTATATTATAATAACAATGGGAATCGCTTATTCTGAAATAGTAATGCTCCAAATCCTGGGGACATTTTAATTTCAACTAAACAGTAGAAAGATTAAAAGCAATTGAAAAACTTTAAACAAGCGTTAGAAATGAGTTAAAAGTATGGTTGATACGTTGAGAGTAAAAGTAGCGAAATCTAATTATCCCAACCAAATGAGAAGTTTGTTAGAGAACCATAATTTCTTTTTCTTTTTTCTTTCGAAGCAACCAGTCTCCGTTTTCAATAATTTATCTGATTCGAATAATTCTAGCTCTTTTTTATCATATTTATTACGTATATAGATATTTATTATGTATATAAAAATATTGATAAGAATCTTTATTTTTTCCGTTTATACTTTATTTTCTTATCTTAGAAGATAATCTTGAAATCAAAATTGTTATCGAAGAATATAAAATTCTCCTTCGATAATAACATTAATTCTTCTTTTATAATATAAGGTAATTGAGTTAACTGCGAGAACTTTTTCCATTTACAAATTCATTACAAGGGCGTTACAAGTTTAATAGCGAACGATGTATAAATGAAGATTAAAAGTCGTTCTGAAAAGGCTAGAAAATAACATTGACATTTAGCGTTTCAATCGTTACTTACTGCCGTATTAATTAGAGTCGGTCAAGGATCTTGGCAAGAAGGTGTTTAAACTTGTAAATCGATAGGAATATTAGAAGTTAGCAGAGATAAAGAGCGATTAGCTTTAATGCAACCGAGCGAATTACGGAATGCTTTCCTCGGTTGTTATTTCAACATAGTTTCCGCGCAATTAATCGGGAAGGTTTGCGCCAGACCAGAGGGGTATATCTCAATTAATTTATCGGAGCTAAGTGTGAAACTCTCAGTGTACATAAAGATTGTTAACGCGAGAACACCAACTCGGTTGACTCAATTGAACAAGATTATTCCCTCCACCTGCGGAAATTTTAAATAATTTTTAAACAACATTGGAACAAAGCTGGGAGGAACGAAAATGGGAGGGGATCGAGCAATTCTATCCTGACTCGTAACAGATAAATCGTCGTTCGTCGGCACGAACAAACTCTATTGTTTTTCCAACGTTCCGTCTGACGCGGAACGATCGTTTGCCACGTCCGTGGAGCACGTTTTAATTAAATCTCGGTTATCTATCGGTCACACTCACAACTGCATTCTTCACGGCCGATGCGTGACTAAACGCGTATCGGCAATATCGCGACAATACCACTTGGAACTTTGCACTCGGGCTATCGGTGTAATTGAACCGATATCGGATCACTCGATTAAGCGAGTCTGACGATTGTTACTGACGAACGAACCTCGAAATCTTTTTTCCAACAAACAAGAGATAGAATGTTTTAATCCCCCGTTTTAATTTCATTGTCAACTTGGATTGACAAGCTTATCTGTGGAAATTTTCTCATTATTTTATTATATTTTATTATCCGATAATTGTACTTATATTTACACACGTTAAATATTCTTGACTTTTTTTTTTTTTCACTCGAAAAGATCAAATACGCAAGGTATTTTTAATTGTCCCTCGGTTCGAATTCAAGTTCGATATTCCCTCTTGTGCTATCAATTAGAGGAATTAGAGGTTTTATATAGTTGAAAATTAAGCATCAAGAGGTATTTACTATAAGTTTTCCCGTATTCCCTTACTATATACGAGCTGGTTGACGAGCGGCAAGAAATCGATTCCATCCGATCGGGGATCCCATATTCGACTCTGTTGCCTCGTCTCCGTGGCACATAATGGCGAAAGGCCGATGAAGATATTGACCGGTGATTATCTATTTATCTGTCTCTCTGTTTCGTACGAAACTTTCGAAAAGAGTTATCTGCTTATTTTATCTGTTTATCTTATCTGTCTATCTTATTTATTTATCTGTTTCTCTGTTTCGCACGAAACTTTCGAAGTTGGAAAAAAGTTATCTGCCTATCTTATCTGTTTATCTTATCTTTCTATCTTATCTATCTGTCTATTTTATCTATTTATCTGTCTCTCTGTTTATAAAAAATCCAATTACTCGTATACGGTCACGAAAATAAAGTTGTCTCTCGATGATATATCATCTCAAAGTGGTCTTTTAATATCCAGACACGCAAACTTTGTATCATTAACTCCTTCGTGCCCTTTCCAGATCCCAAAATCCCAAGAGACACACGGTTCGAGCAGCAATGCATCTATTTATTCCGCATATTCCGATATTAAAGTATCATGGGGATGAGCGAAGAGTTATTAGAGGTTTTTTTTTCACTTACTAGGGATTGCATTCGATTGGATGAATCGAAACCCACGGGGGAATTCGTCGAAATTTACGTCGAGATAAATATGAGAGGATAGTTACAGAGAGGTGGAAAAATATTTCGTTCACGATTATGATTCAACAAACCTACACGCAATCAGTCCGAGTTCCTTTTAAGTTTCACAATTTTCGAAAATTTGAAAGGATCATCCGATAAAAATGTGCCACGTAACAACGATTAATGTAATTATCGTGCCTCGCAACATTGGCAAGAATTTAAATCTCGCGATAGATAAGCTGAAAAACTACAAACTTAATCGTTGGAACGATTTAATAAATAAATAAATTTATCATTGGTTACGGTACACAATCGTATTAATCGGTTTCCTCTCTATTGCGTAAATGCGACGAGATTTTCTTTCTTTAAGAATACATTTTTGCAAACAAACGCAAATGTTCGAAACAAAAGAGCTTCCCTCGTTACTTATTCCTCCCTTTCTAGTCGAATCGTCTCTTTTCGAAGATCGTTAAGCCGTAATGGGTACACTCTCGTATATGTAATCGAAAAGAGTCGTTTAGATGCTCCATCCTAGAGAATTGCTATCTTATCTAAGATGCAAATAAAATTACTGGTCAAGTGTTTTTTCTTTCCTTTTTATGAAGAAATATACAACAAATATACAGATCGTATATGTTATTATTCAATTTTGATGCGATGATTAATCATCGATTAATTAAAATTAAGGAATTACAAAGGAATAACAAAAACTTCGTATTTTCTATTAAAAAGGATTCGTGTCGAAATTGCTTTAATCTCCGGATCACTGGTCAAATATCATGACTCTGCTTTGTTTGTTATTATCTTTAAAAATCTTTTCCCTTGTTTCTGAATATATTATACTAACGATTAATTACAGTGCTCCTGTTTCAACAAGATATCTCTATCATTAGATACGGTACACAAGATAATTAAAAGGGATCTTCACAAAATCATTTAAGTTAATAATGCTATTAGCTCGGATATTCTACAAGCTTGAAAATTTCGTTTAAAGGGGGACAATTCGTTGAGAAATATATTCCCTTTAAATAATTCTTTTCAGATTTCTTAATCGAAGAAATTATGCGGCGTACAGCGTGACACGATAAACGCGAAACACGTTATACTCTGATTGTATGCATGTGTGTGGTTGCACACACTCTCTTTGCTTTTCACGTTTTACTTCTGTCTGTAAAAAAAAAAAAAGTATTCACGTTTCTGTATTCGAAACTCCAGCACGTACTTCAGTCGTTTTTCCGTTTCAACCCGTTGGCCAGGTTATCTCTTCTTGCTTCTCTTCTTCCGCACCGGAATTTCATCTAACGAAATTTCATATTTTCTCGCGATATCTTTTTTGCGTTAAATTTTCGTGAAAATAACGCTACCTCTTTCGTTGATGAATTTTCACGCGGATTTACACTTTCAGCGAAGCAACATTTGTCATTGACATTTGCGAATAATACGAATAAAATTATTCGAATCTTCGACAGAAAATTCAGAGGACAATTATTTCGAATATTTCGAGGATTATTGTCCCCTGTAAACCGAGCGAGTTGAGAACCCAAAGATCAGTTATCATATATTGGAAACGTGGTGTGCAACAACACGTTGTAAGATAATACGATTCAACGGCTGAGAGTTACCTTGCTCATGAGTGCGTGTAGCATATAAACGCCTAACGAAGATACAGGCGCAAGGGATGCAAGTTTACACATGGATACGCGCAGTCACATGCACACGAGTATGATGAACGAGCCAAACGAGCCATATTTCCATGTAGATAGTTATACAAGTGAAGCCCTGTCACGATACTGGCCGATCGAATTTTAACTAGATACAGGATTACCAGCACTCCCACTCGTACGAATCGATCGCAGAAAACCGAAAATTGAAACTGCATACTCCAATTAATTAGAACAATGTTTCGTTTGCAAATGTTGTGATTGAAATTTGTATATGGATTCCACTGTTTCTATAAATAACTAATGTAATATTAATGGCGCGTCAAAATTCCATAATGATTGGGAGTCCTGTCCAGCCCCTTTAGTTTCGTTTTAATAAATGATTTCATCGTTACTGTAGTTGTAAAAAACGATAATTACGATTAGCTCACGACTAGTGAATTATTCCGTGTATTCTCTCGCGTATCTCTTATCAGGCAATGAACATCGAAGTCTGAAACAATATCCGAATTATAAGCTATAAAGCTGGTTCCTATGCCTTGATTCCTAAAGTACACCTTTATATTTTATCACCTCGTCGTATAGTAACAATATACTTAATTCGTTTTTTTTTCTTCCATTTCTACTTTTATTAAATTCAATAACGAATAATAATCAAAATGACGTTATATGTACGTATGACGTATGTTATATTTACATTTAACAAGTTTAATTTTTTAACTGTAAATTATTTTCATTTTATTATAAAAGATTATTGAATACAAAGATAAATATTTTAAGAATTAAAATGATAATTAGATAACGTTTGTACATATATTATCCGTGGGAAATATCTCGATGTAAAAATTATTAAATTTTTTTCAAGGCAAACTAGATATTTGATAATATTATTTCCTAATTCGTTCACGTTGCAAAGAATCGATAATTCGAAAAAATTGATCGTCAACTGTATCATATTTCGGTTTTACCGAGCGGAATAATGTCGATCAGGAAGTTCATTTTGTTGGGTTAATGCAACCAACGGCTTCACAATGTTCATTCCGTTCGGTTAACAGACTCCATATATCTCTCGATAAAAAATTATTTGTATCTCATTTTGTATCATTAAAAAAAGATTTTGTTAATACTTACACAAAATGATTCACGAACAAAATGAAAAAGAAACTTTGTCGAGGCGTGTTATATATTGTAGGTTTCGCAAAATGGATTGCATAACTGGTTGAATTTTTAGAAGTAACAATCGAATCTATCAATCAAAATGCATATTTCCTTTGTGAGTGGTTGCATCAACTTTTTATAGGTAATATCAAAATTTCGTATCAAAAATATAACTCATCCGTGATATCGTTCATCGTTAAAAAAATAACAGAAAAATATTTGCATGGTTCACTTTCTAAAAATTGCATTACAATATATAAAAATAAATACAATTTTTATTTCTTTCATTAATGTTAATTTCTTTTATATATAAATTTTATCGTTTTCTATATTTTTTATTCCAGTCATTTATTTACATGTCAATTATGGTAACAGTATCAAATATAAGCTTAATTGAAGTTTACCGTAGCGTAATAATATGTTCACACGCCAACCATATCGCTCAATGTTTAAATTTGTTTCGTTCGTAATATAAACAACGATGCCATCCTAATGATATAATATATTTTATCCATATTATTTTCTAATTTATATATATATTTTTATTGATTTAATTAAATTAGAAGAAAATAGAAAAAAATTATTTAACAAACATACATAGAATGAGATATAAACTTATTTTTCGTTCATCAGCCAAGAGGAGGCGTCAGTGCAAAATGGCAGCTAACAGCCTCGCATTCACAAAAATTACGTACTGGGTATGTCTTGATTGCCATACCCCGCTAGCATGGCACTTGACCGTGCTAACGCGATATTAAAGTAGCGAGCACCCTTTTTAAACGAACCGAATCTCGCTTTTGCCTTATGTTACGTATTACACTCTATATTGAATGCGAGAATCATTACGAGTATCGAGCCATCTGTTGCACCATCTGAGAACTAAAAATGTCGATGCTCATCTTCACTGACAAAATATTCGAATTGATCTTAAAGAAGATAATTAAATAACGAAAATGTTGAAATTGCGATTGGCAATTGGAAAATGAAATGAATAACAAGAAACGAAGTTCTTTCGACTTTCTGATATTATTTCAACGGTATTTAAGAACGTATATTTAGTCACGCTCCACAAAATATTAATTGCAGAATTTTCAATAGAGATGATGTCGATAATTTGATTAACGATCAAGATTTCCAATCATGTCGTTGAGTTTAGAAAATTTCGGAGCGAATACGATATCGGCTTTTCACTGGAACGTTCGTTATTAGCCACGCGAAGAGATATTGTAATCAAGTTAATTAAAATTTGAATAAAGACATTTGTGTCCATAGGACGGGTCCTATTATTCGAAACTAGCTAAAAGTCGCTGACGAGCCAAAACGAATATACCGCTCAAATGATCCGATGATTAAAAAGGAAAGTTTAATCTTCGTTGAAAATTAAAGCGCCCTTTATCTTGGATGCCACGATTTTCGTCTCTCAATATATGAAGAAAAAAATGTTAGAATATGAAAAGCAGTTTGAATATCAAACGAAGAATAACTTGATCGATTTATGAATTTATTATCATTCAGCCGTTGGTTGAAGCCAAACTTTCCAAGGAAAGTTTCTATTCGACGTGTTGCGGATTCAATCATCGAAATGAATAAAAAACGAGACGACGATCGTTTCTTAAAATTTACGCATTGGATAAACTCAATGAATATTAGATGCCGTAAATTGTCGAATGAAAATACCGTCGAGCGAATCCCGTCGACGGAGCGTTCAATTCTGTAATTAAAGCGGCCGGGGCTTTTGCATTTTGCCGCTTCTCGAATCGTTGGCCCAAATTCGAGAAGATTATATACTGTTGAAATAAATATACAAGAAAAGCTCAACCAATGCTACGAGTCCGGTAACGAACAATATCATGCTTAGATATTTTGTTCACGCTATCGGATGGACGTGCACGAAATCTGTAATGGCGTATTTGAAAAAAGAACACAAAAACGCAAATTTCAAACGAATATAAAAGCAGCTTGGTCTCCAAAGATTTCCGGTTACGATTTTTCTAAATAGAATCGCGTGAGATGTGTGAGGAGTGGTTAATTAAAAAGTATCGTGAACGAGTCCAGGCATAATTATCTTACCTGGAGATACGGTACAGCTTTGCACAAGGTTAAACCAAGAAACCAGGTTTCCGTGATGTCCCATAACACGGTGAATGGAAGACAAAGTAATAAAACTAGGAAATCGGCCACTGCCAAATTGACGATAAAATAATTCGTCACTGTTCTCATCGTATGATTCCTGTAAACGGCGATGCAGACTAGGGCATTTCCAATTAATCCGATGACGAAGACGATGCTGTGCGACGCGATCAGCACCCAATCCCAAAATTTGGGAAATATGTAATTCATCATACGATCCACGTACTCTTCGTTCGAGATGCAGTAAATATTGGTGCAATTGGTGGCATTGTAATCAGATTCATCGGTGTAATCCACTAAAAGATAATCGTCCGAATCAGTGGCATCGATTAACGCGAATACCATCGATCCCAACCACGTCATAATTATTGGCTCGAACGGATGCATCTTCCTTCTTTTTTTTTTTTTTTTTTTGTTTGAGAGAATGTTGTCGTTTACGCGAGTATAGACATCGATATCGATAACACGTCACTCTCTTGGGAAAAATTCAGCAAACAATTTCCTTTTTACAATTCAGTAAACAATTTCCTTTTACGCGCTATGTTGTCGCGTTAAATTTTCATTTCGAACGTTCTCAGGTTCCACATTTTCTCGAGAAATTTTTAATGTTCGAGATCGAAGAAAAGAGAGAAATACAAGCTTGCGAGTGAAAAAGTTATCGCTTCAGATTGATTCACTTTGCCTATTTCCCGCCAATTTCCATGACATTAAAGATAATTCTTCTCGCCTTTTTCCTTTCCTTTCCTTTCCTTTTTTCACCAGCGTCATCGCCTATAAGGCGAAAATCGTCGATGCTTCGACTTTTATTCGATCCAGCATCGCGAACTATTAAAATGATGATTTAATTCTTAGTGGAAAAGGGGAATTATTGGGAAAGATTATTGAATAAAAACGTTCATTTTTTTTCTTCTCGTTCTCGGTCGATGTCGCAAATCATATAAGCTTGATAAACGAAGAAAGTTTTCGATGCCGCGTGTTGTAATTCCTCAATTGTCGATTTAACAAATGAAATTTTTGTAACAAATGGTTTACAAATAGAAAGATTCACGAGTTCGCTTTTATCCGATTCTATCTTTTAGATGGAAATCTTTTCTGTTTCCTTCTTCTTTTATTTGATTTTTCTCGAACAGACTGGTTGACGATAAATCTGATATGTAATTAATATTGTAGAATATTATTCTTTTTGTCTTGTTCTTTCTTGAAAAAGATCGAAATCGAGAGTTCATTCGAGAAATAGAAAAATAACAAATAATTCGCCAACATGTTTTACCTCGTTTAAAGGGAAGTTTTGTTTCCCTCCTTTTTTTCCCCTTTCGATTTTAACGTTTGACCGGCTCTAGGGAAAAAGTTCGATTAATTTTTTACGAGATTGTGATAAAATTGTCAGAAAGTGGTAAAAGGTATTTTGTGATTAAAATTAATATTAAACGTAGTTTCGTGTTTATTCTTAATTACCAAGCAAATTAACGTGGCTTTTAGAACGTTAAACTACCATTGAAAATTCCGACATTCGTTTCCCTTGTGGAACGAGATATCGATGATATCGATCCAATTCTCAGAGGAAAACTTAAGTTTATCGACTCGAAATTGTAATTTGATTGAAATTTTAATCGATATGAATCGATTGTTATAACATCACGTTGGATTTAAAATGGAATTTAAAATGGTGATGATCGTGATACAAATTCGATTAAATAAAGATCTTATTAATCGTCATTACTGTTAATTTGTTCGAAACTTTCATTAAATTTTCGCGTTCGTATTTTCAATTTATAACGAATGTTCGATTCGAAATTTTTTATCGCGAAAAAATTTTTGGAAAACGACCTTCGATTTTCTCTCGAGAGCAATGAGCGATGTTCATAGCAAAAAAAAAAATCACTCACAGATTATCCTATTAATCTTGCGCGTTTTTCTAACTCATCTGGGTTGACAATGACAACCTACATTCATTTCGATTCATCAAAAAGATCAAGACCATTCCTTCATCTTCCCAACAATAATGCTAATGACAAAAATCATATGAATCGTCCACTATCAAATTGAACTATTTCTATTTTGATACACGATGTTATTATATCCCTTTTTACACAGTATGATTCGAACATTAACGCGGATTTCGGAGAAATTGATAAACATTTTATTTTAAAGTTCAAAATATCTCTTTTTCGTTCGTTCCAATGCGCAAAAACAGAAATATATTGTAAATCTGTCAACTACAATTGTCCAAAAAACATTATATTCGTTCTACTTGAAAACTTTAACACGTTCCTTTTTTTCTCGTTTATCATTTCCGTTTTCGTGCATACACATAGCGCGACAAAACAGGAGGGAAAATTTTCGAGGAAAGTTGATCGACTTTGTTCCGTAGAAGAAATCTGAAAGAGTGTTTAAATTTACATATTTTTGTTTTTTTAATCGTTCTTATTAAAAGTTGTTGAATAATGTTAATGTACTTTTCTATTCAAATGAAACTGTGGGAATCAGTTCGCATGTAATATGCATAAGAATCGTTAAGAATCTCCAATCGAGGCGGAAAATATTTTCAAGATGAGAATATTCTTAAACTTTTCCCTCCATGTTTCACAAATTATTTTATTACAAGTTCTGTGAAAATCCAAATGTTTTTCAATAGATCTTATTATTCAACTTGTTATTAACCACTTTTTAAAATTCTATCCAAATCAATGATCACTTATTTATTACCTAACATCGAACGTATTTGTTCGTCGACACTGTACCCGAAACATTATTCGGCATCATTATTACGTGATCTTTTATTATGTTTACACATTAGATTTATCGTGCAAAAAAGAATTATTATTTATCATTGTAATTCTTGTAAATAAATAATGGTGAACATTTTGCATATTCGAGCGACTAATTTGTAAGAGTTTTACAATTGCCTCGGAAATTCGTATTGCATATTAGATGTTTAACATCGATAACACTATTTTGCAAAAGGAAAATGTGTCACAGCGTTCGTCGATCGAGCATGTTTGAATAAGTGAGCTCGATGTTCCGTGATGTGTCACGGTGACGAGACACGAAGGGCCCCCCCAGCTTGGCAAAGGGATGCGAACGCGACGACGGACTCTGCGAAACTGAGGTATGTACGTCGTTTTAACGAGCGCGTAGGTGCACCAGTACTGTGTCGGGACCAAGGCATGCTTTGTCTCAAAGTTTTCCGATATCCAAACTTGATGGACATCCTGGCGAATTTTCCCTGTCTTGACATATTCGCTATTAATCGAATGCGTGTCATCGATGACGAGTAATTAAAAAAGAGAGTGATTTAATGAAATAGATACTTTTTCCATTCGATACTTTCTATTACGTCAAGAGGATGGCAAATATTTATATTTTATTCTCATTAAATAAAAAAAAATACACAATTTCATAGCTTTAAATTTTTTTTCTTTTTTTTATTTTCTTTGAAGATAAGTGCAACTACATGTTTACTTTCATCGATAAATCCTATCTGAAAGAATAAAATTCCTATCTCAATTTTACGATCGCAGTTTATCACGATATCAATCGGAAATGATATGATGATCTTTTCTCTCTCGAGAAGATTCAATTTTAATTATTTCATATAGGAGTAATTATTTCATAAGTTCAGTGAAACAGATATCAGTTTCGTTGAATCATAAATCCTCGATGGTCTTTACTCACGAAAGATATAGATACACGAATAGAGGAAAAGTTAACGCGATATTTCGTATAAGATTCCACGTGTGTTCCGATCAATAGAAAATTCTAAATTCTAATTAAAATTTCCTTGCCAATTGGCGTTCATTCTTGCTATCCCTTCGAAATCTCTCGGAAAGAAAAGATATTAGAAAAAAGAAAAAGATTAAATTCCAATAAGGAATTCCTTTCACCGACCGCATTGATTACAGTCTGTGTTTCCGCATGATATTTAAGGATTTCCTCTACGTGCATATAGTTCCTTGTTAGTTTGCTCGATTACATCGCTCATTTATCATTTCTGTATCAGATTAAATCTTTTTCAGTCAACCTCTTTTTATTTTTTTGACGTATTTATCTTGTTAATGATAAGAGTAAAAATATTTTGCTATGTGAATACATTCTTTTTTTTCTGAAGAGATATACATATATATATATTCTATATTTATATATATTTATCTTTTTAGATAACTTTAAAAGTTCAAAAAAGTTATCGTTCATTTTTACAATATTTATTTACGATTTATTTCGCGTAAAATATAAATGACAAAATTTAACAAAGATTTACGTTTTATTTTAGCTTTCAATCTTACGATATTTTAAGGATATTTTTCTTCTCTCTCTTCCTTGAATTTTAAAACAAATAAAATGACAAACACATTTTAATAAAAGATACATCGATAAATACTTATTTTCACCGAAGATACATAAATTTAATTAACTTATTTGCTGGAAAATAATACCTTATTGTTCTTGTAATTATACATCTAAAGACAAAATAAATATAAATGATCGATCGTTACTTCTTCATTCTAGAGGAATTATAATATTAATTAAATATACGATGTTAAAATATACGATGTTTAAATCGTTTTACGTAGATAGTTATGATATGTATAAAAACTATATGCGTCATGATAAATCAGATAAAAATAAAATTATCGGTATTTAATGTATATTCATTTGGTATAAATACGTGAAAAGTTGAAACTACTTTATTGTGTTGAATTTTTTTTCAATTTGTTTTATACCATTTTCTTTGTTTTCTGTTTTCAATACGTACATTTATATCGTTATTTTTTAAAAGAATAATATATTATATGAAATTGAAAAAAAAAATTCAATAGAGAAAAAACGATTTTAAATAATTGCAAAATTTATTTTGTGATTAATGAAATTACTTAATGATTAATCGACCAGCATTTATAGATTCACATATATTAAAATATATTTTTTAAGCTTAATCGATTGAATTTATTGTGTAAGATACAAAATAAATGTAAAAAAAAAAATTGTTTAGATAATGTCAATGATGTTACTAGTGTAAATTGTAATAAACTCTTTTATATTTTTTGTAAAAAAGAAGCATGACATAATAAAATTTATATTTTATGATAAAAAAATATAGTAATAATGTCAACAAGATGTACGAATAGTTTTTAAAAAAATTGGAATAATAAAGATCAGGAATTATAAAGAAAACAATTTAATATCAATAATTTGTATAAAATTAATATCTTTTATTTTCTACGAATTTTTATTAATGAAAGAAAAATTTAATTATCACAGCTGTAACAGCATTGTAATTGCTATAACTTCAACTACATAATAAATATTAACATGAATTAAACTTGATAAATATGATTCTGTATTTATTATTTTTTTATATTTTATATAGATAAAAATATGTATATATCTAATATAATATATATTTTGAATCACTAGAAAAATAGGAGAGATAAAGACAAAAATTTATATTTCTATTCTTTGTTTAGGAAAGTAAATTTATATTAATCTTAAATTGCTATGTGCATATCACTCTCAAATATCTATTTTTATGCTAATTCTAATATCCATTTTTACTAAAGCAATGAGGCACTTGATTATCGTACAATTTAAAAGCATGTTTATAAACAATGCATTAAATTTCTATTAATATAATCTTTTCACAAATATTTTGATATTATCTTATATTATATCAGTTTCAATGAAGTTTAAAAACTCTTGAATTTCGAAGACCGTTTTTTATCTTTTGGTCACATTGATTACAATATCTTTTTATATAATCTAATATTCATATACTAATCATCCATTAATACTAGTAATATCATCATTGTTAATAAATCTTTTTGACAATAAAACTTGATTTTCTTCTCCTCTAAAATTATGTCTAATATATAAGAAAATGCCGATAGATATAAATAAAATGCCAATACAGGCAATACCATAACAAGTTATGCTACCTAAAGATTCCAGAATAATAATAAATTTTATAATACGAGCGTAATTAGCAGTTAAATAAGCTTCTTGAGTAAACCATAACATTGGTACAAATGTTTTTTTAACATTTTTAAACATGCTGAAAATGATATTGTATTTGTTTAAGTTTCATTTTAATGTTAACATTTATTTATTAAGAAAAATGTATTTTCTTTTATTTATTTATAAAAAAAATGAAACAAAGACTTACCTCATATGAGCATCATTTTGTACCAATAAATTTAATTGTAATGCTGCATTTACGTTTAGTGGAACACCCGTTTTCTATAACAAATTTTTTATAATAATTATTGATCATCAATTATAATTTCATACAATAATTACCGGTTCTATGGATATTGAAAGCTCATGTTTTTCTTTATTAGGTTCCATTCCCTTGATATTTTCTCTATAACTTCGATCTGCTAAATAAAAATGTGGTAAACTGATGAATGCTGGAGCACCCCATTTGCATAATGAAATATTTAATGCTCCAGAGGGAATGCACTCTCCTACACAATAACATTTACGTGATGATACTTTTGTACCATCATCAAATATTGTATCATCGCTAATATATCTAGCGCCTCTTAATCCTTCATGAATAGTTGTATTATCATATGTTATTGACATACTCCTATTAATATATTGATAAAAATTATTGTTATATTATATTTATTTAATTTTCCGTACTTTTTCCAAAAAATTAATCTTACGTGCAAATATCAGGTACAAAGAAAGAAATAGTTTTATTATCAGGTAATGGTGGCCATAAATCACCATTTGTACCTTTAACTATTCCACATTCTCCGGGATAATAATTTACTCTAGTATTAAAATTCCATTCTTTGACTATTCCTACATTAAGTAAATTAGATTTACCAGTTAGCATGTTAAATGTTCCATCATAACTTGCAGAACCATTTCTCTGTAAATCAAAAAATTTCAATTATTTTATAATAGCTTTAATAACATTAATATAATATTTACCCCATAAAACCAAGCAAATTTAGAAAAAGGAATTTTAGTAAAATTCATTTTTCGAGCAATTTTCAACATAGGATCATCATAACCTTCAAAAAGTAATTCATTAACAGTTTTGGTAACTATTAATTTTTGATCTATTGCTTTCATTATTTTATCTACTATATTACGAAAAAGAGGTTTTTGATATCTTAATGCATATGCAACACTCTGAAAATATTATTAAAAGAAAAAAAATTATAATAAATCGGAATAATATATAATATATCAATATATAATAATATTAAAAGATACATACAGCAGTTATAGGATTTATATTAGTTACATTATCTTGTAAACTTCCTGCTGATAAAGATTCTTGAAAATACCATACTCTTTTTCTTTGATAAGTTATAGTATCATTTTCATGCCATTTTTGTTCTACTTTATAATCAACTTCTCTATTATAATAAAATATCATTTACCATTTAATTTATTATATTAATAAAATATTCTATTATATTTAATTTGAATATAATAAAATAAATTTGATACCTAAATACATAAGGACCCATTTCCACAAAATTTGGTTTTGATCCATTAATTGAAATAAAATCTTTATAATTTGTTAAATTAAACATATATAATTTCAGATACATAGGAATAGGTGTTACTTCCCAAAGTTTGTAACTTGTAGATGTAGGTGTTAAAGATAATTGCTATAAAATAATATATAAGACATAAATATTAATTAAAATTATAACAAATTATTCTTATATTTACCGTATGTATAATTAAAGAATAAATTGTAGACCAAAGAATTCCTGTAATTAATCCAATAATTGTCAATACTGAACCTATTAAAGAAATGATAGCAAGTTTTTTATAAATCTTCATCATTTTGTTTGACTATCTGATCTGAAAAAAATTTTTTTTATCAATATTTATTTTTAATTATAAATTATTCAATACATAGTAATTAATAGTTATAAATAATTACACAGTTGCTTATTATTATGTCACATATCTTTTAATTTATTCAATTTTATTTGAGTACTGATTCTATAAAAGTTTATATTATTTTATAGAATTAAACATACGACTTTTATTAAGAATAGTGATTATTATATTGATTTGTTCAAACTTAAATACACGATTCATGTTTTCAATAAAATCAGTTCACACAATTAAGTGGTTATGATCAACGATATGTCAAGTTAAAATATAACACAAAAAAAAACAAGATAATATTATTTTAAATATCATTCAAATCATTATAATAATTTAATATTATAATATAAATGAATATATAGAAGTTATATTAAAAAACATTTCGTGTAATACTTTTGTTGCAATATATAATCAAAGATAAAATTGATTTAAACAAAACAAAGATGGTCTATATCTATTCGATGATCTACGACGTTTACGCATAGTTAATATTGTATCAGATTGGACAAAGTTCATTTAATTCGGTTAATTTATAATTTATAACTTATATTATAATTTATAATATATAGAAGAAATCTGGATATTTTATATTATAACATTGTAAAAATATAAATCCTTCTTAAATAATTTATGTAACATTATTATTTAAACTAATGGTTTGATATTTTAATTGTTGTATAAAACATTATAAAACATATATATATATATATATGTATTATTTAAATATGTATATTTTACATATATATTTGAATGATATTAAAATTTGTCGGATATATATTCGTTGATAATACTTGTCCGAATATTAAGATATAAATTAAACAATTTATTTTAAAATGTGATTTCCTTCAGTTATACTGTATAATTAATTAAGATTAAGTAAAAAAATATATGTATATATATTTAATAAAATAAAATAAAAAAATAAAAATATATATATATATATATATATCCAATCGTAATTAATTGATAACGAAAGATTCACGATGAGTAAATGTGTCATATGTTTATAATTATATATACATTATTATAATACATTTTATATTCATATCATAAAATATTTGAGAATGAAAAATTAATAATGAATTTTGTACATTTTAATAATGAATAAAGTTAATTAATTATTTTAAATAATTTATTTAAATATAAATATATTAGTAATATCTTACCGGAATGAATAATGAAGAGAATCTGTTTCAAAATGCGCGTAAAACATTAGTGAAAGTTAAAGAAAAATTGACATATATAAACATAGAAAAATATTTTTAAAACTGGAAAGAAAGTGCATCCTGTCGAGGAGATAGACAAGTCAATGACCTTTAAGTAATATTTTACTTTATATATCATCAGTTGTATAATTTAATACATTTCATATAAATATATAATTTTAATTATATGATCAATTTTTATTTACAATGAGTTAATTAAAAATAATAGGAATATGACATAGATAATAAAAAAAAGACAAATTAAAGCGTTAAATAAAGGACAAATATAAATTTTTAAAATTTGATAGATAATTGAAATTGGTGCACATAAAAAATTATATGAATTTAATTACCTGTTTATCAAAAAAGAGTTTATTATAATGATTAAAAATCATTTAAAATTATTAGCGTTGTAAAATATTATTAGTTATAAAACACCGTATATAATATGTCACATTCTATGCTAACGAAAGTCGCACAATGACTGATCTGTGTAAAACTTTGCAATGAACAACTTTACAACTTGATAAATTGTTGAAAGAGGAGGGAATGCAGTTCATTTTGCGTTCATAATACGTTCTCTCTCTTTGAATTAAATTTATCATATTGATCTAATCGATAAATAATTAATTGTGTTTTTGATTTCAGTTACATAATGTTTTATTTTCAATTATATTATCTTTAATTATAAATATGAATCATTCAAAAAAAATGATAAATAAGTTTTATACAAACACATTTTTAATTATTGTACAATTTTATTTAAAATAATTATAAAAAAATATCATATATTTGAATAATCAGTTTTTACAAGCTAAATATACAATGCATAAAAATTTTATAAATATAATATGAAACAAATGCTTCATTGGACTCTTTTTAACGATAACTATTATCAGTAAAGTATGTATATCACAAATTATATACAAGATGTCCCAAAAATGTTAGAATATCTGTATATTGGAGATTCCTGAAATTTAATTTTAAACATTTTTCTTTGTAAAAACTTTCCCGGCTTTTATTAAGAATTATATATATTTATTTTATTAAGAATTATTAACAAAAAATACTGGCCAATCACGAAGTGCATTGCCAGCCTAGTCGAACCATGATAGTAATTAGATATCGTTGATCGAACAATATATTTCGAAGAAAATATGTTGAATATTATATTTATTTTTTTATTCGTGATATAATTCGATAACATAATTTTTAATTGATAAAAAATTTTTTGTTATATTCAATATACAATTCTTCGAGATATATTATTCGGATTCATGCTCGATCGACAGCATATATTCAACGCTACTCGATGCGCTTCAAGATTGATCAGTGTTTTTTGTTAATAAAGTCATAACGAAAATTGTACATAATTTATATATATAATAATTGTTATTTAATTGATTACTTTAGGAAAAGGAAAATATTGCTTAAAATTATCTTAGAAATTTTCAGTTTACGGATGTTCCAACATTTTTGGAATATCTTATACGATCTATTTTAAATATAATAAAAGAAAACAATAAAAATAAATAGATAAATTTTGTGTAAAATCAAAAATATCATTCATAACAATGTCAATAAATGCAATGATAGTAAAAATTACTTAAATTATTATGATACTCATTCAACTTATTGCGATGCTATTTGGATTATTTATATCTTCTTGCAATTGCGTGCGATCTCGGATCCTTGCACACATTAAACTATATTCTAAAACACCAATTCGAACATTCATTTCAGAAATTTCATTTTTCATTTTAGTAATCGTTTTTTTTATATTTATCAATGGAGCTATAAAAAATATTTATGATTAATGCATTTAATATATATTATATAATATTATAATATTATTATATATAATATAATTACATTAATTTCTTCGGTACGAGAATTGACTAATCAATTTGAATTGTGCTATTTGAATTGTTGATTTTAAATAAATATTTATTTATATTTTATATCGCTCACAGCATAAATCTCTTATTTAATTTATCTTTGTTAAAAGATTTATTTTTTATCTTAAAATCTATAATGATCAATTGTCATACCAGAGATTAAAAAAATACTTACTTCCATCTGTCATACTTGATCCTCGTTCATCCATTTCTTTTTTTACTTGTTCCAATTCTTCCGATAATTTATTAAAAATTCTGGTTCTTTCAGTTACACCTCCACTAACATCTCTATATTGTTCTTTGATTTTTGATAATTCGTCTTGAAATATTTGATATTCTTTTAAAGTAGGCTCAAGCTGTCTATTTAAATAGGATTCTCTTGTTTTTATTTTATCCAATGTATTAGATATATCAATATGTAGTTTATCTAATTGATTTTTTACTCCACTTAAATTTGTTGCTATATTCATACGTAATTGTTTCATTTGATCTATATGTGATCTCCAATCTCTTGAATCTGAAATAAATTTATCTTTTTAATTCTGTTTTTTCAATTTTTATTAATATTATGTTTTTGTTAATATTATTAATATTTTATTAATATTATGTTTTTTATTAATATTATGTTTTTTACCTGTTTTTACAGTTACTTTGAGTTGAGGTAATACTCTTTCCAATTCTAATTGCCATTCTTCTCTGTTTGTCTTAGATTCTAAAATATCATCAGGTTTCTGACTTTCATTCTACAAAATATTACAAAAAGTTAAAATATAGTTAATATGATACAAATACTTCCATACTTTCCATACTTACAAAGTTTTGTCCATAAAGTTTTGTAATATCATCAACATGTAAAATATCCTCATCTTCATCATCATATTCAGCCATCATTTCCTCCTCTACTTTTTCTAAAATTAATTCTGCATCATCATCTTCTATATCTGGTTCATTAGTTGGTTCATCAGGTGATATCTCTAATCTAAAAATATTTATTTTTTACGATATTTGATTATGTTTACAATATCTTTATTACATTTTTTTCTTTTTTAAATTTAAAAAATTTACTTTTTCCATTGAAATTTTTGTGCTTTTAATGCCCCATCTGCTAAATTATCTAAAACATAAATTGCATGTTCACCACTTCCTTGTTTAAGCTTATTAGGTGGAAATTCTATTGATACATCAGTATCTCTTAAATGATCCAATATTAAACCTATGGTAGCATTAGGGTCATCCGATTCTTGTGGAACTTCAAAATTTCCACCTGCTTTCCTTATTAGCCATGCAGCTAAAGATGTAAATGTATAAAATTGTTCTCCTGGATTTGTTTGTGTTACAAAATAATTCCTATATTTTGAATCAATATATATATAATTTTTTAATAATTTATAGAAGATAAAATTAAAATACTATATAATTATAATAAGTGTATTACCTATTTATAGCTTTTATTTTAAATTCTGATAAAAATTCAGTATCATAATGTAACAATTTTAATTTTTCTAATAAATCTTCCATTTTAATGTATATAACATACGAAGCAGATGGAGAAGATGCATCTTCTATGATAATTTTCGGAGTGTCCCGAAACATTTCTGTAATTATAATTTTATATATTAGAATTATTTTTATAAATAAGATAAAGAATTATTTTTATAAATAACAAATAACAAATGCAAATAAAATTTCTTCATAGAAATTAATATATATACTTCTTATTTTATTCTATTTTAGAGAGATTTATATAAATAATTTATATTGGTAATTAGAAAATATACAATTTAATAATAATATTAAATAAATAATTCGTTTTTTTGCTGGTTCTTAAATATTGTTTACATTTTATCTATTTTTTTAGTATCGACACAATAACATAAACATAGATAAGATATAATGTAGATTTAATATCTTCTTTTCTATTATGTTTTTCATTATGTTTATAGATAGAGATAAAG
Organism: Apis laboriosa; assembly: GCF_014066325.1. NCBI lineage: Eukaryota > Metazoa > Arthropoda > Insecta > Hymenoptera > Apidae > Apis > Apis laboriosa. The sequence continues at coordinate 1,937,329 of NW_025224966.1, forward strand.
ATTGTATTTAGAAATATATAATTAAAAATATAAAAATATTAATTTTTATATCTTTCCTATTTTATTGTCTTCATTGATTATATTATATTGATTATATTGAAATTCTAAATTAATGTTTAAAAATTATAGAGGTCACCACAATGATTTTTTTTTTAAATTAGCAAATCACTTTAGTAACATGAAAGTTTTAAATCTATATTATATTTTATCTTCGGTATAAAGTACGAGTATGAATATTTATAATATAGAGAATTCCGTTACATTATCATCTATGACTAGGCGGTATTAGTTTGAAGAAGGCAATATTAGAAAAGTATTCTCAATAGTTGGTAGTATCGTAAGTTATTCGTTTTGTCGATTTTGACAATTCAGTTTTCTCTTATGTTTATTGAACTTTGTACGTGGAAAGTATTTCAAATAATTCTATATTTTAAAGAAAGGCATACATGAATTATCAGATTCGATCCTAATGTTATCTAAAGACTATTTACACTAATCAAGATCATTAGAATGGGTTTAATATCTGAGCCGTTGTTGTTCGTATTAGCTTTAATCGATACCGGTTCAGTACTTTTTCTTTTGGTGTATTTTGTATCCTTTTTATATTTCAAAAATTTAAAAAAAAATTACTATATTTATATTTTGTTATTTATATATAATTGTAGAATTTTATTCTTGAAGTCTATATAGGATTTATTGAAAATATATATTTAGGGATTTTTTATCACATATGTTTTTTTAGTATTATATATTTAGTGTAATGGCGCTATATTCAATTTTAAACATTTTTAAAATAATTTTTCTACTTTGTTAATAAGAAAATATGTAATTAGATTCCTTATCTTAGAATTAATATATATATAATATAGGTTATAACCTTATCAGATTTAGAATGTGATTATTTGAATGCTCAACAGTGTTGTTCAAAATTAAATACGGTAATTGTAAACTTGTTATAAATATTAATCAATAAAAGAATAATATAACTAATTCTAAATAGTAATATTTTACAGTGGGTAGTACCAAAGCTTATAGCACATTTATTCTTAGAATGTTTATTATTAACACATGGACAATTAATATTGTTTTTGGTAAATTTACCTATGACATTATGGTTAGTCTATGAATACTCTGGAGTGCCCAGTGGTAATATGGGAGTTTATGATCCTACAGAAATCCATAACCGTGGACAATTAAAAAGGCATACAAGAGATTGTATGATTTATCTTGGATATTATCTAATTTTCTTTTTTATTTATCTTTATTGGTATGTATATATATATATATATGTATATGTTAAATTATTATTTAATCATTCAGTTTAACAAACAAAAGGTTAAGAAAATGTTCATTACATATTTTTCAGTATGATCATTGCATTATTAAAAGGAGATCCTATCAATAGAAATGAGGATGGATTATTACATGTAAATTGATAGTAGTGATAAAATTTAAACATTTATACATCTTTATCTTTTATTACAATCATATTCGATTACTTATTTATTTTTATGTTGTAAACACCAAATGATTTTTGTTAACATATATAAAAATATTCTGTATTTCATTATTATTTAATCTTAACTTGTATTGCATCATTAATAATTAAGATTTTTAAAATATAAGACTTCCATAAAATTGAAGAGATTTTAACATCAATTTAACCTTTTATGATTAATCAGAATATCAATTATTAATTGATTACATTACAAAACATTATTTTGAGGAGAGTGATGCAATGTGTATATCTAATAAAAAATTATATTGTGAAATTCATTTAAATAAAAAATAAATTTTTTTAAATAAATTTTTTTAAATAAATAAATTTTTTTTATATTTAATTATATATATTAATATTTAATTAAATGTGTTAATCATAACTCAATCATTAATAATAGTAAGAATATTAATAATAATTATATCTATATTTTAATAATAATAAATATAAATACAAAAAACATTTAAATTTTAATTGTTTAATATCATTATATTATGATACATATTGAATACGATAAAAATATTCGAAATTTATTTTTTTTTAATTAATAATTTAGATAGGATATTCAACTATCATTAAAATGTAATAAAATATTTAATGATCTATCGTTTATCTATCGTTAGACTAAATTGAATCGATTTTAATAGTTGCAGTATAAAATTAAATCGACTTTATGAATTTAAAGAGTTGATTAGTTTTTTTGTATATTGAGAATATATTATTTATTTTAAAGTAAAATATTTATTTTAAAGTAAAATTAGAATTAGTGTCAAAATTTACTAAAAATCATTAATTTTAAATTGATTACTTTCAAATAAAATTGATAATATTTAAAAGAAAGGTCACAGTTATAATAAATAATTAAAAAACTATTTATGGATAATTATAGGATCAAAATAGCGTTAAGAAAAGCATAAAAACAGTAATGGTATTATGGTATGAATATCATAGTTCGCTTTAAAATCAATTTGAGCGCGATAAGCGCACGTGTAATACGTTCTTTTATAATTTGTGAAACAGTTTGAGCGCCTCCTGGCGACGAGGGTAACGGGTGACGGATGACGGGTGACGGGTAGCGGTGCTCGGATTTGCTCGGAATATCTTCGGTACGGCGCGCGGAAGAATGTTCTTCTGGACCAAGTGAGTGCGCGAGTGCTCAGAAGTACGAAAACTTTTGCGGTGCATATCAATTGCAAGCTCTTTTTACCGTGGGACATATGTGTTAAACTGTTCTTTTAATTTTCATCGCAATACCAGACAGTGATTTGGCAATCCAATGATTTGTTTTTTCTTCAAAACGTTTAATTAACCGGGACTGACGTGTTCACCAAAAACTTTACGTATTTATTGTCGGTATTTATAAGACGATACCTGTCAGAATTCTGCGACGACGGCGACGACGACGACATCGACGTCGAAATACGGTTACATCTTTCATTACGGATGATCAAACAACAATACCTGTCAAGGTAAGGTGGTTCATGAGGTGCGTTTAATGCATAAGAAAATCTCGATGAATCTTATATCGCTGTCACCGTCGTCACCGCTGCTACCGTCGTCACCGCTGCCACCGTCGTCGTCGCCGTCGTCATCGTCATCGTCATCGTTACCGTCGTCGTCGTCGTCGTCGTCGTCGTCGTCGTCGTTATTATTATTGCTGGTGCCATTGCTGTCGTTAACGTCGTTATTACCCTCATCGTTTTGTCCTTTATTACCGTTATCATCGACGTCGTTTTCGTTATAGCCATTGACATCATTGTCATTGTTACTGTGGCTATCAACGTCTTTGTGCTTGTTATTGTTGTCATTGATACAATCAGCCTGCATTGCTTGCTTCTTTATTAGTGCATTCGTGCTAAGAAATAATATTGTCTCTATACCAAATTACTCGCAGTATCCTTCAGGCAGGATGGCGGGTAATAAGACAGCAGGTAGTGTCGTGCAATTTAGACCTATTGAAGTGTCTCAACAATTACAAGAGGGAGAAAAATTCATCAAATGGGATGAGGTATGAGTTATATACCAAATTATTATTATAGCAGAATATTTTAGATGGTATTAAATTTTAAGTAACAAGCTATGTTGTTGTATGTGCATGATGATTAGTTTTATTCATATTTCTATGTAGGATTCTGGTATAGCAACTCCAGTAACATTGAGAGTCGATAAATTTGGATTTTACCTGCATTGGGTGGATCAACATAATGAAATGGAAATGTTGGATATTGCTGTAATAAGAGATACTAGAACTGGAAAATATGCTAAAGTACCAAAGGTATTAAATTATTTTTTTTGTTTTTTTCAGTATAATATAATTGTATTTGAATTTTTCATTGTAAAATTTAGATGAGTTTATTATTGTTAATATCATAGAAAAGAATAAACTTAGTTAAACGTTCTATTAGTTGTATTAATGTGTATTAGGTGTAAATATTTGGAAATGAAGATGTTCTTTTTTATAATTATATCATTCTTTTGCGTGGTTGCTAATGACGCACAGCACCACCACATGATAATTATTGACAAATCTATAAATAGAATATTACCTACTTTATGTCCTCAATGTAGTTCATTTTTTTCAGTCACACCTATCTTTGTACACAATGGAAATATTCTTAGTTGTATAGGAAGCAGAGCAGTTCTTATCTGTTTCATTTTCCTATAAATCAATAATCATTTTGTAAAGTAACATTGTAGTTCCAATCTATACTAGTAGCTTATTATAATATAAGTTATAGTTACTTCCATTACACGAATAAATTAATTTCATATGAATAAATATTACTGATATCTCTATATTAAAATCATATTTTGTCATCTTTTTTAAAATAAGAAATGCTTTTTCAGGATCCCAAATTGAGATATCTTGTGACAATGGGTTCTCAAGATTCTTTAGAAGAGAAAACAGTAACAATTTGTTATGGATCTGATTTTGTCAATATGAATTTTATTAACTTCTGTACAACACGTGCAGAAGTTGCAAAACATTGGACAGAAGAAATTTTTCAGCTTGCATATAATCTATCTCTATTAAACATCAGTACAACTATGTTTTTGCAGAAAGCACATACCAAACTTACACTTGCAGCTGATAAATCAGGAAAAATACCTGTTAAGAAGTGAGTAAATTTGTATAAATTTAATTTGTATCTATATATGAATATATGTAAATTAAACATGAATACATAAATAAATTTCTATATTATTATTTAGTATTATAAGAATGTTTACGCAAAACAAAGAAGATCGTAAACGAGTCGAAAAAGCACTTGATATTTCTGGTTTTCCATCTGGAAAAGTGAGTTGTAACATTTGTGCATTTGTAAAAATGACATTCTTGTTATTATAAAAATTACCTTTTTTTTTTTATTTTAGAATGATGTGATATCGTTACAAAAATTTCAATTTGAAGATTTTTTCAACTTTTATAAATCTCTTACTCAACGATCGGATGTTGAAAAAGTTTTCGAACGCATCGTAGGCAATAATAAGCGTAGGCTAATGTCTGTAACTCAATTTGTTGATTTTTTGAATAAAACTCAAAGAGATCCCCGTTTAAACGAAATATTGTATCCTTATGCAAATGAAGCGAGAGCGAAGGATATTATAAGTCAATATGAACCAAATAAATATAATGCAAATCGGGGTCAGCTAAGTTTCGATGGATTTTTGAGATATTTGATGAGTGAGGATAACCCAATCGTGGCTTTATCGAAACTTGAATTATCAGATGACATGGACCAACCGCTTGCGCATTACTTTATAAATTCTAGTCACAATACATACTTAACAGGTACATCACTTTTATGATTTTCTATTTTTAATTGATTATGCAATTTGTTTTTGTATTTTTAAATATATATTTGTATTTTTAAATATATATTTAGGACATCAACTTACTGGAAAAAGTTCCGTCGAAATATATCGTCAATGTCTGCTTGCTGGTTGCCGATGTGTAGAATTGGACTTTTGGAATGGAAAATTTGAAGAACCTGTCATTGTTCACGGGTATTTTTATTTTATAATAAAATAATTAATTATATTAAAAATTATGTATTCTGCCTGCTTCTTTAGAAATATTTTCTAGATATACATTTGTACCTGAAATATATGCACGAGATGTGATTGAAGCAATTGCTGAAAGTGCTTTTAAAACATCAGAATATCCTGTTATTCTTAGTTTTGAAAATCATTGCAATCCAAGACAGCAAGCTAAGATAGCTCAATATTGTAGAGAATTATTTGGAGAAATGTTATTGGATGCTCCTCTTGAATCTCATAAGGTATTTTTGATATGTTTATATTTATAACATTTTATTTTTAATCTCATTTCTTTAATATATTTTACTTAGTTGGAACCAGGACAAGAATTACCACCTCCATCTTTATTAAAACGCAAGATTATAATTAAAAATAAAAAAAAGCATCATCATCATCATAAAAAACATAAAAAAAAGCAACAGACACCGGCAACAGAATTTGAAGAGGAAGCACGAGAAAATGAAGATAATGGAGTAACAAATCAAGTTGCGGAGGGAGAAAATGGACCGCCGCCAGATATTGTTTCTCATGCTGAAGCAGTTGATAATAATGGTCAACAGATCGGAAATGGAGATATTTCACATCCTCCGATGTTACAGCAAAGACAAAGTAGCAAGGATAGTACTCAGGATGATGAAGGTTAGCAAAAAATTACATAATTGTGTATTAAAAATATATTTAGAGAAAAATTTATTATTTTTAGATGAAGAAGAAGAATCGACTACAGAAGAGGATGAATCAAATGTGGAGGATATTAAATTAAGAATGGTTGATAAAGTGCCTGCACCTGATAAAGTAGCACCTAACGCCAAAGAAACAGAAGCTGGAGCAGAAATTTCAGCTTTAGTTAATTATGTGCAACCTGTTCATTTTAACAGTTTTGAATCAGCTGAAAGTATGCATTAATATATCAATATCAATTATTAAATTTATTTTTTTTATTTATAATTATTTGATGAAAATTATTTGATTTTTACAGAAAAAAATCGAATGTATGAAATGTCATCATTTGATGAAAAACAAGCTACAACACTTTTAAAAGAAAGACCATTAGAATTTGTAAATTATAATAAGCATCAATTATCAAGAGTATATCCAGCAGGTACACGTTTCGATTCTAGTAATTTCATGCCTCAAGTCTTTTGGAATGCAGGTTGTCAGCTGGTTGCATTAAATTATCAAACTCTTGGTATGTATTTTAAATTTATTTTATATTGATTCTGAAATTTACTTAATATTCAATATTTTTTTGCATTAGATCTTGCGATGCAATTAAATTTGGGAATTTTTGAATATAATCAACGTTGTGGTTATCTCTTGAAACCAGAATTCATGAGACGAAAGGATCAACGATTAGATCCTTTTGCGGAATCGACAGTAGATGGTATTATAGCGGGAACGGTTCATATACACGTAATATCAGCTCAATTTTTAACAGACAAAAGAGTGGGTACTTATATAGAAGTAGATATGTATGGTTTACCAGCAGATACAGTGAGAAAAAAATTTCGCACAAAAATTGTTCCGAACAATGGAATCAATCCTGTTTACGATGAGGAACCTTTTATATTTAAAAAAGTGAGAATTCATATTTTTATATAGTTGATAGCATATATTTTGTAACTATTATCTATCTATATGTGATAAAACTTTATATATTTATTAGGTAGTTTTGCCTGAACTTGCTTCAATTAGAATTGCTGCATATGAAGAATCAGGACGTTTAATTGGTCATAGAGTGCTACCCGTAGTTGGATTATGTCCAGGTTATCGACATGTTGCTCTTAGAACAGAATGTGGTCAACCATTATCATTAGCAAATTTATTTTTACATGTAATTGTAAAAGATTATGTCCCAGATGGATTGAGCGAACTTGCTGAAGCTTTAGCAAATCCAATTAAATATCAAAGTGAAACAGAAAAAAGAGAAAAACAGTTGTCAGTTCTTACAGACGGTTCAGAAGATCCATCAGAGGAAATTAATGTAAGATTTGAAACGTTAGAAATTTACTTATTACTAACTCATTAATTTACTAACAAATGCATACTAACATCTTCTAGGATAAACCCAAAGTTGGTGAAGGAGCAAGTTCTTCTAAACCAACAGTAAGTTCATCGGTTAAAAAATTTCAATATAGATATATAAATATATTTATATATATTTTTAAATATATTGTCCTAGGAGGAAACAATCAAAACGAAAAGATTACAATCTGTGGGTGAATTATCACCACTTGTACCACCACCTACAAATATTCATGGTAGGCCATCTATTGCTGGGATAAATATGTCTGATACACAAGATAACGAGGATGGAACTCCTACATCTACAGTTCAAGTCGTTGATGCTTCTACAAATAAAAGTTCAGTCAATATCAGTGGTAGTATGTATTAATTATTTATTATGTATTATTTGGATTGCATAATTAGTTTTTTTATGTTATAGTGAGCGATGAAATAGTGGCCGAATCTTTAGAAAAATTAATGGAAAATAAACTTGTTCGAGAAAAGAAAATAGAGCTCGAGAAGAAGCTTGAATCATTGCGAAAAAAGCATGAAAAAGAAAAATTAAGGATGCAAACGCAAAAAGGATCCATCGATGGTGAAAAGCATAAATCGAAATTCTATGTGAGCCATAAATTAGTGAAACGGTTGTCAAGTAGAAATATGTAAGTTGTTGATTTTCACAAATATATTATAACATAATTATATATAATTATAACATAATTATGTATATGATTATATGTATATCTTTATATTCTTTATATTCTTTATATATAGATTTTCAAGTGAAGTAGGATTGAGTACATTAGCTTTAGCAGAAACGTCAGAATGCACAGATATTGAAAACCGTGAAGGAAATGGTGGAACTCCAAAAGGACTACCTAGAAGTCAGAGTGAACGTTTGTTAGCCGTATGTAAAGCTCATGTACAACAAGAACGAGAACTTCAGGAAAAATACTATGAAAATTTATTTGCAACTTTGGAAAAAGTAATGAAAACTTCTCAGTCCAATCAATTAAAAACATTGAGAGTACTTTTAGAGCGAGAAACTGCCGATGTTATGAGAAAACTTCAAGCTACAAGACATGGAGAAGTATGTTTTTTATATTATTCCTATTTTAGAATATATTTTTAATTATGTATGAGTAATTATGAGTTATAATAAGAAATATTTATTTAACTATAGGTGAAACAACTAGCAAAAGTGCATAAAGATAAAGCTGAATTAGATCGTATGAAGAGGGAGGTTGCAAAATCAACTGTTGAAAAAGGTGTAAATGAATGTACACGATTAACAAAAATTTACGAGAAAAAAAGAGCAGAACTCGAACGACAGCATGAAGAAGTTCGACAAAGATTAGAAGCAGAAAGAGCAAAGGTATGAATCTTATATTATTTTAGAATTATCAATTTTTTTTGTATAATATAGTAATTTTTCAATATAATATGCGATGGATTTTTCTTTATATTTCAGGTTAAAGCTACTCTAATGGCAGAATATAGTAGTCGATGTAGTAAATATGAGAGTGGAGAGTTATCTTTGTCGCCATCCGGCGGAACTGGTATGCCGGAATCACTTAGTGGAAATACATATTGACTGATATAGTTTATAATTTAATATCGATATCTTATGGTAATATGATTTGGAGTAAAACAAATTCAAGGCAGTAAACTATTTCTGCCAAAAATGTGTATCCATTTGGAAAGTTGATAGTAATGGATTATGTGTTGCTTCTCCACAACAAAAGAGAGTCACAGTGGCGGTGTAATGATAAGTAATTCATAAAATCTACGCAGTTACCTGTGTTTTAACTAAAATAATTTTATTCACTATCAAAAATGTCTTTTTTGCAAAATATAATGCAGCATTTATGAAGTGATGTATAATTTCGAGAAATAGAATGTCATCAAATATAATTATTATATACACAAAGCATTTGATAAATGTTTTGTGTGTATCGAATCTCTTTTAAAAAGACTTAAATGATCTGATAAGCAACTGATTATTACAGATAAGTGCGTTCGAATATATGAATTTTATCGTATGAACCTTTATGATATTTTCTATTTATTCAAAGTTCTTATTTCTTGAAAGATTAGTAACATATGTTGGTCAAATACATATGTTTAATCGATTGATTCTCTCCGCATGCGGGAACACCATTTTGATCTCAACATGGAAAGTAACATTGAAACTATGCGTTTGAAAAGATAGAAAATGAGTTTTCCTCTTTTTTTTCTACTTTGATTTGATGTTACTTACGCACAGTATTAAACGCACTCTTCTCATTACATTCGAGACCATCGCCGCCAATGTCGAGATTCTAAAAAATTCCGTTTTAAAAGTCAATGAAATTTTGGAAATTGAGAATAAAGAATATGTAGGCGAGGTACACGATTCTAAATAAGAATAATGTTTCTAAGTGCTACTATTTAATCTTGTTATTATATGTATAAGATGTTATTTAATTAACAAGTCGATGCTAAATCGCGTTTCAGGATACTCGGGTTGTTTATAATATGAAAAAAATATGATTGCTATATCGGTCGAATTTTGCTGGACTCGAAATGTAACGATGAAGGAAGTACTCGTTAACGAGAATAAAATTTTTTTGGCCTAGAATAAGGAATGCGGAAAGTTTATGATTCGAATGGGCGTATGCGTGATTTGATATATTTTTGACTGAAAGTACTCCGTATAAAGACATTTTTTGAATAGTCCGTATCGTGAATGATAAAGTGACTGTATTGTATAAAGAAAGAGTATATAGAAAATCCAAAAAAAAAAAAAACTAAGAAGAAAAAAACGGAAATTAAATATTAATACGAACGTTTCTAGCGTTTTTGTACCGCGCGGCTATTTTGAGGCCGGGGCGAAACGATTGGGGCGAGCCTCTTTTAGGAAGACAATCAAAAATGTTACATCGTAACATTGTCCTTGTTGTTTCTAATTGTACGATATTTTAAGTAACTCGATATTACACATACATACATATATATATATATATATATATATATATATATGTTTATACATATATGTTTATACATATGTGTTTATACATATATGTATATATATACATATATCTTAATATATATACATATATATACATATATATATATATATATATATATATATATATTCTTAATAGTTATTATAAATTTAGGTTTAAAAATCATACATTTACGCATTGTAAATCTTTCTCGTGTGATTCATCCTATTAATTTATTTCGTAAACAATCGTTGAGATACGCCGGAAGTATCGAGAATCGCGAGCTTTTACAAAACGTATTTTATTGATGATTCGTGCTCACCACTGATATATCATATTACGATATGCAATATGTGTATATATACACATACGCACACAAATATACGTACATCATATACATACATGCATGTACGTAAGTAAAGCGTAATCATGGTCAATGTGAATAAAAAAAAAAAGGAGTACCTTTGCGATTATAATACTATCGTCATTTATGTTGTGCCGAGGGGTTACGAGCGGATCAATCCCTTCGATTTGGAGACTGAACTCGATCCTAAATCGTTGATAAACTATTGTTTATTGTTTATCATTTTTATCACCATTTTTATCACTTTATTTATTTAACAAGATGTCTTTTATATAACGATGTACGATTTTCTGTGTGTCTTATAAAAATATTATTGAGAATAATGAACGTTCGCATAATTTGTTGGCATTTAGATTTATTTTATTTCAAACCGATTTTGCGAAATTAGATTAAACGTGTTGCATACTTCTATTTTATTCATTCATTTTACGTAATTTTATATGCAAAGATAATTTAGAAGTAATAATTTTTCTGAAATTTTTTTATTGTACTTGCAATTTGGATAAGTCGATGCAACCAACGATGTATGGATTGAGTATATATTGTTTTCTCAAGATATAGAATTTTCTGGTAATATATGCGAGTGATTTTAATTAGTCGATTGAAAGAGAATATGCGTGCGATTATGAAGATATACCAACGATAGCGAAAATTGCAAGATTGTTCTATATAAATATGCAGAGAATGCATCTTAAATCTCTCGAATTTCATAATAACCGAATATTTAATTTATACACAAAATATTGCATTTTTGTTATCGTAGGATGAATATTTAAATTGTATGTTGCATATCTGGCTGAAAGGGATCAGTTTAGTATTAAATAGTTAAGCATGTCCATTTAAACGTTAACTTTAGACATTCATCCGAATGAAAACGATCGTACACGACAAGTTACCATTTCTTTAAGTTTATGCTGATTTATCGTGATTGCATTTCTCGACAAGTTACCATCTTTCCTCATCTAAGAGGAGAAGGAAAAGAAAGATTGTATGTTGCGGTGGACTCGATTGATGAGAACATTTAACTCGGGAGAGAAACAGTGATAATCTATTAAAAGATGAAATAATGTAAGTGTAAGCGAATATAATTTAATTAAGTAGCGGTAGCCTTTGGACTACCTATAGCGTTCCGACACGAAAGAAATCAATAGTACATTATGCTAAGTCGTACAAGATTATCGGAAGTTTATATATATTAATATATATATATACATACACATATATGTAATGTTCGTATATATACATTATACATGTGTCGATGTTTTTCCGATCGTTTAGTCGCAACGATGCACGTCTTTCGCATCGCTGATTTTTGCGATACCAAACGGGTTCAATAGGGCGGGGGAAGAAGAGGTGGGAAGGTGCACCTGGAGATTCTCGCGATTCAATGGAAAGCACAATATTCGATAGATTGTCAACAAAGATATAGAGATATCGTGGCGATGCGTGGACGTGAATTTCTTTAAACGCTTGTATAGTCGATAGCGAAACGTTTTACGTATAATCGAATCGTGAAGAATCTGTTCCTCGATTATAAGCGTACCGCGAGTCGTGCGAAATCATTTCGATTATTCGTACTTACAGTTTCGCCGCAAACATTCTGGTCTCGCGCTTACCGTTGATATTTTCTTAAGGCGTGAGTTGATGTGCAAAAATTCTCCGAGATACAATATCGAGTCAGGTTCGACTCGCGCGATGCATTTCCTTCGAATATATATATATATTTTTTCTCCGCGCTCCATACTATACAGATGTCGCGTAATTCGCTTGGGACGAACGTCTTTTCGTCCTCTTCCTATATTCCTGTAATATGCATAATACGTACATATATTCATGTCTTCGAAAAATCATCTGAATATATGCGTTTGCTAACATACGTGTGTTCGAACATTATGTATATTACACACGTAATATATAACTATAAGAAAGAACTAGATTACGAGGACAAATATTATATTAATGTTGATATATATTATGTGTTGTTGCTGTTGATGTTATTAATAAGTAGAATAGCGAAAAGGTGGCAGTACTAGTATAGTCGTTGTTCATAGATTTAATGCGAGACTAATTTTGTGTTATTCGTGTGCGATAACGTTGTCGCGTAACCTACGTTAAAAAGAAATCGCGAAACTTGCTGAATCGTATCGGACGTCGTATAACGGCCACGATTGATCGAGTAATACTCTTTATCAAGATTTCGATTAAAAGAGACGCGACAACGGATACGGATCATACGTAGATACACATTGCAAATGTAAATTGTAAGTAATATTGAAACGGCCTATCAAGGATCGTGGAGATTTGGCGTCGCTCACGTTCCTTTCGAAATCAATTTCCTCTCGAAAGGTAATCGATTTTTTTTTCCCGCGAATTTCGCTGATACTGTCCAGACGTCTCGCGCGAATAAACAAAATTTCTATCACGCCCAATCTTTTTCTATGATACCGTATAATTATTCGGCTTCCGCACAACAAAGATCTCATGTAAAACAACGATTCTTCGTACCTGACTCGATTCTTCTATCGGTCTGATGTTTTCCCGTGGTGAATGGTTTATTCTAGAGAAATGTAAGGCGAGGCGTGAAATACAAGCAAATATGGGAGAACGGGATGCTTTTTGACCGCGTTCAAATATCAATCTTCGAAAACAAGCCATTCTTTTTAGATCGTCAAATTTGTCAATTCTTCGATGCTTCGAATGCTCTTCGATGTTCAATGTGATTTTTCATTCTATCGAGCTGATTCGTCCTTACAATTTTCTCAATGGTTATTTTATCGTTCACACGGTCTTTTTCTTAATTATCGAGTAAAGTGTTTCTATTGTCATACGCATAGATGATTAATCTTGCCAAACATTATTATATCTTGTCAGAATTATTCTTGCCTTCCATTTTAAAACGATTTAGAGCGTAGTTGGATGCGAGGACACGGAGCAACGCGATCATCACGGCATCATAACGATTAGCTTTGTATGTTTGAAACAGTTGAGTTGACCGATATTTTACTCTCATTTACCGGTTATCCTTTGGAAAGCTATTCGAGCTAAATTTATTGTTCCCTTCGTATCGCGTAAGAAGCAGCGGTATCGATCGCCGCGGAATATTTACGGACGATTAATAACGCTCGATCCGTTTGCGGTGTGGAGGCATAACCGCGTTTTTCTTCCGCAAATTAGAACGACAGCTTGTGTGTCGCGCGCAGTTTGTTTTCCCTCGTGGTTGCTCTCCATGCCGCGGTACGGTCGATTCCTTTCGTCGAGCGTCACGCAACATACCGAGAAAATGAAGGGTTTCGGTCGTCCACGAGTTATTTCCTCGCCTTTTCCTCGGTTATTGTTAATTGGCCGTGCGTACCTATTAACCGTAATTTACGAGTCGTTTCCACATTAGACCGGCCAGGGGAGGATTATTCGTTGTAACGTTCTCAAGATTTTATCCCGATACATATTTTAAGCTACTTTATACAGTCGCCGCGCGTTAATTGATTTAACGCAGCAATTTAATTTTTTACGAAAATTCGATTTTTCGCAGTATTTTGTAACAACATACGCATCGACACGAAGCAATTGCGATCAAACCGTTATTTCGCTTTTAAAATTCTTAGATGAGCATGGGATTGGATCGGATGTGAGTAATTTTGCCCGACGTTTAGCGGATCGGTTTTCTATCTAGATTTTGAATCTCTTCACCTCGGAGCTCAATGTATTTCTTGATTATGAAAGTATTCGGTGTTCAATCGTAAATAGAAAATCCATTAAGCCGTATCGATTCTGAGTTTCGACTCTGATTTACTCGTGCCTTGCCCTCGGCCATTCTTCGCCATATATACGTATACATTTCCGTATCCGACGTTCCATGATATTCTCTTACGGCTGCTATCGCATCTGAACGATCAGGCTCGAATTCTGCCATGCTCGTACAAGTATCACGCGTTATCTACTTGATTTCCTTTAATGGTACGTGTAATATCTCGTAAAGATACATTTAACTGGCGTTTTTTTTAGGGAATTGGCACGCGAGAAAATCAGAAAACAGCTTTGAATCTGACTGTTCGAATCGGACGTTGCAGATAGGACGTGGCAATCATCGATTCGGCTACGAATACGATCTCTGATCGATGGCTGGCTGTACAATACCTACGCGAAATATCCGTGCGTAGGTATTGATCCATGGAACGCGAGATACAACGTGCGGTGTTGATTCGCATCGGACGTGTTCCGTTGTCTTCGCTTCTTTGCGCAATTATCCGTGTTCTGTGTTCGTCTCTCACGATGTATCGATGTATCCTCCCCCGCGATTTATTGATATCATTATCGGGAGATTCGCTTGGCGCGACTTCGTTCGTTGACCTTCCAAGCCAGTCCTCCGTTTTCGCTAGTTGTTCACGCGTCGATCGACCACGTCGTCGGGGGGTGAAAATTCGCGCAGATCTTCCGTAACGATAAGAATTTTTTGAGCCGTTTTTTACACACGTACGTATATACGTTTCAACCTTTCTGTCGAATAGCGCGCGCCATCATCGCCGCGAGTTTACCGATTAACGTTCCCCCTTCGGACTGTTTTCCTATATTTCGGGATATTTTTCGATTTCGACGCATTTACATTGTTTCTCGCTTGAATAATAAGTCCATGTTCTAGATAGTATATGCGATATAGGAACAACGTGGTAGGCAAGCTGCACGTTGAAACTTTGTGCGTGATCCGTGACAGTTCAGTTTTTTGGGATGTGATATGGGGAAAGTTGAAGGGAAGAGTAATCGCGAAACGTACTAGTATCTCGAGTCGCTTCCATTTAGAGTTTCGGTACCGTTCTTCTCGGGAGAAACGAGTATAAATATATACACGCGAATTTTCGCCAATCGCGGAAGCACAAAGTGATGAAAGTTTCGTCGGAACTCGAGGAAACGTGTAATGTACCGAAACGCGTCGATGTCGACGGTTTCTCAACCGATTTATAAACTTGGGTGTATTTTTTAGAAAGAAGCATTAGTAAAAATTGTTACTCCCTCTATGGATATCGTAAGCACACAGTAAAAGAAGAAAAAAAAAAACAAAAATAATAAAAAATCCACTTATACCCGTACGACGATATATATATATATACATACACACACACACACACACACACACACACACACACACATATATATATATATATATATATATATGAGTTTTAACGATATTCTATAAATGGCTGTACCGTATTGTAAAATCAAAGATATAGCGTACAATAAATAAAGTTTAGTGTTGTAGAAATGATGACATGATACTCCATTATTCAATTATTTTATTTTCCTTTTCAAATGTTCCCCTGCCTGTTTAATGACAAATTTATATGATCATTACAAAAAAAAATAAAGTTACAAGAGAATTAACATGTTTTACATTAAAAAAATGAAGTTATAAGAGAATTAATATGTTTCATTGATGACAATCAATATGATAATATACTTATTCTATTCCATTTTTATGAGACGTGACTGAGAATAACACGTTTTGAATGAATTTTTCAACATACAGGCTTTCTTATATACGTTACAAAAATCTGATATCTGTCCAATATATTGTATTCTTGTTCACCGTTCTCGTTCTTGTTCAAAAATTGAATTTTCATGTTCACTACTTCGCGCGTTATTTCATCCTCGAACTCCTTTTTAAGAGTATTGGGAATTCGTGATATGAAGGGATTAATAGCAATTATATGATCTGCAATAATAATTTCAATATTCAATATTTTTGTCTCGTCGTTAATCTTAGATTGTTAGGTTGTTCAATTTTTTTTTTTTTTAAATTATATAAATATACGTATTATATATGAATTACTTTTCATGATTTCGGAATTCTTGAAAACGTAGGTCTTTTCTCTTTCGCTGCAATGCAGAATCTCGAAACCTGTGGTTTCCAGTATTTTTCTTAGATTTATCCGGCGATCTTTACATTCATGGAAAACAGGTATGTAACGTTCTGTGTCCTTTGACAAGATCGATTCAAGCGTGATTAATTGAAAATCGATCTATTATCGACGATCGATTGTATTTTATATTAAACGTATTACCTGCATATATGGTCTATATCGAGGATTCGCGTACAATTTTTTGTAGACGTCGAAACCCTCGTTCCACGAAAGTAACATAAACAATCCTTTTCCTCCTGGCCGCAGCAATTTGTAAATATTGTCGAATGCTTTCCTGATGAATTCGATCGTGCGAGACATTATTAAATTCCACCATTCGATAAAATTAAATAAAGACAAATTAAATTAAAGCAGAGGAAGATGAAATCGTAGAAGAATACCGAAAGTTTTGGCACCAGTGAAGGCAATAAAAGGACAATACGTTGTTAAATTGATCGAATGTGTCTTTGGGCAAATCCATGGTCTCGATGTCCAGCAACTGGAATGATAAGCGTTCGTCGTCGTGATACATCTTTTTCGCATATTCGATCATCGGTTTCGATATATCCATCCCTAACAAAACATATTAACGAATGATATTTCGATTTTTCGATCGTTCTTTTCTTAATTTCCCTTACCGACTAGTTTAGCTTCCGGTGACAAGTTTGGTAAGATCAGTTCTTTGGTAACTATTCCAGGTCCGCAACCTATGTCCAAGCATTTCCCTTTCATCTCGGACATCTCTTGCGCGAATTCCTCGATAATGTGTGCTGCGTCACGGTATTGTATCGTGCTGGCTTTCACGTATTCCTCGACATCCGAGAACATCTTGAAACGTGATTTTTATTTCGCTGCAGATATAAATTTCTGAGATAATATGATTCTAAATTTCTAAACAAACAACGATTTAAGAAATAATCTTTAATTTACGAACGATATCTTTTACCCGGAATAATATGGGCGAGAAGAGATTCTAAATGGAGGAAGCGAATAAGATGTATTAGAAAGAAAAATATAATTTCAGCGCACGAGTCAAAATGAATGATATGATATGAATCGACTCGATGCACTATCGACTCTTCTACTGCTCACTATTCAATCCGACTTTGGTATTTATATTCGGTGACTCGTACAAATAGCTTTCTTCATACTATTCCCACCTCTCAACTTTATTTTTTTTCTTCTTCTTCTTTCCTTCACTCCGCTTCCCATCCGTTTTTTCTTTTCTTCTTTCTCTTGTTCTCGACTCCTCCCCTCCCTCCCTCTTCATACTTACCTCAATATCCGAATTCTTCGTCTGCTTTGCTATCGAAAGACCGGGGCTAGAGCTCGTACAACAATGGTCACGTTTTAAAGTTCAACGACCCCTTTCACGATCATCTTTCGAATGTTTTTAAGAACACATCCATTTCCTTGTTTCGAACAACTATTTTATATCAACAGTTTTATTGCCCGATTTTACACATATCTTTGGATCGTTAGGTGGATTCACAATTCGGTAATAAAATATTTCTCTAAAAATATTTATCACTCGCGCCTTTCTTGATATCTCTTCTTATCGAGAAAAAAACGTTGAATTTTTATCATTTCGATGCACGTGAAGCATAGCCGAATATATATAATATGGCGAAATTTGATAGGAAAGATTCGCGTCCCTTTCGCATTGGGCGAAATAAGCTGGTTCCAAGACGAAAGGGGAGAGTAGTCGTAGCCGGTTTTTCGTAGCCGTCTAAGCACGGTATCGTCCGATTTTTACCGAACACTCACGAATCTCTAAACAAGCTCGATCCGTGTACAGTTTAATGAAACATGTGGAATTGGATAGAATTGTTTATGGATAAATTTCGAATAAATTTTTCAAGTTGAATCGATGCTTTGAATAATTTTCAAATAAAAAATTTCGTATCGAATTACCAATTTAGAAATTCTAGAAGATCCGAAATTCTTAATAATTGATGTTATTTCCGTTTTAATAATTTCGATATAAATTACTCTTTCTATTGATTTAATACTTAAAATGCAATTTTTAATTTCGATCGTTTACATTAGCATACAATATACAACTCATTTAAATTTAGAAACTCATTTAAAAAAACTTAAATTCATTATTTTTATTAATTTGTTTTCATTATAATAAAAAACTCATCGTTCATTTTTGATAATTTATACGTACATATATTTAGTACACATATAACATAGCGATATTTATAACGATTTATTTTAAGATATATTGTTAAAAAAAAAAGAAAAGAAAAAATCAAGATTACGAAAGAAATGAAACAATTAGCAAATGACAACATTAGCATTATCAAACGAATAAAGATAAATAAATGAAAGTCTTAATATTTTATAAATCTCATTATATTTTTCTAATCGAAATATAAACAGGAAATTTATCTACTAGATTAATAATAATAATAAATTTAATATTTATGTTAATGAATATTTTAGACGCACGTGTTCGCACAAAAGAAGAGATAATATTTTTAAATGACACATAAATTGGGAAGAAAAAAATATAAAATGATCATGCATCGTGTTTCGTCATCGTTAAATTATATCTTTAAAATTATATCTTATCGATGGATTATTATATAAGATTTCATTATATACTTGAATCGTAACAATCTCTTATTCTTATCTTATTCTTATTCTTATTATTATTATAAAGAATCTTAATTTAAAGATCTTAAGATTAAGATCCATCGCATCGAAAATAACAGATTTCAATTCGAATCAAATTTGTGAACCAGGCAACATCTGTTCGCACCTATATCCGTTCGTACGAATATTTGTCCGATTGTCCCTACTGAATGTCATCTCGTTTCCTTTCGTCGATTAAGAAATTGAACCGTGGTTATTTTTTCGCAGAGCAAACATTGTATTATTCGCTCGATTAAAAGCCACCCTCGTTGATGGTTCCCGCCATGCGTGTTTCGCTACGTGTCGTCGTTATTTTTATAGTTCGGTTCCCGCGATCCTGCACCCTTTCTCTCCACCGAGGGTAATAATTGATAAATTAAACCGGGAGCGAGTTTCTTCCAATCGATTACAGGGATTCGGGCTTATCTTCCGTTTGCCACTTATTTGCACTCTCGGCCGCTCTCGGTATCCACCTATTTGCATACGCTTGGACCCTAAACATAACTTGGACCCTCTCGAGATGTTGGATTAGGTTTCCTCGTTAGACCAAGGTGTCGTGCTAAACAATTTTCCTTTATTCTAAATAACATCCGTGAGTTTCTTTTTTTCTTTTTTTCGAGAAGTTAACGCGCGCAATGCGTCCTGTCTCTTTCTTCTTTATTTTGGAAACGATAGAAGAGAGGATTGCAGGAAGAGGAGCAATTGCGGAATCGTCGCTTGTTCGCGATTTCGTTCCAATTCTATTCTTCTTGATAGATTATCGGGTTAGAAAAGACGGAAAATGGAGAGAATAACGGCGCAGTATGGCTGTTAGGATAGGATGCGCAAGAGGCTCGGGGGCAGTAGGACGAGGTGGAAAAGGAAGATGGATGCGAAACCCGCGAGGCAATGATAGATAGAGACCACCTCTTGCTCGCGACCTCTTTCACCTTTTCTTTCAAAGTGTTCTATCAGCACCGTACTACTACTACTACTATTACTACTACTACTACTACTACTACTACTACTACTACCAGTATTACTCTCTTACGTAAGATTCGAGGATTTTCTCATCTTCCGCGAAAGGAACGTTTTTCCTTTCGGAGGGCGGATAGAGGGGAAAAACGAAAAAGAAAAAGAAGGGAGGAACGCTTGCTCCTTTTTCCCCCCATCCTTCTTTCCCCGTGGCCGTCTCTTTGCCTAAATCCTCGTCTAAGTTCGCGTGTATCGAATGAAAGAGGCGGAGGAGAGAGAACGAACGGCTTTGATAAATGACTGACGCGGAAAAAAATCCGTGTCGATACGTCTTGCTCGAGAAGATGCGAGTTGGTGGATAAGGGAGGAAGAGAGGAGAGAAAGGAGGATAAATCGGGAGTGGAAGGGGATTTTCAAGAGATGGTAAAGCCATATCCGATTTTCGATTCGATTTCTACATTTTCGAATAATAATTTCGAATAATAACATTATTGTTTTAAGACAGAGAGAAAGAGAGAAAAAAAGGGGACTCTACTCTAAACGATTTCTCGAACGATCGTTGAATGTCGTGGACGATTGTCCATGGATCGATTGGTCCTCTCGCGGATGCGTGCTTTATCGGAAAACACTGAGTGAGATATATGGACAGATTATACGAGATGGCGTTTCAGAGTCGAACAGGCCGCTATTCTCCGCTCCGTCAATTATGCTAATTTCGATTGCCGCGAGATTAATGGAAGAAGGCGGCGTCCCTTTCTCGTTCGTTCTTGGTTTCTCGAAGCCTCGACGTCGGAGACCCGACGTTCCTTCCGCATTCGGTCGACCGTGCATAACGCACACTTTCGACTATCGACGATACGAATCCACGCCTTCCGTTAATTTTGTGAACGCGAGCCATCCACCCGTCCACTTATTCACCCATCCTCTCGTCCACCCATTAGAATCATAGACGAAAGGGGGAGGGGACGGCGATGAATATTTTCGGTCGCGCGCGTAACGTAAGCGTTACACGCGCTGCATTTAGATTCTCCGCGGGTTGAGGAGAGACGGGACAGGAAAAAACGAAGAAAAAAGAAAGAGAAAGGAATCAGGTTGACGACATCCGCATTAATAATACATGATACGTTCGATACCTACGAGCGACACCTCTTGCCCTCCCGCGACTTCTCTACACTTACGTTCGCGCGTTGACACGGCTGACCTCTCTCTCTCTGTCTCTCTCTCTCTCTTCTTCTCTGACTTTGCTATTGTTCGATGGCGCATTGTCGGCGACCAAGACCTCTCGATTCTTCGTGGACACCTCCTCTTCGAAATTTCACCTCGATCGACCTAGCCGAGTCTCTTCAGCCACGAGAGAAAGAATAAGAATAATCTCGAGCAAGGAGCGAGATAGGACGATCGCGGAGAGAGAGAGAGAGAGAGAGAGAGAGAGAGGAGAGGATCTCTTTTCTTCTTTTTCATTTTACGAATGGAAGACGACGATACCGTTCGATATCGAATTTTCGAGAGAAACGAAAAAAAAGGTTGGGTTTCGGTGGTTAAAAGGGATCGGAGAGGGGAGGAGTACAGCATCCCTTGATCGTGCGCGCGAAAATATTAAGGGACAAATGGCGCGCCCGTTCTATGCACGCTTCCTCCTCTCCTTCGAAGAAAGTATGAAAATCCATACAGTCGCTCGGAGAAAATATCCGTCATTTAAAATGGATGGATTTAGGTGGATATAAAAGTGAGGGGTGGAAGAAACCGGTGGCTGTGCGAGGGAGGCCCTCAGGAGGGCGGGAGGTTAGGGGGGAGGTGAGGTTGGAGGCGACTACTGTGAAAGTCGGTAGCGTCGGTGGAGGTGGAGGTGGAGACGGAGATGGTGGCGGTGGCAGCGGTGATGGTAGTGGTTGCCGGTGGTGTTGGAGATTTAAGGGAGACATTTTAAATGGATGGTTCTCTCGCAGAACCCGTCTGCCCCTGGTATTATCCAATACCGTGCCTCGTCTCGCGACCCCGTGTCGCTTCGCTCGGAATTCGCGACCGTCCGAACGGAGGAATTGCGAGAAAGAATTATGTCCCTCCCGAGTTATTTCTGTCGTCGCCTCGATCCCCGCGTCTTTGTATTCGCGAATTTTGTGTTCGCGCGAAAAGAAAGAAGCCAGCTTTTCCGTCCACGGAAAGTAAAGTTTCTCGATCTTCGGTGAAAGTTTCGTAGAAATGAAAACTCGCGACGTTAAATCGCGAGAAGGATGTAAGATTATCTCCTTCGTTCGTAACGATCGTATCGCCGTTCGGAATAAAAATACCTATGCCCGTTTCTCTATGCCTTTAAAGACCGCGCGGCTTGTACACGTTGGCGTATACAGCTTTGTATTTCGTACGAAGATAGTGCTACATCTCTTTAAGAAGACTCTGTTTCAGGATCGATAGAGAACGCAATCGCATTCAACACTTCCGACATCTTTCGGCATCTACCTATTTTCGCGTTAAAAAAAAAAATCGATCCATGAAATTTTCCTTCAATCGTGTCTCTTTCTCCTTCTATTCGAGATGATTTTATTTGTTATATCTCGAGGATCCTTCGAAATAGATTTTTAGACGGGCGAACTCGTTGCAATCTCGAAGCTTTATCGTCCCGATATTAATGGCCACCGTTTCTCCGCCAATCACGGATACCACGGTTAAGCCCCATTGTATCGCGATTATTCATCCACCCTTCTTCTAGTCCGAATTGTATCGCGGCGATACCACTTCGATACTTGACGCCGCCTCGCCCGTTCAATACGATACGATACGAATCGAGCGCGTATGCACTTATCCGTATCACGAATCACGAATCCTCCCTTCTCCTTTCCCTCCTTTCCGAGGAGGACTCCGCTTCGCGAGGAGGCAGGCGAAACGAACGAAAGAACGTTTTCCGCTTTCCGGTGGAAGCAGGAAAACGGGGATCGTCCAATGAAACCGAGGCCCCTGTCTCGCGGCCAATCGTCGAGTTTCCAGCATTCGAATGTGACTGTGAACAGGTGTGGCGAAAGGGAGCAATGGGAGAGAGAGGGAAGAGACGGTGTGGAAAGAGAAGAAGCTGGCTTCCCCCCTTTGGCGAGGGGGTGGATATAAAGCGCGCGGAGATGAGCAGGCGAAACCGGGAGCAGTCCTGCGCGATCGGGAGTTTCCCGAATTCGTTTCACGGACCGGAAGTCGGGATCGTATTTGCGCTTTCCATTGGGTTTCCGAGTGTCGTTGGGGCCAATGGCACGACGAATGCCGACTGTCGGTGCCGCGATGCGGATTCTAGAGGGGTTGGTTACGCCCCACGCTCTACCTATACATCGAATGAAACGGCTAGATAGAGGAACGGAGGAACGGAGAAAGCGGGAGAGAGTGTGCCGCTTCCGACGAGCCGACAGAGAGAGAGAGAGAGAGAGAAAGGAACGGGCGAGATTTCCCTCTTCCCGCCGACCTCCATCCCTCTTCCATTCCCTCTTCCATTCCCGTTTCACTATCTCCGTATTTGCGAGGGAAAGAGGGAGTTTCTCCCTCTCGGAGTCTTTGTCCGTGTGCTTGCACGTGGATGTATACGGACGTCTGTGCGCCGTGAAGAGGTCGAGAGAGGAGAGGACCGGGGAGGAGGAAAACGAAGACGGGGACAGGCGAAGGGGGAGGGGCGCGGAGGAGGAAGGGGAGGGGGAGGGGGAGGGAGGGAAATGGCGATGTGGACGAAGACGAGGACGAGGACCAGGACGAGGAGGAGAGGGCGAGGGCCGCCTTGCTTCGATCCGAGAAAGAGACACGGATAGAGAGTCGGAGTGAGTCCTGGCTTCGATCCCACAAGGAGGTAGACACTCGGTAGCACTTAAACTCTCCTCCTCCTCCTCCTCCTCCTCCTTCTCCTCCTCCTCCTCCCTCCCCGCTCGCCTCTTTTCCCTCCGCCGTGCAATCTGCCTTCCACTACTACCCTCTCTACTACTTTATCCGTACCATCCCTCTTGGTCGCGGCTGCTATCTCCTCCTCGCTCCTCGCTCCGCTCTTCTCTCTCTTTCTCTCTCTTCTCTCGTTCTTCTTTTTTTTTTTCATTCCGTTTCTCTTTTTCTTCTTCTTCTTCTTCTTCTTCTTCTTCTTTTTCTCACTCTTTCGGCGATGGAGGGAATATTTTTGAAACGCGTTAGAAGAGTGATCAGATCAAATTCGAAGAGGCGAAGTTTAATTAATTAACGTTGTTCGAATTCGAAACGGCGATGTCGATTCGATGATGGAAAGTACGTTCTCGCGCGGATTTTTAGAAGCGGTGGGAACAGGAGAGGCGCGATTAAAGCTCGTTCGTTACGGTTAATCGCGTGGGCCGTTTATTTTTATAAGTCAAGGTTACCGTAACACCTGTACGCGTCTCCGGCCACGGGAATCGAGAGGAGTTCGGGGGTTGACATTTTACTCGCTCTCCTATAACCGGAGGGCTCGTACGGCGCGTCGTTAAAAACGAGCTAATTGGTTTCATCAAAGCGCTCTTCGTGTCGCCGTGGCGGGGAAACGAGCGGCGCGCCGGTTTGAGTGCCGGTTGATTTTTCGCCCCGTATACCGGTAATCTTCGTTGAGACGTCTTTATAAAATCGCAGCGCGGGCCGCGGAAACGGCGGGCAAAAGTGTCGGGACCAAAGCGTCAAACGTCCTTTCATTCTTTCGCGCTATTTACCCGCATATTCCGTAAAGCCAATTCAGTTTAATCGAATTTCAAATTACGCGGTTCCCGCCGCTATTTTTCTTCCGAAGCACGGGACACCAAGTTCGGAGCGCGTTTTCCCTCCATCCCCCCTCTTTCTTCGCTCGTCCATCGAGACCGATCCCCGTCTCGTTTCCCCCCTTTTTTTCACTCTTTCTCTTCCCTCCTTTTTTCCTTTAATCTTTCTCGCCTCGACGTTCTTCCAACTAACGATGGAGAAAGAACCGAGGGCGCGAGGGCAAGCGTGGGTTAAAACCCTTTAGTCTAGACCGCAGGATCGGTCGGTTGGCTGTCGGTTGGGGAGTTTTCCGTTCGGCACCACTTAACGGCAAAGCCGGAGAAAAGAACTTGTCACCCTTCCCCCCCTGCCCCTTGAGCTTTCCACGAGAAGCAGCTTGGTCTTATCGTCTATCAGAGGTAAAAAGAAAAAAAAAAGAATAGAAAAAAAACAGGGGGAAAAAAAGAATACGGCTTCGCTTCGAAAAACAGAAATCCGTCCTTTGATTTTCGTGACAAAGTTAATTTTCCGTTTATCGTTCGGGCAAAAAGGGTACCAAAACGCGATTCGTAATTAATAAAACGAAAAGGAAAAAAAAGAAAAAAATAGATAAGACGGACCAGTTTGTGGATCAGTTTGCCACGGTAGCCACGATCATTGGGTGAAACGATGGCGTCGCGGCGGAACTCGTCTCGGGGGGGGAGGGAGGGGTGGCGGAAAAGACGGAGAAGCGGAATAAGAGGAATAAAAGGAAGGGGATCTTGAAAGTGGTCTCTCCCTCCTCTTCCCCTTAGCTGGCAATGACAGATACAAATAAACGATCCAGCGGTTTCGCGCAAGCGCGTTTCCAGAATCTACCGTTCTCTCCACCACCACCATCACCACCACTACCGCGTTCTCGCCACTACTACTACAGACATCGCTACCACCACCTCCCCCTCCCTCCCCCTCCCTCCTCTTTCGTTCTGCCAGCCTGGCGGAAGCGGAGGTAGGCAACGGGTACCCCGACACATCCACCACCACCTTGGGTGGAGCCTCGTAACTGACGTCATCAGACGTACAGACAAACGGCACAGACGTAGAAACCAATGCGCGAAAGGCCAGGTGGCTTACGTCTGCGTACAAATAACCGTGTACTTGGGCCACCCCTGGAGCGGACCCGGTTGGAGAACCGCCCCTATACCGAGGACGACGACGATTCTCCTCGTTTCCCAGGCGCCCCGGCCCCGACTTTGGTCCCGCCTGACTGCCTTCGCTGCCATTGCTTGCCATTTCCGTTTCCGAAATGCGAACCTCGATGGAGCCTCGACCCTCGAGCCAAGGGGTCGAGGATCCATCGAGAGCTGCTTACGGATTCGCCGGTGTCGATGCCTTCGAGCGAACCTTCCATCTACCTCCCTTCGGGGGTACCGAACCTCCTTTTTCGCTCTTCCTTTTACAAAAGCGGTTCAAACCCGCCGATTATTCGTCCCGTTTAATCTCCGCTCCCGCTCATCGACTCCATTTACCGTCCCCGATATTATTACACTCGACCAGATTTCTAGTTTCGTTCCCCCTTCGCTCGAACGGGCGAGAGCCGATACGTTCGTTTACGATTCCAAGGGAATCTCTCTCTCTCTCTCTCTCTCTCTCTTTGAATTTGAAACTGGCAGATGGCAACGGGGAGGAGGGGGAGAAAGACAATATCTCAAGGTCGTACAACGGCATAAATTCGAAAAGTGAATTCTCAAACTCGGTTCTTCTTCCCCGGTATCCGAGTTGCTCGAGTTCCTCGATACTACTCGGCGCAGAGCTGGTAGCAGGAACGATAGCAGGAACACGCGAGTCGTAGTAGTCGTTGGGAAAGTTGTATCGAGACCTAGTGGCAGAACCGCAGCGGAGTGGACGACTAGAGGCAGAGGCGGCGGACGAAGAGGAGAAGGAGGACGAGGAGGAGGAGGAGGAGGAGGAGGAGGAGGAAGGAGGTGGAGGAGCGAGACTGAGGGTAAGAGCGCGAGGGAGGTACGATCGGTAGGTAACACCGTGGCGATGCTTGCGGGGAGAGAGAGAATAGAGGGAATACAGCAGATAGAGGTAGCTTGGAGTCGAGTGCCCGGGGCTGAATCGACCCGGCTACATACAGCACACCCCAAGCCAGTCCCTCTCTTACTCGTGCATTCGCTCGCTCACTCCCCTATCCTACGTTCTTCCTCTACCGTCTCTTCGACTCACCCTCTTGCCCACCTGCCGCCTCCCACCCCTTTCCACTCATTCCCTTTCTAACCGTCGTCTCTTCTCTTCGCCGCTCCTGTCTCCTCTCTTCTCCTAAATCCTAGTTTGTCCAATTTCGTTCCCTTTCCAAGAATTTCGGAGTCGATCTCTCGTCTCTCTCTCTCTCTCTTTCTCTTCCGTTTCGTTGTCCATTGCAACGTTATTCGTTGCAATTTTCTTTTTCGATCTATCTTTGATCGGATTGCAGGAACTCGATCGTTTTCACTTTCGAGAATCCAGGGGCCAGCCAGGCCGGACAAAAGCTCGAGAGAAGGTAAATTGATTGCAAAGGGAGGCCGATGGAAGAAGGAGGCGAAACAAACGGCAGCGTTATCCTTGGATCTATCGTTCGAGGGCACTCCCGGAGATTCGTCCTCCCGTCGATTAGGCGCATATCCGATCTGGAAAATTCGCTTAGATCGACGGATAAGAGTGGAGTAGGATCCTCGCTACTCGAGACGCGTCGGAGAGAGAGTCGTCTTCGGGGGGACCAATCGACTGCCTATTTACCCGCCAAACAGAGCGCGGCAAACGGGTTCCTCTTTCAAATTCACCCTTTTCAAACGGTGTTCTCCTGACGCCTCGCGCCTCGAGTATTCGCCAGACAAAACGGTCTCATTCCCATCTCAATCTATATTCGCACGTCCAACACACTCGAGATTATGAATGCGTGGGGTTAATGAAACCGGGGAAGGCGTCTGCCTTTGCACCACCAACCGCCGCCACCCCCCACTCGCCTCCTTCTCATATATACCCGTATACATATATATATATATATATACATATATATATATATATACATATATATATATATATATATTCTTCCACCCCCACGCGTCCATCGTGGTCTCGCGCTACTGCACTCTTCTCGCGGTCTCTTCCTCTTCATTCTCCGACGGCTTCGTCATTTTCCCTCCCCTTTCCATGTTTCGTCGAGAGCACCTCGTCCGCTCTCGCCTCTGCCCGCGGTTCCACTACCGTTTTCCGAGGAGTAAACAAAGTCGACGCGGGCGCGAACTCGGTCTACTTCGCTTTATTTTTTCAAAAGAACGTGTGCGCGCGTGAAAGAACTACCGCATACTAGGGGTAAATGTGGCCAGACTACCAGCTTCTACTTCGCGTATCTTCTTTCTCTTCGTTCTTCATACCCTTGAATCGATTCCCGGGGGTAAATGTTTTATCTCTTGGTTGCTACTTAACACTCCCGTTTTCTTATCTTCGAATTCTTCTTCTTTTTCTTTTTTTCCTCCTCCGTTGCGAAAGTAGTCAGTTACGATTAAACGAGGAATTAATCTTGAACGAATGAAAAAGTACGATACACGTATAACGCGTTTTACACGTATAACACGTTTTTCAGGTTTCTGCTCTTCTTCTATACGAAATACGCGAGCGATGGAAGCGAGCTTTATACGCGACGAGAGACATTGTTGATCGGTTTTTCGTGAACAACCTTGTCGACGCGATGTCGACGTGGTGCGCAGCCGGAATTCTGTTTAATTTACTGTCTCCTAAAGTTTTAGTAATTTCGCGTGCATGTTCCCCGCGCCGTTCACCAGTTTTGCTATCGGCCGAGCAACTTTCTCGCTTCGCGTTTTGGTCGACGCGTCATCAGATGGCGCTACGTGAGCGACCTCAGGCGACCGATTTTCAAACGCGCGATCCGCGAATTATTTGTTGCGCATTAGTCAACATTCAAATAGTAGAATATATTTCGCGGTCGTACGAACGTCGAGCGTCGTTTCTTCGCGTAAGATCGAACGGTGTTTGTGATTCTTTTTGTATCGTGTATCGTCCATAATGTTCCCATTCATCGCGAGTGTCGTTCTCGATTACGTGGAAATGGATTTATCGCGTTTTTCTTCGTCTAATTACGAGTAAGTGCTATAGGTTATTATTAACCGACGCCGGTCGCGACCGCCATGTTGATGTCCTTTTCGATATGCGTCGTGTACGAAAGTGTATAAATTCGACGGTTGTTAACCTTGAAATTGTAGTCGAAAGTAACGTACGATAAGTGAATACCGAGAGAGGCGAAACTCGGTACCGCTTTTAAGCGTTGATTAATAATCACGAGTGTCAGTGAATCTTGTCGGGATAAAGGATCGAAGCATGGAAGCGAACGTCTCGAGGAGCAGGAGCGTCGAATGTGGACATCGAACGAATGAAAAGAACGGAGAACAAGGTAAGGTTATAAAGATTTTTATTTCGGGATGTTATCCATGAAGTAATGGTAGCAGTAAACCACGGAAGCCCGAGGATAGGCCATCGATAGTGGCGAACCTCTTCGCGTTAGGCGCCTCTTATACTCCACTATAGCGGTGGATGGAGGTCTCGCATTACGTTGACGTACAGGTACTCGCGGCGCGGCGTTCCTTTGCACGCATTCTCTTCCGGGAGGATACATTTTCGCGGTTTCACCCCATCGACGAGAAGCAACAACCTTCCTTCGTTCTACGTTGTATTTCTAATAAAATGAAACAGTATTTCGATTTTATCTTTCCTTTCTTCGGGATTATTTTTTTATTTATGCTCTCGATACGCGACAAGCGTTGCAAAGAACGAGTATAGTTTACGTAGTTTTAGATATATCGTAGGTAGAGTGCGCGCGAGTTTCCTCATTAAAACGAATATAACGTTTAATCTCTTCTTTTGCCATGCTGTATGGAAACACATTGTATTTAGATATTCGTAAACGTATTTTGCGTTTTCTAAATATATAGACGAGTTACATCGTGTTTTCGATCGAATCTCCTATAAATCAAAATTGTGTATCGTTTTTATTCACGAACATGTACGCAATCCGTAAGCAATCGATAACGGAGAAAGGTCGCGTACGAATCGAAAAATAACGAGCATGGAGTGTTTTGGTTCGATTAGACGGAATCGATCTTTATCGGTGGCTTGTCGCTCGTCTTCGAAGGGGCCGCGTGGCTATGCAAATACCGGGGGTGGAAAAAAATTACGGCAAAGTGCTAAACGATCGCGAACAGACGAGTCTGTGGGTCGAGAGCTTGTATTCTTACGCGTGTTGGTGTGCGGGAATAGGGCGATCGGGGATATTGGAGGGGCGAGGATCGGGAAAGAGAAAACGGCACGAGGCCACCTTATGTCGAGTGGGTGACTTGGAATGACAGAGGGTGCGGGATTTTCAGGTCGGTATGCAAATAAGCCACTCCCGGATGTCTCGGGGGTTCGATTCGGTTTAAAGTTATTGCTCGTGTCGAGTGGAATCATCGTCCTCGTCGAATCGTTGCCAACGGCGAGTCACCTTTCGATTCTCTCTCCTCGCGTTTGCTTCCGGTTCGCTTGCTTCGTCTCGAGTGTTCGTCTCATCGTTTTTTCTCTCCTTTCTGTCGAGCCGTCCTTCCTACGCGAACGATCGCGAGGACAAGGCGTTAATTACAAGATAAATGAATCACGCGACAGGTTAGAAATCGTGCAGGGAGATAAGAAGAGAAGAAAGAAAGAAAAATAGGCGCGAGGAAGGTAACGTCGAAAGGTTGAATGGCGATCGAGGTGCACCGGGATGGAAAAGATTGGAGAATGGGACGAGGCTGTCTCGAGGATGATTTTTTAACATTTTTTTAATCGTCCATCGATGATTACGTGCCTCGAATGGTTCGTTAACGACTATATATAGAAACGGAATCTAGATATATCTAATATATATAGTATATATATTTAAGTAATCGAAGAGAATCTCGACTGGGTTAGATTTCAATTATTGCGGTAACAATCGTTGTAACTTTTATCGGTGTGCTCCCAAAGGGGATCGAACTTGCAGAAGGAAGGACACGCGATATCGGTGATTAGCGTGTCTCGTAGACGGTTAATTCCTGAGAGCGCCCTCCGCGATGTAAATGAATATTGATTACCCGCCGACTAAGAAGGTTCGTGCGTTGAAAAGAATCGTATCTCGAGACCACAAGCGAGCTACTCTAAATGGGAAATCAAACGAAACGATCCCCGGCTTCGCCGTTGTCCCTCCGTCTAATGAATAAAAATTATAATTACGTTTCTCTCGTCCTTGTCCTCTACGGGGAAAAAAGAAGTTAATCAATCACGAGTGTAAGAACGAGGGGTGATGCCAGTTTTGTCTTTCCTCGAGTGGAGCCCCCCTCTTCCCTCGAGCGAACGAAACCTCTTTTTTACTCTCTCCTTTATCGGATTTCATTAGGTTCTTCGAAAGCCAAAATCTTTTAAGGATTTTAAACATTCTCATTTTTTTTTTTTACATCCTATTATTATTATTATTATTTCGTAGAATTTCTTGGGATAGTTGAGGGGGATAGGGAAGGAAGGGGATGTATCGAAAGGGTGGATGGCACGTTGTCAAATATCGTGAGCTCGGTGGAGAAGCGTGGAATATGCAAAGAACCGCGTTACACGCATCGCTCACCGCGCATCAAACGTTTATCGCGTGAAACCATAAGAGAGCAGTTGGCGCGGATGATTCATGATGGTCGGAGCGGCGGATGAACGGGGAGAGAAAAAGAGAGGTGACAGGGGGTGAAACGGAGAAATGCAGAGGCGGGATGGAGGTAGGATGGAGGGGAGGATGTGATAGAAGAAAGAGGCTGCCGACTGTATATACCTACATCATGCAAATGGTTCCAATCATAAGCGAAGTCTATAATCGATCTATAAATCTGCTTACGGGGAAGAAAGGTTCCGGGAAGAGGGGCACGTCACCGGCGGGGGTGGTTCCACACTACCACCGCTACCTTCCTCGACAACATCGGAAGCATCTACTAACGTCGGGCCACACACCACCATAGACAAATGTATCTTGTTAGCATACCATTTGTATGCATGGGCTTTTGTGCGTTCCTCTCTCTCTCTCTCTCTCTCTCTCCCTCCCTCCCTCTCCCTCTCTCTCTCTGCTCTACCCTCGCGTTCACTCGGCTCGGTTACGTCCCTTACGTACGGACATTTAGCGCCTAACTTCTTCGGCAAATCGAATGGAAATCGTTTTTTCGCTCGCCTGATACTTAATCGATCCTTCTCTCCTCCCGCTTCGGGCGTGGTTTCTACCTCCACGGCGACTACCTGTACGGCTACGTCGCATAGAGAGGATTAGCAAAGGATTAAATTCATCGAACGAAACTCTTTTCTCCGCCGAGTTTCACAAACTCGAATCGAGTCGGGGATACAGCTCGGGGATTCGAGGATCGAGAGTTGAAAGAAATCGGCGGCCGGTTTTCTTCCGTTCGGCAACCGTTCGCCCAAAAGACGTCTTAAAGACGGCCGATAATTACGGGGGGAAGCTCGCGGGGGATGCTTGTTTCTTGAATATCAAAGCGCTCGACAAAATAATCAGCGAACCAAAGTCGAGGCGAGCGGTCGGTCGAAGGGTTCGCTGGTGGCGTGCGCGCGAGAGCTCGACGATATTCTTTGCATCATTATCGCGATTTAATTATGTCGAGTTCCTTTGACTCTCTTAATTTAACCGTCGCTCGCTCTCCATCCCCATCGCGTCAGATTCCGCCTGTAAATATTTTTTAGACTCGGCCCGCCTCCGCTAATCAAAGATTCCTTTTAATCAGTGCTCGCCTCTCTCTCCCATCAATCCTTGTTCCGTTCGATCGTTTTGTTCAATTGTCTGTGCGTATCTTTGATCGATGGGGCAGGAGGGGGGAAAGATATTCGCGAACCAAGGGCCCGGGCAAGCGTTTCACCCGAAGTGAAAGCGCGAGTTTGCGAGGAGTCGGGCGGCCATGCCGCGAGAAATTAATTTTAACTTTAAATTAAGACTCGCCCCGATACTTGGTCGCTTCTTTGTCGAGCCTTTCGGTTCCTGGTGGCGAGGTTGAATCATCTTCTGGAGAAGAGGAGATCTCCAACGGGGGAGGGGGTGAAGAAGAGGCGAAGATGCCCAACTTTTCCCGCGCTTTTGTCTATCCATCCTCGATTCGTCGATAAAATTAACGGATAATCCCGTGGCGGATAATCGGTTATCGTAAACCGCCTCTCGTCCACGATCAATTTTTTTCCGTCTCTCGAAATCTTGGCCGTACGTGGCTTTTTTTAGCCCCAGCCCCTGGTAGGATAATATTTTTCGAGGTAGGTATGGGTTAACGTCGTGTGCGGTTAACGAAGAGGAACGTGATCGTAGTAGGGCTATAATTGTCTGGTAAAAATACGGTAAATGACAAAGGGGTATGGCCGAGAGTCGAACGACGATAGATGGCCGTAAGAAAAAAGGGGGAGGGGGAGAAGGG
Organism: Apis laboriosa; assembly: GCF_014066325.1. NCBI lineage: Eukaryota > Metazoa > Arthropoda > Insecta > Hymenoptera > Apidae > Apis > Apis laboriosa. The sequence continues at coordinate 1,970,880 of NW_025224966.1, forward strand.
GGTGAGAGAACGAGGGAAGAAACGAAGAAGGTGGGACGAGCGGCGGGGGAGGAGGAAGGCGCGAGAGAGTCCATCGGTCAATTAATCAAGATAATGAGAGGCGAGTCGAGGCACGGAGAACTAGTAGGCAAAGACGAAAAGGGTGGAGCGAAGGTGGGTGGTGGAAGGGTGGAAGGAAGGAAGGAAGGAAGGAAGGAAGGAAAGACGAACGGACGGACGGACGGACGGACGGAGCCAGCGTCTGTACGAGACATTCGACACCTCGACCAAACCGTTGCCGACAATACCGAAGATACGCAACTTGACGATAAACTTAGCCCGGCGAGGCTTCCGGATAAGCAGCCCGACTTGAGCTCGGAAGGAGGCGCATGATTAATTAATTAGCCCGGGCTAGTTAGGACGGCGGAGGTTTACGCGTGTGCAAGTAGGTGTGTGCCCGCTTTGCTTCTAGTTTGCTAAACTGGAAGACTGGATCGATCATCCTCGATCCACTTTGGCACTTTCATTTTATTTCACGATTTTATTCTCTCTTTCCCCTTCCCTCTTCCTTTTTTGTTTTTTTTTTTCCTAAAGAACGCGATAAGAACGCTGCGGCCACTCGCGCAAGAGATTCGAGTGCCTTTATCCTAAGAGAAGGGCAGTCGTAATTTATGAACGGAGGGGTACATAAGAGGAAGAGGGAAAAAAAAAAAAAAAAAAAAAAAAGAAAAAAAAATCAAATCGAAAAATGAAGGCAGACTTGAAGATCCTCTTGTCTTGGTCCGTTATCCGTGGAGATCTGTGTGTACTCGGTACGAACGGATCTTTGAAAAGTGGAATAAAGATCGAAACGGGGCAAGTAGGAGCGTGAAATATACATGGGACGAACTCGTGGTGAGCAAGGCTGAGAGAGAGAGAGAGAGAGAGAGAGAGAGAGGGTTGAGGCGTCGAGGGGGAAGGGGGGAGGGAGAAAGAGAACGGAGGGCGTTATCGCGAGTATACAAGTACGCAGGACGAGACACGGACCAACGCACAATCCTATCTCCCCGATCCTATCGGTCGGCAAATATAACCCTGAATGACCACCCTTTGGATATTAACTTTCGCCAAGTCGTGCGTGCGCGTATACCGGCGATTCCACAGATCCCCAGATACGTTTGCTTTAGATACCGGCGAGAGGGCACTCTCTCAGAGGATACTTAGTTTCTCTTAGTTTTTAACCTCTCGCTCCGAGTGGTTTCGAAAAAACGACGAGCGAGGGTTTCCTTCCGCAAACAATTCTTTTCCGGATACCACGAATGGAATTAGAATTTCTTCTTCTTTTTTTTTTAAGAGAGAGAGAGAGAGAGAGAGAGAGAGAGAGAAGGGATTTCTTGGAATCGGTGAAAGCACAACGAACCGGGAAGATTCCCTCAGACGCAACAAGGTTAGGTTATACCGGTAGCTAGGTTCTCTAGGTGGCTGGTAGGAGGAGGCTAGCGGCGTCACGCATTAACATAATGCTAATTATCTTGCCAGCTCATTAGCGCCGGTAAACTGTCCGAGGAAACTCGGCCTCCCGAGATAAGGAGGAGGTGACGGTCGGAGTTAGGGGCGGTCTGTCGTTCTACGAGTTCCGTGCACGTGCGCTTCTGCTCCCGTATATATACACGGTATATATACGCGCGTTTCTCTTGTCTAAGACCGGCAAGATTAAGGTCCCGGCGACCCCGATGCCTTGACGTGGGTCCGTGCTTCGCCGAGTTTGGAGAACTTGCCCGGAAAGTGTTTGGACGCTTCCTAACGACTTCCTCCTCCCCCTCCTCCTCCACCCGCCACCTACTCCTCCCTCCTCCTTTCTCCCTTCTGCGATGCTATCCTTGTATTTCGAGGATCGCATTTATCAAACGATCGCGTATCCCTGTCTCATTTAATCCATTATTTTATGGTTACAGAGATTATGCAAATACACGACACAGCCGATGTCGCGATAGTTACCGAAGAATCGCGTTGATTTACGAACTTTCGACTCGGTATAGATCGGTCATCGACTGCTCCTCCGTAGCTCGTAGATTCGTTCGCGATCAACGTATTACCGTGATCGAGTTTTATATATATATATATATTTTTTTTTTTATCAATTCTCGAGCTCTTGGACTCACGAACGTCTTTTTCTTTCGCGAAACGATACGATTAGATTCGAGGTGGATCGAACTGCTTTCGTCGGGGAGCTTTGAGCCCTTCGACGGTAATAACCGTAAAGCGGTAACGCGCCCACCTATTCTCTCCCTCCTCCGCCCTTCTAACCCCTTGCCACCTACCACCCCTTATTCCCGCTTTCTCCTATTCTTTCTTCTCGCTCCTCTCTTCGAGAGTCGTTCCCTCCTCCTTTCTTCCTTCTCTCTCTCTCTCTCTCTCTCTCCGCCTATACATACGCGCCGCGAAAGGGGGACCCCATAGGAAAAATCATGGCTTTACGCGTCAAATCACGTATGCATATAAAGCGGTATTATTTCGCGCGTTGACGCGTCGCCGAGTGTACACGCACACACACACACGCGCACAGCGCTCCGTTCGCGCTCTATCTATCACGATCTCGACTATATTTATTCGCCATTGCCATTGACGACGCGGTCAAATAAGCTTTCCCAGTTTTCGTTCGTTCCACCCTCGTGGAACAATGGCCGATTTTACGTTACGGGGAACGATTGGAAAAGGAAAGGACGTTGGACGATGGGCGAAATCTCGGGTATCGGCACACGCGTCGCTTTATCGCCGCCTCTCCGCAACTTTTAACGAGCTCCCTCCCCTCCCCTCCCCTCCCCTCTCTTCGAGGTTAATGTCGTCGATAATTTTCGAAACTTTTAATCGAGTGCATCCTAATTGGCGTGCTCGAGACAACATCGCCGTTGGCGGCTAATTCGGGGGGGACGGTGCATCGATTAGCCGGATTCTGCCGGTGAATGTAACGAAAGCGAACTTGATGCGCGTTGATTTATTCCTCGACGAGAGTAACTCGTTACGAGTTCACTTTCCCCGGTCCTGATAGAACCACGAAACGACCAAGGACTCGCCTACTCGTCTCTCTCTCTCTCTTTTTCCCCTCTTTCTCTCTCTCTCTCTCTCTCTCTCTCTCTCTTTTGTCGGCCGTAGAGAGACGACGAGTGGTGCAGTCAGCCGAGCGACATCAAAGAGGACGCGGAGAGCTTCCGTATAATTAGTGTCAGTCGTATTTGCATATTGATTGAAGCGAACGTGTCGCCGCGACGCTCGACTCACTGCCCTCTTTTCATCCTGATACCTGGTGTCCAGGATTCCAGGCAAATTTTACGGCGTGAAAAGTGTCGGACGAATCTCCGATCCACTCCCAGATTTAACTTTGATTTAACTTTGTCCGTATTCCTCCGGTATTCGTCGATATCGATCAATCCTCGTTCGAAATTTCGATCTTTCGAAGTTTTTTCGAAAAAAAAAAAAAAAAAAAAAGAAATTGAAACTATTTGTTTTCGTACGCTTAAATCCAATGAATTCGAAATAGAATAGTTTTTTTTTTTTTGATTTAAACATAATCTTCGCATCCACGATGTTGACCGTCGTTCGTCATTACGTCGATCTGTAATGATAGATTCTGAACCAGATTTCCACCTCCCCGAAGATGACAACATTTTTCTCGAATAGTTCAGGAAGCTTCACTCCATCCAATCCAAGTTGGACATAGTCCTCGAGAGAAATTCTCGAAGTGGCGCTTCAGTTGAATATAGTATAAATCGAAAATCCAACGAAGCTACGGATGATCAAAGAAATGTCTATTGTTCGATTATTCTCACACGAAAAATGGAAAAATAAACGTACTTTTTCTGGATCGTTTGATAATAAATTTCTCGATCGGTCAAAGAATCGTCCCTTAGAATTTTTCGACGCGATTTCTCCGACAAATCGGTTCCCTCCTCCCTCCCTCCCTCCCTCCCTCCCTCCGGGAGGAAGAAGATGGAGCGTGTAAGCGGGGAAAGGGGAAGGGGCGGGACGAGAGCGGAACATCTTGGCGTGCGAAGTGGCTCGGAAAATTCGCTCGATCTCTCGGCCGCGCTCTTGCTTCGGACGGTTCGGTTTGATGGAGATGGAGAAGGATCGAGAACCACGCGAACCCCTTCGTTGTTGGTTGCCGCGTGGCAGCGGGCTAACATATGAACGCTCGGTGACTCCACAGGATTTCGCCTGCCGTCGATTCAAATTCAAGCGGGTGAAATCGGTGCGGATTTAAAAAACGCGAGGTCGGCGGGGGTGGATGGCGGTGGCCGCGCGTCGGTGCTCGAGGAAGCGACCGGAGAGGAGAACGAAGGGAGGGTGGAAGAGAGTTGGAACAGAGAGAGAGAGAGAGACAAAGAGAATAGGAGAGAGAGAGAGAGAGAGAGAGAGAGAGAGGGGGGGTTAACAATAGGTTGCAAGTCACTGGATAAACGACCGAGAATCGTTAAAACGCGACGCGATCGTGACTCTATTTTGATTTCCTGCCCTGTATCGGGTATAGATACACAGAGACGATAAAGGGACAAAGGGCCGGGAGGATTCTAATTCGTAAACGGTGACTCGTGACATTTTTCGCGAACGGGCGAACTCTGCCTCCGGATTCCACGGGCAGCCGTGAAGGAATTCGGCTGTGTGGAATTTTCTGCGAGAATGGTCGCGATTCGGATGATCCAGGATCGAGCTAGGGATTGGGAAAGGTTGTTACGCGGATTATCGTGCTTTATTACGCTCGATGAGACAACATCTGGTGCAGGTCTTCTTAATTTAGTCATTTCGCCAATCGGGTATCAATTACAGGGAGAGGCTCGGGCATAAATTCTTAAGATTTGTAGCGTGTAATTTGGGATATCCAATGGACAGATGCGATCGTAATTACGAGAGGCGACCTTGAAACGTACACGCCGTGGAGACGGAACTCTCCCCTTCCTTTTTTAATTATCATTCGCGAAATTTTATATTATCCCGGAGGATTACACGTCCTCGCGTAATCGCGCTTATTCAGATTCCTTTGATAACTGTTTCTCGATAAAACTTCACTCACTTATTTATTATTTATGTATAAAATGCATAAGTAATAACGTCGTTGTTTGGCGATAATTATTCGTTTCATCGGGATGATGGTCGACGAAACGAATGATTCGTTCGGGAGGGCGATAAAGCCAAGGGGAGGAGGACCGAAGACGAATGTCTGGAACGTCGTCGTCTCCTCTCGGATACACGGAACACGGGAAGAGGTTGGCCGCCGTCTTGACTAAGAGATCCCGCGGGATGCGCGAGTTCGATGTACGTGAAGGATAGCCGTGGGTCAGGGGCTATCGCGAACTCGCTCATCCTCGTCCTGGTTTCCTCCTCTTACGGAGGATAGATCGAGCCCCCGAGACTGGCTCGTTCGTCACGGCGGCGGGAACGGAACGCCTCGAGGAACTGTTCTCCTCGGAGGCGGAAGAGAGTCTGTATATATTTATTGATTTCGATTACAATCCAATTCCTGGCTGCTGCGGGGGGTCTAACCGAGTTCCCTCACCCTCTTAGTCTTTTTTTTTTTTTTCTTTTCTTTTTTTTTATTAACCTTCTCCCTCCTTCCGCGTTACTCGTGTGCATTTTTATGGGATCGATCGCGCGGCTCTTGAGCGTTCCGGTGGGTCCGCCGCGGTTGGAAAAGAATCGGTGGAAATTTGGCCGGCACGCTTTTACCTTTTCATCGATTGCTACCTGACGTGGTGGTGATGGTGATGACGATGGTGGTGGTATCGCGCCTCTCTAACGTATGCGCGTATATGTATATACGCTCGGCTCGCTTTTTCCATAAATCACTTCCTTTCGATTCTCCCTTCGGAACGGAGTAATTTGGGAACGAAAATTAGTCACCGTTATCGTTATCAATATTTTTCGATGGTTTCGTCACGCGATATCGGCGGTACCGTGGGGGCAGGGTGGGACGAGAGGAGGATGGGGATGTGGGTGGTCGCAGGGAGTGTGATATTTACAGGCCGGTGGGCACACCGGCCCAACTCAAAATAAGCAATTGACCCACGGTACTCTCCCTCGCTCCTGATGCCTCTTCCTCTCTTGCACCCCCGCCCGGCCCCCTCACTTTCGGCCTCTCATTCTCGTGGTAACAAAACCGTTCGTTCGGTGCGCCAATATGCGGCTAATTTGCACAACAAATAAAGCTTATTCTCCGGATTTGCATGTGTTTGAACTGCAGTGTAATTGGGTGGTACGCTCGGCTCGACGTTGTCCACCCTCTCTCCCTCTCTTCTGCGTCGCTTTCCCTCCTCCTCCTCCTCCTCCTCCTCTGCCCGTTTCCTCTTTGCCGCCGCCTCTGTCCTTTCCCTCTCGATCGTTTCGTCCTTTCGATTCTTTTTTTACGCTCTTCTTGTACTCCTCGCGATTTCGACCGTTTGTCGAATCGAAGTCTTCAAAATCGATCGATCGATCGTTTTCGGGAGCAATGGTAGTCGGGTTAATTATCGGCGGTCGAATCTCAAACGTTTGCGTTCAAAACGTTGGCTAGCCTCGCGACTATTCGTGACGCGAGCCGATATTCGTGCGTAAAGAGAAAAAAAAATGGCGGCCACGAGGTGTTCGAACGAGCCCCTTCAAAATGGCGAGTGGTGCACACGCGTTCAGATCGATCGTCGGATATGAGTTCCGTGGCAGCTGCGGTGCACCGTGCTAGACTTCCGACCGAACGACCAACGACTTAACTTTCAAAATGGCGTAGCCGTGCACGTAGCCGTCCGTTGCTTCGTACGTTTAAACTTCTCCTCCGCCGAACTCGTGCCCGGAAAATTCTCGTTTTCGAACGCGCGACGTACCACGCGATCTATCTCGATCGCGAGCGCGAGCTCCCCTCCTCCACCCTCCCCCTACCCCCTTTCGAGGAACCGTAAAACCGGAAATCGATGAACGCCGAGTGGTGTTCCACCGATCGTTGGAATCTAACGCGGTGCGAGAGAATGGAGGAGAGGGGAGGGCGGAGGAGGAGGAGGAGGAGGAGGAGGAGGAGAGAGATTGGAGCAAGCTGCCGACTCGGAGGCTGTAACGTTGCCGTGGTATAAAGTGGCAGTGTGCAATGAACTTGTAAACCAGCGACTGAACACACAATGGCCGACGACGACAGGGCTTCTGGCCGGTTGGTGACGTCATCACTTTGTGTCCCGTGTCCGAATTGCATCGTATCGTAGGACCCTTACCGCCCCGTTTGTTTGTCCTCTCTTTGATGTCCACCTCGACCCGACGGACTTCAGAGAGAGAGCGCCTCGCCCGAAAACCCACCCGCTAGAAACCGAGCGGTGCGTCAAAAATTTTCGTTTTCGGCAATCGACGCCGCCACCGCCGCCGCCGCCGCCGCAGCCACAGTCGCCGTGCACAACCTTTACGTAGCTTTTCGATGGAAAAGTTCGTCCACACGGAAGCGCGTTCCCCTCCCCTCCCGCGACGGTTAATACCTCGCAGGGTAGGTATTCATGCCTACCGCGACCCGGCTTCCGGTAATTGGGAGATCGAGCCGAATCTCGCGCGAATAAATTACAGTCCCTCGGAAGAATTATATTCGCGTTTAAAGAGTGTACGAGGAGAATTTAGCTGCGGGGTAGCCGGGGATAGGATAAAAGGAGCGGGCGCGCCACCGCACCACCGTGGTGAGTTATCGAATGCGAAAACAAAGAGGTTCCTCGCGATGTAAGATCTAAAAGGGACGGGGAGGGAGGAAGGGGGGGGAGGAGCGTAACCCTTTCCCGTCTCTCCCGTACGGAACAATTACATTTTAATTAATATTTCTTAAGAGGCCGAAAAGCTTCCTTCTCCCCCTCCTCGTCGAATTTATGATCGTTTTATCCATTATTAGGGGCGGAGGCGAGCGAATCTCGCGAAAACCCATAACTTCGCCTTTACGGCTCTCCTTCCCCCCTCTCTTTCTCCTTCCATTTTCTTCCTCCCCTCCCCTCCCCGGTTATCTCGCGCCTCTACGCGTTTACCATTGCTTCGCTCCTCCGCTCCAACGCGGTTCCTTCCTCCGGGAAATAGCCGGGATACCACGCTCGAAACGTCGCGTCGCCTCGCCTCGCCTCGCCTCGCCTCGTCTCGCCTCGTCTCGCCTCCTCCGCGCCCGTCAGATGGAATTCACTTTCCCGAAGGAGAAACGAGTTTGTCCGGGGGATGATGAACGCGGCGGGTGACGGGTTGGCGGAGTTTGCGACGGTGATCGGCGAGAAAAGATCGGAGGAACAAGTTCAAGTTCAAAGTTGGGACGTACTCTCCTCTCGACGCGCGTGTCGAGAAATCGCTCCACGATTCGTTCCGCCATTCGTTGGGTCGGAGAGGAGAGGAGGGAAGAGATTGCTCGGCCCGTGAGAGTTGGGCGAAACCCCGTTTCGAGTCGCATGGAGGAAGCATCGAGCGCGGTTTTATATACCGATACGCCGTAAATACGTTATCCGATCGATAAACGATGTACAGGGAGAGAGCGTCATGGATGGCGGCAAGTCCGGTAGAAACTTATTACTATTACCGGTAAAACGTATCAGGCCCCGCGCCATGTACCGCGGCTACGCTTTAAATTCATAAATATGCACATACGTAATTATGCAAATCAATTATTAAACCGGCGAAACTGGCGAGCATCTCGTTCGCAACCGGCATACGCGAGTTTTTGTTGCTCCTTGCGCGGCTCCGACCGACGATCCGCCAATCCGTCGCCCCTCCCCTGTCCACCTAATAAAACCGCTCGCCCCAAGACTTTTCGGTGAGATCGCAGGACGGGTCAAGTTGCGACGAGGAACGAGAACTCTCTCTCTCTCTCTCTCTCCCTCTCCCTTTCTTTCTCGCTCGCTCTCGTTTAATCGGAGAAAGAGGGAGAGAGGGAGGGAGGTTGGAGTGCGATGCGATGCGTGGGACGTTAAGTCGAGCAAACGTAGCCCGGGGATATCGTGTGGTCAGAGATTCCTTCGTGGCTCCGTCATCGAGGATGGTTGTGAAACTTCACCAGTCTGCAAGACGAGAATGTCTTTGAGTCCCGGAAGGCATCCTGCCCTCCCGGAGGGGTTCGCACCGGAGTTCTCTAGCAGCGCCGCGAGCAGCTACTACTCTCTTGTCCCTACCCAACGACCCTTCAACTCGAGTGCCGTGGGGTTACGCCCGAGAAAAATGCGTCTCTTACGAACTATGCCGGCCTGGGTATACCCTGGTATGCCAACACTCTCCCCCCAGTCGCATCCCAGCCCGCTCCATTCCCCGCTACCTTGCCATCGCGCAACTTTGCATCCACGGCCGAGATGCATCTCCCTCTCCCCCTCGTGTGCGCTCTCCCTCGGTTTCCAGATAACCGTGCACCCAAAATCTCCGTCCGTTCGAAAATTGTCCATCCAATGAAAACTCTCTCTCTCTCTCTCTCTCTTCTGTTCGCTCTATTTAACGCCTCACCGAAAAGTGGAATTGGCCCCCCCATTTTCTCTCGTCGAGAATCTTTGTTCCTCGAGTTCCTTTGACGAGAGAGAGAGAGAGGGGGGCGGCTCGAAATACGATCCGCTATCTCGGAGGAGGTATCGGCTGGCAAGTTGGTTGCAAGGCTTTAGAGGTTGATCGGGGGCGTCGAAGGGGGATGAGTTAGCAACGGCAGATTGACTAAGTTTCTCCCCGTGGTGGAGTTTCGACAGGTTGAAATCTGGTTGTAGATACGGAGAGAGAGAGAAAGAGAGAGAGAGAGAGAAAGAGAGAGAGAGAGAGCAGCTTCTTCCAACAGCTTCCAAACTATTTGTCCACGGCGAAAAGATCCACGAGGAAAAGTCTTCTCGCCTTCCCTCCGCCCCTCCCCGACAATCTCCTCCCCCGCGGCAACTCGACTTCAGGAATCCGATCGGCGTTCAAAAGGCCAACCTTCTCCCCCTCCCCCCCTCACTCGTCGCGACGTCTTAATTTTAATCCCTCCTTGCCTCGACTACGATCTCCTTTCTTCTTTTTTTTCTCTCCTTTCTCGCTCTCTCATTCAGTTTTATTCAATCGTGGTGGATGGCGAAAACGTAACAGCTGGCAAATTTTCGTGGCGCGGACGCGCGAGGAAAGCGAAAATAATCGTCGGATCCTTTTCTTGTCCTTTCTCTGACGGTGGTGGTGGTGGTGGTGGTGGTGGGGGAGGAAGGGAGCGATATTGTTGACAGGCGTCTCACGAAGTCATCCGGGTTTTGGTACGGCCGATGACGCGCACTTTTTCCCCTGCGGTGATAAATGGCACGTACCTACCCTACCCCCTTCACGGTTCACCCTCCCGCGACCCTCCAGCTTCTAGCGCAGGGTTGTGTATCCGAATCGGATGGGAGAGGGCGGTTGACAAGGAGAGCGTGAGAGGTCCTGCTCGAGGGTTATCGGGGATGTTTCCGGGGAGAAGAGAGATGCGTGGGCAAGACACTGCTCTGATTGATACACATCCTTCTCTCTCCTCCTTCTTCTCCTTTCGCCTCTCTTTCGCCTTTCGTCCTCTTTCGCCTCTTTTTTCATCTCTTCCGTTTTTTCCCTCTTTTCTCCTTTTTTCTCTTCTCTTTCCTCCTCTCCCCTCTTCTCCGCTCCGAGTAATTAAGAGCTCACGGTCGAAGAGTCGATGATGGGATCGTTGGGGAGATGATCTCTCGCGGTTAAGGTTAAGAAGCGAAAGTTGGAGCTCGGGAGGAGAGAAAAATGGGAATAACAAGAATGGGGCGAGAAACGCGAAAACGAAATCGAGAGATGAATTTATTCATTGGATGGAAGCCGGTACGTATAAATGCGAAATTGCCAATACATACGAAATCTCCGGGGTTCGGGGGTAAAAAGGGGTGAATACATTAGTCGTGGAATTAACCTCTCTTTGAACTCTCTTTCTCTCTCTCTCTCTCTCTCTGTCCGGAACGTGCATAATTGCGATGCACGGCGCGCACAGTGTTGACGTTCGGTCGGATGTCGACGTTCGTTCGGATTCGAAACGGGTGGATCGTGGAAAAAGAATTGTGACGAGTCGAAGGAAGAGGTCGAGAGTCGAGCCAAGGGGAGGGAGGCGGAGTGCTCGTGTGCTCACTGCGGTCGACAAGTACCGTTGTACCGTTGTTCGTTGACGGAGTGCAATTTGCCGCGAAACTTATGCACCGGCATGCGGCAGACATCTCGAAAACGAGAGATTTATTCTGGCACATGCGGTTCATTCCGCGAGAATGCAAGATACTTTGTTTTAATCCCGCGCTAGGCATCATGCACTCGCATATATGAACCGAACGAATAACGTAAAGGGACGCGAAGGAAATATAACAAGCTGTGGGAGGAGGAGGAGGAGGAGGAGGAGGAGGAGGGAGGAACGAATCCCCTTAATTCCCCCTGTTCCCGCGGTTTCCAATTTATAGGAAGCCGGCCGCGAGGAGTCGATATCTCCGGATAATCGATATTAAGCGGAGGGGGGTGCGCGGAGGGGTCACTCGGAAATTAGTGGTACCGAGAGGGTTCTCTCTCTCTCCGTCTTTGGCGATTGCGCGGATCCGAAAGGGTTCGCCAATCTGATACATTGTACGCGCCCCGTATTCCGAGTGGCTCGACGATGATTAATGGCTCGTTCTACGGTTTTTTGTTAATTAGTTGATTGGGAACGCCTAGTATGATATGCAGATTCTCGTCCAGATACGTTGAACCGTGGCTTTAATTTCGAACGCTGCCTTCCTCTCTCTCTTTCTCGATATCGTTGCCTTGATTTCACCTATTTCGTCCCATTCCCCTCTCGTTTCATCCTTTCTCTCTCTCTCTCTCTTCCAATCAATCCCCGATCTTATTGATTTTTCCTTCGCCTCTTCCCCTTTTCTTCTATTCCCTATTCTCCCCTCTGCTTCTTTTCTTCTTATTGTTTCTTTCTTTTTTTTTTGTTTTTTTTTTTTTTTTTGGAAAAAAGTAATATATCAGGGAGAACGACAGATCGTTTCGTGTCACCGGTAGAGGTGAAAGAGAGGAAACGTTGGGACGCGTCTCGAACGGAGCTTTCAACCTTCGTTCTTTTCATGTACGTTGCACTCTCTGTTTTTTCGCTTAGACTGGCCGTCATTCGTTGTGATTGATTTTTATGCTCGTGCTCGGACCCCAGGGAACTGCACATGTTGTTCGGTTTGCAAGAGGGTGCCCTCGTCTTTCTCGTCTTCTCTCCGTATCTGTCTTTGATTTACTTTTCTCTCTTGTTCTCTCTCTCTCTCTCTCTCTCTCTCTCTTTTTTTTCTAATATCCAATCCCTGCCATTCCATCGATCTATAATTGTTGGCCGCAACAGCTTCGGACCTTTCGTACTTTTCCCCGTTTGGTTATTTTTTTTCGACGATAAAAAGATAGGTCGATAATCGGGGTAAGGGTCGGCTCGTGCAAGGGCCTCGATTAACCGAGAGGAGAAGCCTCGCCGATTCCTGCACAACGCGCAGGCATTTCCATTGTATTTTAATATCGTGAAACGGGGCCCGATGGATGGATTCCAGCTCCCACTCTCGTTTAATTTCGAATATCTTTTTTCTAAGCTATCAAGACCGGGATCCGGGTAAAATCGGCGCGCCTCGGGCTATTCCCTCGTCTTAAACACTGTACAAGGGGCCGAAAGAGAGGCCTTGGCTCTCGAGGCCCGTGTTACGAGACCGTTCGCGAATCCTCCTCCGTTGGAAAGAGTGGCCAATTTTTGCCAATTACCCAGATTATCTAATACACTTGGCGGCTAATGATTTCTCATTACGAGGTATAAATCTCGAGGGATACCGGACTCGAGGGATCCCCGGACCATTTCCGTCCACTGCACGATAAATATGTATAAAAATAAACCGTTCGACGACGATCTTCTCGTTCCAAATCGTCGTGTTTATCGCGACTCTGCTCACACGTCATCGTCGTTTTTCTCAATTCTTATCGTCTTATCGTGTGGAGTGTGTATCGCAGAACAATGGTTTTCAAGCGAAAAAAAACATCCCGTGATTCGCAAAAGAGAAAAAGGAAGAGAGAGAGAGAGAAAAGATTTATCGCGGTGCTTTTTAAAAAAAACGAGTCCTTCGTCTTTGATTCTCGCTCGGATAATTACGTTTACTTCAGTTATTACCAGGACAAAGGCGTGGACCGTGATAACGCCGCAGGGTTACTATCGATTATTCGCTACTTTGGCGATAATTAAAAACTGTCGCTACCGCGGCGAGAGGGAAAGGATTTCCGTGTTTCTTAAATCCTAACCGGAGGATACAAAGGATCCATCCTTTTTTTTTCTCTCTCTCTCTCTCTTCCTCTCTCTCCCCTTTTTTCCCTTCCTTTTTCGGTTCTCGTAGACCACGCCGTTTTGTTTCGCGAGAAAGAAAGAAAGAAAGAAAGAGAGAAAAAAGAAGAAGAAGAAGAAGAAGAAAAAAAAAAGAAACTCTCGTTCGCCGGGTTTTGAAAGAGGCGCTGACACCGGTGTGTATACGATGAAGATTATTTTCCAAGCACGCTGAAAATGGCTTGAAATTAAATACCGGTTTCTCTATGACTCTTCGCGTCTGTAACGCGAATATACAGGGCCCGTGAGCTGCCGCTACGCGGACATTTTTTGTCAATTACGTCGAGTATCATATCCACCCTCTGGAAGTCGATCGTTTTCCGCTATTTCATCGACGTTGGAATCAACGTCCGCTAAATATAGGGAGATTTAGAGATTATCGATAACCCGGCGAAACGTGAAAACGCCAGTTACCTCGACGTCGTCGTGCCAAAATACGGGGAAAACCGGAGGGGAAGAGAAACGCGCCAGTCGTAGAAGGGTGAGTCCCGCGTCCGGTTTTCAATTTAATTCGAGAATTTTTATGGTCACGCGGGCCGCAAAGAGGGGGTGGGGAGGGAGGTGGAAGGTTGCGGTGGTGGTGTTAGGCCCCCTCGGACTGCGCCAACAAACTACCCATAATTACAAACTCCCATAGAAAATTGCGTTCATTCGAATCCCTTAAATGGACGCGCGTCCATTGTCTACGCAGCGGGGCCAGGCCCGCGCAACTCTTAAAGGAGCCAAAAGCATCGCTGGCGAGAGAGGGCAGCGAGCTTTGATTTATGAGTTTTCGGTTTCGTAGTAAAAAATACGAATTAGTTTTCGGGATGATGATCGCACGGAGATAATGGTCCCGATTAAGAATCCGTGCTGGTTCTCGACCAAACGAAGAGGAAGAAAGGGAGGAGAGGGAGAGAGAGAGAGAGAGAGAGAGAGGGGAGAGAAAAGGACGAGAACGAACCGTGCCCGATCTCTCTTCTAGAAGGAAGAGGGAGAGGAGAGAGGGCAAGGAGCGAGAGTGGAAGGAAGCGAGATGGAGGGAATGGTTTGATACCGGTCCCCCTTCCCCCCCCCCCCTCCTCCCGCCGGTGGGAGAGCGAGAGAAGCTAAAAGAATCTGCCTCGAGGGCGAAGAGGGTTGACTCCCTCTTTCCTCTTTGTTTTACAAAACTCGCTTTCTGCTCGGCCCGTGGTGCACCCTTTCGCATCGCGGTGTGTCCAGACTCTCTCGACTCGCGAAGACTCGAAGCGTCTCGATCCGACGATACCCGCGATGAATTTTCAACGGCCACTCCGTACATCGAGAACCCGAGTATCAACGGGACGTAAGTAAGTTTGCTCGTAAAATACGAGCAGCTAATTACGAGCGGTTGTTGCCGTACTTTAGCCCGAGGATGATTTATCGATACCGGCTACCGATCGACCACCGATCGCCATGCCTCTCCATGGATCGCGGTTGAATACGCCTCGTTCCACGAGAAAGTCGCAGCGTATTACCAATACTACAAATAGATACGTCAAATTTCCGGACCGGATAGCCGGCTATTAACGTTCGGACGCCATTTTACAAGGGTTCGAGGCTCGGCCATTTTGAATTCATTTCCACCAATCAAGCTCGCTACTTTTTCCACTTATTTTTTTTTTCCTTTTCTTCTTCTTCTTCTTCTTCTTCTTCTTCTTCCTCCTTCCTCTCCTCCACCACCTCCTCCTCCTCCTTCTCCTCCCGGTCACGATGTATCGTCGTATGTGCTATCGCTCTTTCTCCTCTTCTTCTCGTCCTCTCCTCTTCCTTCCGCCGCGGATACTCCCTTCTGCGTCGTCTCTTTCTCCTTCTTTTTTCTCGGTTTTGCTCTTTTTCCGCGCCCTTCCTCTCTTGTCCCGTGGCGGGCGACGTCATATTCCCGACGTGTATATATATATATATATATATATATAGATACCCAGTCGCGTATACGTGCAAATACGCGAACGAGCCCCGCTACACGACCACGCTCGCGCGTGTATTATCCGCGCTGCTACCGCAGAAAATCGAAAGAGAGAAGATAGAGGCGAGAACGAAGGGGAGAAATCGAGAGAGAGAGAAAGAGAGAGAGAGAGAGTGGTCGAGGAACAAGGGGGAGAAGGGGGAGGAGGAGGAGGATACGAGGTGGTAGTGGTGGTATTCTTAAGGGGGCCGAGAGGTATAGGTGAGCGAGTGCACGTTGTCCATCGTAACGCCGTAACATTTATTTTGCCCTTTCCCGCGCCATCCGACGCTCGAATATTTTAAACGTGCCCCCGCGCGCGAGCGCAAACGTGTAATTTGGCCGCGTTTAAAACTGTAACCTAACACGACTACCTGCAACGATCCGCGTATATAACGCGTAACGTTGTACGACTACTATCGATCCAAGATGGCAGCCGTATATAAATTGGACGACGCGGGGCTCGGAGAATGGCCGCGAGACGTTGCGCCTTCGATGAAAGGGCATCGTTTTTTGATCGCCCGATCGATCGCCCTCCCTCCTTTCATTTATCCCGCGCCCTTTTCCTAACTAACGGACTATCATCGATCGTTATTATTATTACGACGATCTTTCGACAATCTTTCCGCCCATTTTCCCTTCTTATACCTTTCGTCATTTCGGGACGATCGCTTCTCGAATCGAATTCTCGAACGAAGGGAATAGGTCGAAAGAGATCGAGGACGGGAATATCTGTAACCGGATATACGTTTGAATTCCGTCTCCAAAAGGCGTACGCAAGACGCCTAGGAACCGTGGATCGAGGGATGGAAGAAGAAGGGTGGATAGGTGGGAAATGACGGTACGAGCCGACAGTACGGAACGGAGCAGCGTAGAGAACGTTGCAAGTGCATGGAGGAGGCAATAATCTGGTTATAACTTGAGAGATTAGGTCCGGATTCGATTACCGGCGAGGTATCAAACCGTTAAACAGTCTCCGTGCTAATCAAAACCGAACCTTATTATCAACGAGCTCAGGATTCCTCCGACCTCTCCGTCTCTCGTTTTTTCTTTGGGGGGGCCCCCCCCTTTAACTTCCGTTTCTTCTTCGAAAAAAGAAAAAAGAGAAAAAGAAAGACGAAAGAAAGACGCGCATTTTCTCGTTCCGTGCGTTTTCGCGAAATTCGAAATTCGAACCCGTTCCGATTCTCTTCTCTTCTCTTCTCTTCTCTTCGCAACGAGGATTCGATCGAATATTTTCGCGGGTTAACCCGAGCCTGTGAAAATACGCTTCTTCTCGTTACGTACGGCGTACAGATATACGCGCATCGTGTTGCTGGTGGCGACAAGGGGGCAGGGCCCGGTTATTCGGTGGCGGGACGATTTTCTAATTATTGGCCCGTGGTTGGAAGGCCGGAAGGCTCGTTGACGTCGAGCGAGAGCAACCTCGTCGCTAGCTCCGCGTACACACGGAAATCCACGGATAGATAGATATAGATGGATAGATTCGATTCGATCGCTCGATCCCGATAGATTACCACCGTCCGTCCCCTCGTCCGCAAAGATCGTTGATGAGCCGAGTCGCGGGAAAAGCGAAGGGGAGAGGAGGCGTTGGAGAGCGGAAATTTTGCGGAAATCGGTTACGAGAAAACCTTTCCTTCCTTCCTTTCGTTGGACGAGCAAAGGATTTCCGCTCATTCGTTCAGCGAGAGAACTCGTCGCGACACGCTATCCCCGCCGACGTTAAATCCGATATTCGTCCAGGAATATCGATTGGAATTAGCGCGAGGCCGAAGGATTAGCGACGACCTGCCTATCTTCCGCCCCCCCCCCCTCTCTCTCTCTCTCTCGGCCGACAAGCCCGCCGCGTTATCTCGGCCGGCGATAAGTGCATTAACAACTCGTATCTTCTCTAATAGTTTTCAGACACGCCGGGAAAGTCTTGTCGCGGTCGAATCTCGAGCAACGATGCCCGCGATGCTATCTATCGAGCTCTCCTCGATAAAAGGGGCTCGAAACGCGGGGCCCGTTTCGTCTTCGCATGCAGACGAGGAAATCGCCGCGATTCTCCTCCATCTATCTATCGCGCCTCCCATCTCCGTCCGTTTAATTTCGTTTCGCGCCTCTCTCCCCCCCTTTTTTCTTCCTTACTTTCTTTTTATTCGAAAAGCGGCGGCTGAGACTCGAAACGTTCTCTCTCTCTCTCTCTCTCTCTCTCTTTTGTCGTCGACCGGGCACGACAATTTCTTTTAATTACAGGTTCCGTGTAGTACAACGCGTCTTTACCTTCGTAAAGATCGCAATCTATGAAAATGCGGGTAGTCGAACGAAAGGCTGCGCGCGCGTGCTGGGGGAGGGAGGGTGAAAGGCGAGAGGCGCGAGAAATTGGTTGGCGCGGTGGCATGGAAATTTAAGCGCGCGAGAACTTGGCACGGCAGAAAGGACGCGTGGCGTGGCACGGGAGAATGCGATTACATCCGAAATCAGATCCTGTGCTTACCCAATTAACAGCGGGCTCGAGTCGATTCCTCGACTGTGGCGTGCCGTTTCCGGCCGAGGAGTTCCGGCGCCCGCCCTTCAACGAGCGTCGATCATCGAAGCAACTCGATACGGACCTTGCGAGAACCGACCACTCTCGTCGGATCGAATTTCTCGTTTCATCTCGTGGATCTCGTGGAATCTTTTCGACGAATCTATCTCTGTCTCTGTTTGTACGCCACTCTTGTGTGTCGGAACGGCTTTTCTGAAAGGCGCGTAGAAAACTAGGAGGCCAACTCGATAAACTCTTCCTCTTTGGCCAAGTTCCTTCTTCGTTTCTTTTTCTTTTCTTTTTTCTCGTTTCGCGTCCTCTCCCTTTGCCCGTAGACGGCCGGGTTAAGGCAGTCGTTTGGCCGACGATCGTTGCGAAGCGATAATAAACTATCCGAGGGTATGGATTTCAACGCAAATTTGGCGGCTCTTGAAATTTCCTGAGGTGGAGAGGCTCGCCGAGAGAATAGCGCTGAAAACCTATAAATTCGCTCGAAGTCGCCCGAGGTATATATGTATATATACATATATATATATATACGCACGTACACACTGTTCCCTCTTTGTCCCTTTTCCCTCTCTCTTACACCCTGCCGGGAGAGGCGATCGACACCGTAAAAATTAGGCGGAGGGCATATGGCAACCGTGGAGGTAGCGAAACCCCATTACACGTGGCTCACCTCCTCCGATCAAAGCCGGAATAATCGAAAGCCTTTGGCACCTGCCACTTTGCCCGGACACAAGCGGCCACCTCTTTCGTCCGGCCTATCTCGGCCGCGGGGTCGAAATTACGATTATTTTTATAAAAGGATTCACTCGCACCCGTGAAACGAGTCCTATCTCTCCGATAATTATAATTAAAAAAATATCGTTCGTTATGAAGAAAGATGGATGAAGAGGAGATAGATGATCGCGTCGAGGAAGAGCAATTACACACCTTCGAATTGAACGGGATCCGTGACTTTGCCACGATTTTTCGACGCGGTTGATGTCGCGCCACTTAGGCAAATGAAAAAAACCAGGTCGAAGTATCTCTCCGTCTCTCTCTCTCTCTCTCTCTCGCTCTGACGATCAGCGAGGCCTAATGAGCCGCATCGACGATACCACCTCGGTTACCGGTTTTTCAACGACCTCTTCGTGATTATCGCCACGCGGTAATTGCCACGTGTCCGCAGTGTACGACGCGGTGTAATACGGTGGTGAAACCTCGGTTTCAAAACGGAAACGATACCGCGCCGGAAGGTGTCCGGCCAGGAGGAAAGCCTTTCCTTCGTGCCCGGACTAAGAACACGGAGGGTTGGTTCGACGGCGCAGGTTCGACTCTAGCGCGAGCCGGACGACTCGTGGGCCTCTACTTTGCCAACACCTATCCAAGAGAAAATAACCCACCACGGTCTGCCCGTTACGTGACCCAACCCGGCCGTCCACACGTCTTTCCTCTCCTTTTCCGCGTCCCGGAAGCCGCGATTAATCTTTATCGATCGATATTTCTTCCCTCGAATCGATACCACCACACGAGATCGATATCGTCTTCGAGGCCGGCAAAGACTGATATATGTATATATATATATATATATATATATATATATCCGACTTGCGTCGTATATACACGTACACGTACGAGCGATACGATACGATCTAAGGTAGTTTGGGAATTTGAGGCCGATCGGGAGAGTCGATCGGACGAATCTCCGGCTGGGAACGCCACCCCGGAGTAGCGGAAGTCTCGGAGGTCCCTAACGGTGGCGGAGCGTGGCAGAAATAACGTCGTAACACGCACCGTGAGCTGATGAGCGGTGGACACGCGAAACCGTGTCCCTTCCAGGAACTAATTTCCACCCGCGTCGCTCGTTCGACCGGTATCCCCCTCTCCCCCCCCCCCGCCGGTGTACGCGAAAAGTCATCGAGCGAATGACCACCGCTTCCGCGTCGAAGGGAACGTGGAGCCAACCCTCCGGCTAATTAATTATCGCGCCCGATAATTAACCATCATCCCCGCGACTTTTCTCCATTCTCCCCAATACCCTCCCCCTCCCTCCGTTCCGATAGATTCGTTCGAGCGTTTCCCTCCGACGACCGTTTTTCGTTCCGTTCCGTTTCGTCCTCCGCGAGATTTCGGAGTCCCTCGAGCACCTCGCCGATAGATCGGTCGTAATCGGGAAAGAAGGGTGGCCGATCGATCCTTCTCCCCCCCCCCCCCCCCCCCGATAGGATACACGCGGGGCAGGTTTTCCGAGGCGCGGTTAAAGCGCGGTCTCCCGTGCTATAATATCTAATTTCTAGGGACAACGCATCGCGATAATGACGAGGCTGTAGTCGGAAGTTAGGCTCGCGTAACGGGAGGATAAGTGTTGGTGTGCGTCGAGTTTGGTGCGGCGCCGAGGAGGATGGGATTGTCGTTTGCGTGTGTCAGCGCGTTCGTTGTCGTCGTCGTTGTTTCTCGAGCGTCCATCGCGGCCAGCCTCCGCAACGATATACCGGAGAGAGCGAAAGAGGAACGGGGCCGCCGGATAGAGGTTCGGCGGTTGAGAGGGAAAGGAAAGGGCGGACGGATAGAGCGAGAGGGGAGGTGTTGTGTACGGGCCTGGTGTGGTACGCACAGGAGGCAAGGGAGACACCGGGGTAGTAGTCGCGTCGGCGGTGGATGGCGGTGAAGCCATCGAGGCAGAGAGGTTGTCGGTGCAACGGCAGCAACGGCGGCAGAGCGGCGGCAGAGTTGCGCGTGCACAACGCATAACGTCAACAACAATAGATTATGCTCAACAACATAGAGCAGGCTCGCTCTCTCGAGAATCACGTACGTATTGCGCGCTCACACTCGCGGTAAGCGCGCGTTACATTACCGCCCTCCGTTAGAGGCGAACACAAGCTGGACGCTCCCTCTCCCTCCTCCCCCCTTCCCCCTCCCCGATCTCTCCTCTCTATCGTCGCTTCTCCGCAGCCATCTCGTTGCGAACCCGCTCGAACGATCGAGTCCAATGAGATTCCATTGTCTCGAGTAATTAATATTGATTACAATAGGTTATACCTGCTCGGCCGCGTCCCGCCCTGGCCGCCCCCCCCCTTCGGTCCACCCGCCCGTTACTCCACGACCCGTCACCCCACGACCGCGCTTCACCGTCGCCCGACCCCGCCGCCGCCGCCGCCGATCTCATCTCTCCCTTCCCCGTCCCGTCTCCTCCGTCAGGACTAGTGGCTTACGGCTTACCTAGCCGCGCTTATATTCCATGCATTTCCGCGCCGTTATATTAGGATTTCACCGATCGGCTCCGATCGCAATTATCGTTGCCTCGTCATCCTCGCCATCCCCCGCTCCCCTCGCCAAACTTCCCATCACCACCCATCCCTCCCTCCGCTCGATATCCTCTCCCTCTCCGCCCCTCTTTCCGCTGTCTCTTTTGTTGCTCCGATTACATCGAGGACCGCGTTGATTAAGTTAGTAACGAGAATACCCTTCTTTTTTGCTTCCCCTCCCCTCGTCCTCGTCGATCCACCGCGATCTAGATTCCCTCCCTCCCTCTCTCTCTCGATTTCTTCGATTCTCTCTCTCTCTCTCTCTCTCGTTTCGTTCGCCGCCGCACGGAGACCTCGAACGCCACGCCGAGTTTTTTGCGGCCGTGCGTCGCGTTCGTGCTCTCGATCCGTTCGCGGCGGGCTCGAGCCGATTACTTTGGCGCGATGTTTAACGTAAACCGATCTAAAAGCGGTTAATTCGACCGGCCCCCGTACGGTGTACGCACGTGCGCTATTGGGTTACCGTTGGTGCGTGCCACCGCGATTTCGCGTTTACCGATCTCTCTCTCTCTCTCTCTCTTTCCCTCTCCATCTCGCCGCTCTCCGCGTTCGTGGCTTTAGCCCGCTAAAGAGGATCTCCGACTCGGCCGATATCGCGTTACACGCGATATACCAGCACGCGTTTGCGTTTCCGCTTAAACTCTCTCGCTCGCGATCCCCCGCTTATATACGCGTTCCTTCTCCGGGGGAGGGGGAGAAGAGAATCGAGAGCCGAGTACGAAAGAGAAAGGAAGAGAAGGGATGCGAGGAAAGATCGAGTTCTCTCGGCGCAGCTGCTATGCTCGCCAGGAGTATGCTCCTCGATCGAAATATTAATACGACGAGCGTTGATACGAGATACGGGATGGAAGGAGCGGAGGAGAGTAATTCGTTCGATTGTAATTTCTCACGTCCCTAATTCGTGGCGGAAAGAATTCGATCTTCTTATTCGCGACCGGGTGTAATCATCGTTTCGATCGAGAAACGTTATCCCACCTCTCCTCGGGAAGGGTGTAAGAAAATCTCCCGATTTCTTTGGCCGATGATTTATCGATCGGACAATGCGATACACGATACTACCCTTATAACGATCGCGGGGGACCGCGCGTTATATTGCGGTGGATCTCTTTGTTGCGTAAGTACCTCTACTACCGCCTGGCGGTAGTAGTTTGCGCCGCCTGCTGCTGCCACTGCCACCTGTGCTGCTGCTGCCCGCATCGTGAAACAAAAGACCCGCGGCGGATGGATGCGTAGCGTGCCTCTTCGTTTCCATCCAATATTGAGTGACGCCGAATGGAATTCGGTTTCCGTGCCTGCCGACACTCGAGCCAACGTGCTTCGATCCACGCACGATCCAGCACACCCGGCTGTATCCCGGTGTTCGTCGCGCGAGTTTCGCGATACACGCACCGTTTCGTTCGAAATCAAAAATTCCACTGCTTCTTGGTCGAAATTGGGCCGTTCCTCTTTCGAAACGAAAATTCGACGGATTGATTAATCGGACGGGGATTAGCTGGGACGAGATAAGTTGCTCGCTGGAAGGGAGATAAGCGATTCGCATGACGGAGGCGGCGACCGTGCCATAACTCGCTCGAGACTCGCGATATCGCGCACGCGGCGGCGGCGGCCGCGTTTAGCATATAGAGTGCAACGATTAACTCGAAAGTTCCCGCGGCGATATGCAGAGGGACAGCGCGTCGCTCCTCGAGTTTAATTCGCCTTTACTCTTATTGTCGTCGCGTTTAATAATCAGCAGCCATCCAGGGGGGTAATTGCGTTTCTTCTTCCTCCTAAACGAGTCGCCGTCCGAATGTCGTAGCGGTACCGCTCGCTCGACACGGCCTCGAGCGGAATCGCGCGCGAGTAAAACGAAATGGACGAACGAACGAGGCTCTCGAAGGAGCGGAAGTCGAAACGGCTGGATCTTTTTTCTCGCGAGGCTGCCACCTCTCTCGCGGTGAAATTATCGTGGGAAAGCCGCTCGTGTCCCCGGGTAAAAATATCCCCGCCGAGGGAGAGTTGTTGGGCGCAATTTTTTACGGGAATCGTGGACGATAAATAGCGAGCTCGCTAACCATAACCCAAGCTTATGATTTACCGTACTACTCGGCCAGATAGGGTTATCGGGTGGATCGCTGCTTTGACCTCCCGCAACTGGCTCGCGCTATCGCGAATCCCGCGATATTTACTTAGGCGCTAATCACCACCGCTCTATCCGCTCGATTTTCCAGGGGCCAAGGGGGCCGTAATTCCATCCGTGGATGGGTTGTAGTCGGTCGGTTCCCTAGAAAACGTTGGATCTTATCGCGGTGGAGGAATCGTTTTGTTGTTTTCGTTCGTATCTCGGTCCGATTGTTGGGCCAGGGCAGGAAACTGCATCCGCTTTTTTCTCTGCTTTCTTTTGTTTCTTCGCTCGACTAGTTGGTAGCGGTAGGCGGAGGTCGTGCTCCCTCTCTCTCTCTCTCTCTCTCTCTGACGCAGGTATACGCGCATCTTTCCAATAGTAATGACTCGACAAATAAGATGGGCACACAGGGGGGAGTGTCTGCGAAAATGACGTTTGGTCCGTATCGGCGGAGCACAAAGGTGTCGATAATGGAAACGAAGGAAACAATGGGCCTCGGCCACCGACGAAATATCAATTAAAACTGGGACGGAGAAGAGAGACGGAGGGAAAGAGAGAGAGAGAGAGAGAGATCGTTCTTATTGTTCCGCAGGACGAGTATAACGCGGGAAAAGGGAGAGGGACAAAGGGAGAAATACGTGGCTATCGAGGCTTTACAACGCCTTAACAACGCGTGGCGCCGTCCAAGCGAATTCTCCTCTTCCGAAACGGTTTCTCGAAACGGTAGCCGATTATTAACAACGCGTGCGAAACGCGACGATTCCGTGGCGGAGCTCCTCGGCGAAAACTGGAGCGGCGGCGAGAGCAGCGGCTCGTTTCGAAAGCGAGCTGGAAGACAACGAGTAACGATATTAGTTGCGACTAACCGGATAAAGCGTAAAGTAGATACCTCGTGGAGCGAGGTGGAGAGCCCTAAGCCGAGCATTGTCGAGAGGGAAATGCCGTTAACCGGGGAACCGCGTGGTTCTCGGGCGAGACGTCGTCGACGCCAGCGTCACGCCAACGGTGACGACCCCGCGCAAGGGAAAAAAGATACGTACAAGGGTTGCCCTTTCCTCCCGCGATCCTCTAATGGCCCGCCGGGTCTTAAGGGCGATTTAAAAGGCTCTTAATGACATCCAGCCAGGGCTCGGCTGGCTGGCTTGCTGGCTTGCTCTGGCTGTCTGCTCGGCCTCTG
Organism: Apis laboriosa; assembly: GCF_014066325.1. Classification (NCBI taxonomy): domain Eukaryota; kingdom Metazoa; phylum Arthropoda; class Insecta; order Hymenoptera; family Apidae; genus Apis; species Apis laboriosa. The sequence continues at coordinate 1,995,178 of NW_025224966.1, forward strand.
CCTCGCCTCCTCGCCTCCGCGGCTCTAATTTCATCCGAGTGGAAACTGAAGAAACAAGTGAATTAAGCAACCCGCTAATGACAGATCGGGTTCGCGCTCCACCTCCACCTCGCCTAACGATATTCTCCCAATTTGCGTTTTCCCGTCTTGCTTAATCCACTTTGCCACACCGCTCCACTTCATCTATCGATCAAAACGTTCTCGCCGTCCATCCATATCCGTTCGGATGTACGTACTCGGCGACAACGATCGAGGCGTATTACGGCCAACTCGACCATACTCGATTTCGTATGCGGCCACCAGCTTTCGAGCTTGATGAAGATTCGAAATCGTTCGGTCGGCGTACAGGGGGGGGCGAAGGAAGAGTAGAAGAGGAGGAAGAGGAGGAGGAGGTCGAGGCGGATCCAGGACGAAGAAGAAGAAGAAGAAGAAGAAGAGGAAGGAGGAGGAGAAGGAGGAGACGAAGGGTAATCTACATAGGCCGAGTCACCGGTCGAACCCTGCGCCCGACAAAGGCCAGTTCCCCCTCATTTTTGTCTCATTTGAATATCTTCATTAATATCCGCGCGGCTCCACCCGCCTAGCCGCCGGACCGCATGCATTACCCGACTTCTTGCCACCATTTAATCGATCTCGCCCCGTAAATTACGAAGCCACGGACGATTTGTCGCCTCGTGGCTTGTCATTCGGCCAACGATCGAATCGGGCGGCTCATCGAATCGCTCCTCCGTTCGATCGCCCCGCGGCGACTTCGATCGAATATCCTCCTCTCTCCTCTCCCCCCCCCCTTCTCTTTCCGTACGCGCTCCATTTCTCCGCGGCTGGTTAATCGGACGTGGACCGGCGGACGACTCACTCGAAAACGAATCCTCCTCGCGAGCAATCACGATCCTGCGCGTGTACGCCATTAGCGGCGGTTCGCACGGATCGCGGCCCAGGCCTCGAGTTTCTCGGCTTTCGAGTCCGGCCCGTGGGTCATCCCGGCCACGATCGAACGATCTATCAAGTCAGGAACGATACGAGTAATTATTCGACTCTTAATGACTCTTACGCGGTATAACGAGTTTGAAACGCGGGTCTCATAAGCGTAGCCGGCACGTTCCATCCAACGTTCTCTCTCTCTTCGACCCTTTATTAAATTCGCCACCTTTCGATTCGTCCATTCTCCTCTCCTCTCCTTCTTTCCTTCCCTCGTCCAAGATCCCCTCCCCTCCCCCCCCCCGTTCCAGATGAAAGAAACTCCGGGGGGAAAGAGGAAGAGGGCCGCTTTCGAAAAGTGTATCGATCTCTCGGTGCAAGAATGCAAGCCGCGGTAATTTGGACCACCCATCCTCCGGACTAATCATAATGGCGTTTTGTTTTCGGGCTTTTTGTTCCAAGGATCGGTCCTGAGCCCCCTGAGTCGGGGCGGCGGCGTGCCTATGCGAGGGGGGAGGAGTGTCCGTACACGCGCGCGTGTGTGCGTGCGTGCGCGTGGAACGCGAAGAAGAACTCTCGAAGCCGAGCGGAGAGCCAGAGAGAGAGAGAGAGAGAGAGAGAGAGAGAGAGTACCCGGGGCCCGAAGAAGCAGTCGGTCGGACTCTGGCCGCGTAATAATCGCCCAGCACCATTAAACTAAACCGGGAATAATATTATATTAAGCTGTAGTCGGGAGGGAGATCGAGAGGGTGGAATAGTGGATCGAGAGCCGCGGGAGAGAAAGAGCGAGGCGGGCAGGGTTGGACGGAGAAGGGAGAGGAGGATCGAAGCTGGAGGATGGCCGAGGTACCATGGCTTCTCAGAACTAAGTAGATTCGAATTTCGATACGGATGATCGGGCTGAATACAAATTACTCATATATGCCCCTCGTCCTGGGTAATCACACGGTGGCTGCTCCACGGTCCAAAGAAAAATGCCTCGCCGCCTGCTCCTTCTTATTTCCTTTTGCTCTCTCTCTCTCCTCTCATCCTCCGCTTCTTTTCTCTTCTTTCTCTTCCTCTTTTCCTCCCCTTTCGTATTTCCCGCGAAAACGCCTTCCTCCTAACCTAACCTTCGAGACGATCCATTTCTCATCCGCGGCGAACTTGGCGCGAGAAATTGGACGACAACTATACATATATATATATATATATATATATATCGATGTTTTCTGGATTGTTGGAATGAATGAAGGGTGGAAGGAGAAGAGAAGAGAAGAGATACGCAAAGATGGAGGAAAGGAAGAAGGATTCGAGCGATCGAAGAGGAGGGAGGGAGGGAAGAAAGAAGGGAAAAAAGCGAGGAGTCCTGCCCCCAGAACCACGGGGAATCCAATCATAATTATTATTGCCGGCGAATCGATTGTGGCTCTCGATAGGATTGGCTCGGTTTGGCCGGGTCCCAGGATCGGTACCAGGTATACGACGACGGATGGTATAGGAGCGATGGTAGCACGATGGTGCACCGGGCCCCGTTTCGACGGTGCAACGTGCAGGTTTCGTCGTACCCCGGCGGGGTTGGTAGCGGCGCAACACTCGCAGCATAAATAATTAATAGTAGCCAGAGAGCCGCGAAGTGAGTCGACGGCTGTTTTGTGGTTCGCAGGCTCCGCCCAGCTCGACTCCGGAGCTCCTCCCTGTGCCCGTGCAACTTGCCAAAGAGACCCGACTTACCGTCAAACCGAACCGAGAAGACGACTCCGCCGAGGACGAGAACGCCGAGCGCGGCGGAGACCGAGGGTCCCGTGAATGGTGTCGCGCCGCCAAGATTTACGATTATCTCCCTCCTGCGAGGAGGGCAGAGAGAGAGGGAGGAGAGAGGCTCGTTAAGCCTCTCCCTCTCTTTCCACTCTCGTTCCGTTCCTCCTTTCCTCGATCGCGTGTGCGCACACCACCTTTTCCGCGTCGAATCCCGATTCTCGAGCGGCGCGCGCGGAGGACCGCTCACCGCGCGCCGCGCGGTTTATTTGGCTGTGTAATTTACGCGGAATTACCACGTTCTTGTAATTAACCATTATCGTGATTATCGGCCGACGACGCGCCGCGACCGATCCACCGATGCGTCGTTCGGCCTCGCGAAATTTCAATTTCCACCGGCCGATCTCTCGGCCGCTTATTACCCTCGATAATGACTGTGTTACCGGTATAAATTACGGCCGCTCGCTCCTTGACTTTTCTGCGCACCGCACCGTGCCCGAGCTCGGCCCACCGAAACGCCGAACAACGACTCCCTCCCTCTCTCCCTCCCCCCCTTCTCTCTCTCTCTTTTTCTCCGCGTCTTGGTATCGCGAACACCTCGATATCTTTTCACTGCCTCTTAACGCTTCGTCTCACACGTTGGCGCGAAATTTCTCCCTCTCCCTCTCTTTCTTCTTCTTCTTCTTCTTCTTCTTTCGCTCCCTTCCCTTGCCTTCTCGTTCGATTGGCCGGGGATAAATATGTTCCATACTCGGTCGCGATTCCGCTTTATCTCGTTGACATCTTTAGGAGGGCAGCCGATCTGCGGAGACGTTTATGCAGGGCACGGTTAGATATAGAATCGCGCCACGTGGAGTAAGCGCGGAGGAAAATCCTGGCCTCCGCCCACGCTTCACGGCCGAGGGCTGAGTCGGCGATAAGGAGTCGTAAAAAATAATGACCGGAAAATTAATCGAATTCGGCCCGTCGCCTCGGATTCCTCCGCCTCGTCAACTATGATGCCCGGTTGCATCCATTCCGCTCCACGAATATAAAACGAATATAAAACGAATAAAATTCTCTCGCTTATCCCGAAATTGTGCCTCGAACGGGGAGTATAGCTTCTGTATATGTATCTCGATATAGATGCTCGGAACGAAATAAATGGACGAAGAAGCTCCGGTGAAAGCCGTGTCTCTCGCGATACGGTTCGGCCGCGAGGAGGAGGAGGAGCTTTTCCGAGACGCGGAGGGTCGATCGGACGCGAAAGACAGCGAAAGAGCTTTATTCACCCCGGGAGTCGAGGCGAACGAAGGTATTATCATTATCGGACGAAGGGACTGCGAAACGGCGGTGCAAGAAAGGGTTGAGTTTACACAAGAGTTAGCAACGATTCGACGCTAGGCGAGTGCTTACCGAATCACTTAAATGATTAAGGAAAAGGGTTGTTTGGACAGCGTCTCGAATCTCGGCCCATTTCATTCTTCCACTCTCTCTCTCTCTCTCTCTCCTTCTTCCTCGTCGTCTTAGGGTAATCCGTTTTGTCAACGACTCCCGAGTCTCTTGTCGCCTCATTACCCCTCTCTCTTTTCTTCTTTTCGTTTTCTTCATTGCCGACGATTCGTTGCCGATTTTCCTTCCCTTCTTCTTCGGATCGAGTCTTCCGAAAGTGAGAAGAAGAAGAAGAAGAAGAAGAAGAAAAAGAGAGAGGCAACCGGGGTGAAAGGACGTATTACGAAGCTGCAAGTACGCGGCTCGTACGCGGTTATAGTCAGGCCCTGGGCCTACAACGACGGGCATTAAACCTATTAAGACGGCATAGCTCCGGCGTCAAGAGATGACAGTGATAAACTCGACCCCTCTGACACGCCGCTCCGTCTTTCTCTCTTCTCCCGTCGCTGTCTCGTGCCTGCCTCTAGGAGGAATTAGCCGTTTCTCCTCTCCTCTTCCTTCCTGCTTTTTCTATTCCTTTCCACTCCTCTCTCTCTTTCCTCTTCCTCTTCTTCTTCTTCTTCTTCTTCTTCTTCTTCTCCTCCTCCTCTTCTTCACTCGCTTTCCCGCGTCGAGAGAGGGGCCCAGGCGGAGCCGAGCGAGCGCCTGGTGGATCGAACGAGGAGAAGGGCATCGTATCGTTACAGTTTATTATAATATAATTATGTATCCTGGAAGGGTATGTATCGATGGTGGAACGGATAGAGCCCGGGTTGGAAATGGCTGAGCAAATACGAAGTCACGAAGTCGTCCGGGATCATCTGATCGGGTGGGGATCGTGGGTTCACCGATTCCTCCGTCTCGGAGTCACGTTCCTTCGACCGTCCTCGGCCAACCTCCCCCCTCGTATATGCCCCCCTGCCGTAGACCACGACGAGGACAACGACGACGAGGACGACGAGGACGACGTCGTTGGAGCGGAGAGAAAGGCTCGTCGTCGTGACAAAAACCTTCGCCGTATTCCCGATCCGATCTCACCCCAATTAACGATCCCCCTCTTCCTCCCTTCCCCCTCTTCCTCTCCAACGGAGAATCTCGTCGAGGATGTTCGAAATCTTCGCCGCGTCCAGATTTTCCAAAAAAATTCGCGCGAGCGAAAAATCTCTCCGATTCCTATTCGAAATTTATGCACCCGTCCGAATATGGTTTCGCCAACTACGAGATATATGGTATAATAATTCTCGATATCAGGTGCCTTTAATCACCTTAAATCCACAGCCCAGACACACCCCGTGCTCGCTTAACTTCAGGGTTATCTTAATCTGTCGACAGCTGCCCAGCGCCTCCTCGTCGATCGTTCTCCTCTTCGACCTTCGATTCCATCGATTTTTACTCCTTCCTTCCTTCCTTCCTTTCCCTTAATACCCGTCGCGTATGCATCGTGTATTTATCACGCCTCGATAACCTATTCTCGAAACGCGAAAAGTCGAACCGGATCCGCGGAGATGCGTGGAAACGCGGAATTCGCGAGAGCTCGTCGTCGTTTCGCCACTCCCAGCGGTCCACGTTTCTCCACCTTTCCCTTAGGTGTAAACAAGCGCTAAGGTTGTAAATTTTTCCGCGTCCACGGGTTACGACCGGGGTTGGCGGGGTCTTGGATGGAGTGGGAAAGATGCGAGATAAAACGCGTTTTCTCCGGCCGGCTGTGGCGAGAAATCGCTTCCACATTCGGCGAACGTACTTTCGATTTATCGGGACGAAGTCGTCCGATTTAATGGACGATCGAGCCGATTCCCACGCGTGTCGATCGGAACGCGCCGTTTCCTGCGCCGCTTCCCCGTTTCGTACGCCCGTGTTTCGCGGGCCGAGAAGAAATCGGCCTTGAAATCGAGCCGCTCAGAGGAGAAGACCTAATTGTCGGTCATACAGTACACGCATTAAACCGGCTTAAGTATGCACTTAAGATACGCAGCGGCGGACGTTGAATGTATCGCGTACCTTATTACGCGACGGTGGATCCTTTCCGCGGGTAGATGCAGAGGAAACGATAGTGATTCCAGCTTGTTAGCTCCTCCTTTAATTGCCTTCGGGTTTTCATCGTCCGTGCATACGCAACACCACCACGCGATACATCGTCTTGACGCGCGTGTTGATGTTGCGCTCGCCACGTCGTATCGCTCGTCATCGCGGTGGAAGGGGGACGATTTTTCATCTTTCGCGGTTCTCCACGAATCTCGTCCGCGACGGAACGACGCGACGCTGTTGAAACCTGCGTTTCTTCCTAGTTTCGCGAGGGGAGGGGGAGCGTTTCCAAATGGAAACGGACGACGTTGAGGGATAAAGAACGGGAGTTGCGCGGCCCCGCTCGTGTTTCCTCGACCCGTGCGGTGCATTATTTTCCAATATTACGTGAACTTACGGCCGAAAGAGACGAAAGAGAGGAGGGGAGAGAGGGAGAAAGGGAGTGAGAGGAAGGGAGAAAGATAGTCCACCGGATCACGCACGGTTGAATTTCCGAGTTGGGGGAAATGGGGTCCCGGGGAGGTGGAGTCTAAACGGACCCGAGGGACACGTCGTCGTCGTCCTCGTCGTCGTCGTCTCGAAATTCCCTAATCGATCGTGCACTCCCGACTCGAATCGAGATTGAAAGGTTCGCGTGCACCGCCTTCGGAAATAAAGAAGCAATTTAAAACGTTGTTGTCCGCGACCGGCCGGATAATCTTTTAATTCGCTTCGAGGAACCGCTCGTCGGCCAGCCCTGCCTACTACCTTCGTGCCGATGAATTCTTCGTGGCCGGCGAGATGGAAAGTAATTTTCGCGTTAGTTCGAACCGAGATCCGGTCCTGCCCTCGATCTCCTCCTCTCCTCCCGATTCTCTCGTCCCGATGTTGAAATGAAAAAAAAAAGGGAGGAAGAAGGGAAGGAGGTGGAGACGATACTTTAGGGAACTACTTTAGGGAAGGGAAGAGAAGAGAAAGAAGAGAGAAAGAAACAGACGGAGAAAGAGGAAAGCGATAAAACGTCGATGGAAAATTGCGTTTATATCGCGCGAGTGGTGCACATTCGTTCCGCGATAAGTTGGGCCGTGTTGGCCGATTCTCGTTAAAGTTTCATCGTGCTCGAATCTGTGGAAACGCGCGAGCGCGTGATATCCGTTGCGTGTGCGGGAACCGGAGGCGTCCAAGTAGAGGGAAAAGTAGTAAAATCGGAGAGAAGCGAGGCACGATGGTGATGGTGGTGGTGGTGGTGGAAACCGAGGCCAGGCACGCCGATGGAAAACAACGATTCAGCACCCAAATAACAATCGGGCTGGAAAAGCGGGCGGTTGGAAAAACGCGTTTATATTTCACCGGCTGCGAGAGTGAATTCCCTTTGTGACTGTAGGATGACAATTTCACGGCATTTAGCCGCGACAGGGCTCGTGTACGCGCGAAACAATGCCGTGCTCGCGAACCAACGGGTTACCACCGCCGCTCGTTTTTCTCCCTTTCTCTCTCCCTCTCTCTCTTCCCCCCCAACCTCCCTGTCCTTCTCGCCACCCTTCCGTGCGCCACACCTCTCTCTCTCTCTCTCTCTCTCTCTTTGTGAATTTCACTCGTGCGTCTCTGTACGCGATAGTCCCGCATTCTCATCGCCTCGTAGCCTCGCGCCGTTTTTTAATCGGAAACAAAAGCGTTATTGCGGAAATTAAATGACACATCGCGCGCCCCGCCAAGAAGGGGGGGCTTGAATTGTCGGCTTAAAAATGTAGCGGAGGGGAATACAGAACGGCCGACAGGAGGACGTAATTTTTACCGGTTCCACGTCACAGAGCGTGAGCGCGATCGTTTGACGGGTGGATCGATGCGATCGATAACTCTACTCTCCCGTGCTCTACCTCTATTTTCGCTTCTCCTCCCCTCCCCACGTTTTCTCGCGTTTCGTTCTCGCAACCAAAGCGACGGAGAGGAAAAAAAATAAAAAAATGAAAATAAACAAACAAACAAACGACACGTCCCTCCTCCCCTCATTCAATCGGACGTCTCGCCTCGTTTCTTTCTCCCTTTTTTTCGCGTCGAATCGACGATTCCGTCCCGTATTAACTCGTCGTCGTCGTCGTCGTCGTCCACTCGCCTCTCTCTCTCTCTCTCGATTTTAATTGCGCGTCGAAAATCTGGTGCAGAGAAGGAATGACGGGGAGTGGGAGGACGACGTTGGCCTACGGACGACGTAGAAAATACGGCAGGGCCAATTCTATTGTCCGATCTAGGATCCACTTAGGCGAAGTAATTGATAGATCCCTCGATGGCGGAGGAGGGATCGAGGAATGACAGGTTACGGGCCAGGATACGGGCCGTTCGCACGACCCTACTTCGCTGCCGTGTTATTAGTTAATTCTTACAATTACTCGTCGTCCCTGTGGTTATTCCATTACCGTACAACTCTCGTAGATCACCTGGACTTTTTCTCCCCCTCGTCTCGGCTCGGCCATCCGCTTTTCGAGGACCGACTTTTTCCGACTTTCTTCATTCTCTCCTCTCTCTCTCTCTCTCTCTATAGAATCGACCCTACGACCCTGTTGTCGCTCCTACGAATATAGAGAGAGGTTCGACGAAGATGATAAGAAGGGATCGAGAGCAACGATCGAAGAAGAGGGAAAATACGTTGAGAGAGAGAGAGAGAGAGAGGAAGCGATCGCGATTTCTGCGACGTTTGCCGTTTGAAAGCCGAGTTTTAACGAAGGCGGGAAAAGAAGGCCTCGCGAATGGTTAATTAGACTCGACTGCCAGCAGCGCGGCGGTAATAAATGTAACATTAATGAGTCGTAGTAACCTTGATGCCTCGGCGAAAGAAGCATCGCCGTGATTTCCAGTTTTATTGAAAAACAGGAAAAGATCAAGCGCACCGAGCCGTGTAGCAATTGCGCCCGTACAGCCCGCGGCCTCTATATCTATATATAACCGTCTATTATTATTTCAACGCTTTTTTGAATATTCCTCGCTAAATGGAATTAATTCTTGAAAGAGGGGGGGGGGGGAAGGAGAGAGGGGTAAGAACAGAAGAAGAAGAAGAAGAAGAAGAAGAAGAAGAAGAAAAGAAAGGAAAGAAATAATTAAGTACAGAGAGAAACGTAACTGGGCGCGCACGTAAATGTACCGTGGCGATCTAATCTAGCCCACAAAGCCAGTGCCGGATCGTGAGACTCGTCTGACGTCTTAATTGTAGTGTAATGCTCGTTGCGTTAATGGTGTGAATGAACTGTGTTTTCAATTACGGAGAGATCAAAGGAAGCAACGAACTGTCTCCCACCTATCCTTCTCGCTTCGACGCGATTTTCCGGTTCGATTCGATCCCCGTTTCTTTCCTCCTTCTCCAAACTCCTTCGCGAGCGAGCGAGCGTGCAACATTTCCCAAAACGTGAATCTCCCCCCCTCCCCGAACCGAAAAGCCTCGTCCTCGTTTCCGCGATTAACCACCATTATCCTTGCACAGTTTCCCGTAATACGGTTTTACCAATAACCTGCGCTCACTCTCACGGATAAGAGCCGGTACCCTCCCTCTTTTTACCGAGCCAACGATCGAGGCAACTCAAAAACGTCGAACCGACTACACTCGCCGAGGTGTCGATCGTTTTTTCCAGTCGTGGCGCCCGCAAGACCTTGACAAGGCGCGCGCGCTCTCTTGCACTTCGCTTCTTCCACTTCTCGTGTCCCGGCTTTACCACGCGAGAATGCAGCGGGGAGGGGGAGCGTAGTAGTCGCGACACGGTTCTTCGTTACGATCAGGACCGGATGTGGTCGGCCGAGACGATGTTCAATCGCGGGGAAAAAATCTCTTCCGTGAGAAACCACCGCTCTCGTCTCCACCTTTTCCTTCCTGTCGAGGCGACGCGAGCCCCCCTCGACAATTTCGACCGTTTCACTTGGAAACGCAAAGAATCCAAGTTTCCAACTGTTGCGTCCCGATCCTTGCCAACCTGCGCTTTCCTCCTTTCCTTTCCTTCCTTCCTTCCTTCTTTGCTTCCTTCGGTCACGATCTCTCCTCCCTCCTGATCTTTTCCTTTTTTTCTTTTCTTTCTCTTCCACTACTCCCTGCTCGGATTACTCGGACGATAAGTATCGGCGCGGAGCGCAGCGCAGCCCGGCCGAAATTACGCTCGCCGCAGCTCCCGGCTCCGAGCCAAGTTTTGATATTCCGCGGCGATAACGAGGATCCGCGCGCTCTCCGCACAGCGAGAGTCGTCGTTCTCGTTTATTAAATTTTCCCTCGCGGAATCGCGGGGGACCCGGGCCCCCCTTCGCTTTTGTTCCGCAGGGACGAGAAATTCATGCGCCGCGACGAGATCTTGATGCTCGGTCGGAACGAATTTTCGAATTTCCGACAGCCGCTTTCTCTCTCTCTCTCTCTCTCTCTCTGTCGCTTCATCCTTCATCCTCCCTCCTCGACTGCCTTTCCTCCGGCTTTCCTTTGCCTCGATCGCGTATCATCGCGTGCGGATAGAAGGAATAGAAGGATAGGAGGAACGAGAAAGCGATCGAGCTTCGACCATCTTCGATTCGCGAGAAGGAGAAAGGAAAAAGGCGTAATTTGGAGAATCGTTAAGAATCGCGCGATTCGAGAGAATTAAGGGCTGGATCCAGCTAGAGAAAGGGTTGGGAGGTTGGAAAGTTTGGCGACGAGGGCTTGTCCGGTAGCGCCGGATGGAAAGAGAGGGATGGAAGCAGGGATGGAAGGAACGGTGCTCGAGAGAGGAGGGAGTTGTTCGCGTTGTACGTTTCATTAGGTAGACGAAGGGACGTTGCTCGCTCGGTGTCGGATGCATTGATTTTCGTTTACCCACACTCCCCACGCGCCACCTTCCCACTTTCAACGGCCTCCTTTCGCCCCCCCCCCACCCACCCCCCGAGGGATGTTTCGTTATTTAAACGGATTAGCGAGATACGGCAACCCCCGGGGGGAAGCGTCTTACGTGTTTCCGATGCGTGGCAACGGCGGGGAAATTAATCCTTCTTCCTTCTCGCCACGGAGGCCTGCGTTCCCTTTGCGAGAAACGTGCCGACCCTCGAACGGCGGCCGCGATTAAACGGTGCGTCTCGAAAACAGCGGGCAGCTGATCTCGGAATTGGCCGGCCAAGGTCTCCTCTCGATCGGGCGAAAACGGCAACGAGAGGTGAGACGAGGTTGGGGAAATCGTTTTTTGGCCAACGACTCCTCTCGACTCCTGGAACCGATTCTCTAATACAAATTCATGAACGGGCCGCAACCGTTTACCCTCCATTAGAGGGAAGCGCAATCAAAACGAAGCAGCCGTGGACGGAGCCGATGGACCGAGTCTCGGGACCCGACCAGCTGTAAATCAAACTACGAAATTCCTCCGCTCGGGACGCCTTGGAAAGTGTTGAGCAAAATCCTCTCCCTCCCTCCCTCTCTCTCTCTCTCTCTCTCTCTCTCGCTTTTTCGATGCGCAAGGGTGTAATTATGCGTCCGGGGCCCCGAGCCGCGTATGGAGGCCTCCTTCTCTCCCATTTCGTTCCTTCCGTCCTCGTTTCTCGACCGAAATAGGGAAAAAAACGAACGCGTCTCTTCGCTATCGAAGGATAACGAGGCGGCAAATCGGTCCAACGATCCTTCTTTTCGTTTCCTTTCCTTGTCGCGGAGAACTCGCGACGAAACTCGCGACCCCTCTTCCCTTCTCCCCAAGATTTTTCCAATCTTCCGATATTCGAAAGAGAGATTCGAGAGGAGGGGAAACGAAGACTACGCCAGCTCTCGAACGGCCGCCAATTTTTCAATATAGAAACCGACTGCCTTTCTCGCCGCCAGGATTTCGTTCGATTTTTCTTCTTTTCTTTCTTAAGTTAAGCGGCGAGAATTCGATCGTTGAATCGAGACAAGAATTTCGCGCGTTGCTCGTTTCGAAACGAGCGAGGAGGAGATGGGAGATGAGAAAAAGAGGAAAGGGAAAAAATGGGGGCGCGATTGCCCCGTTCCCGAAAGGCCAATTATAATTGCAAATTTTTTTCCACGGGTTGTTATTCGCCTCGTGGCGTTTCTCCGCGGCGATGAAAGTTTCGCCGCGATTCCGCGGTCGCCTTTTTTTTTCTTCTTCCTCTTCCTTTTGCGACGTTGGCTCGCGGGAAGAAGTGTCCCTCGCCTCCGCGGGAGTTCAAAGTAAAACCGTTTAGCATAATTCGAGAGGGGGGAGGACCCTTCCCCCCTCGCCTTTGCTCCCGATAAAAATCGCTTGTTTTTTCTTCCGCTCCGCTGCGCTCCTCTCGGTACGACATCGTCCCGGTGACATCTCGACGAAAAAGGAGGAGGATCGTTAAACGGGGGGAATCCTTCGGGGATTCGTCCTCGTCCCCGGCCCCGTCCTTTCCGGAAAATTGGCGGTAAAATGCGCGTAGCTGAGGTCACCGATTGGTTTATCGGGAGGAGAAAAAGTTTCCTTTTTTTTTTTTTCTTTTTCTTTTTCTTTTTCTTTCTTTTTTTTTTCTCCCCAACGTGAAAGTTCCTCTTTATGGAAAAAGATGGACGTTGTTTTTTTCCGAGGATATTAGAGGATGAAGAGGTGATCGTTGTTGGGCTAATTTCGAGAAGGGGGAAGTCGTGGAGGAGATCGAAGAAGCGACTCGGCGCGGATCGTAAAGAGAGCGGCATGAATGGCGGTCGTTGCGATTCTAATTAGAAGGAATTTGCTCGTTCCGGGGCCGAATTAAGCTAATCGGCCGCGACGAACGAGGGTCTCGTCTCGTCTCGTCTCGGCTCGGCTGGGAACGCGCGCGCGTGCGAGACGCGGAAACGGAGATGGAGCGGGGAGGGAAGAAGCGGGGGACGATCGTCCAAACGTGGAGGAGAAGAAAAGAAAGAAAGAAAGAAAGAAAGAGAGAAAAAAGTGGAGAACAAGGAGCGGGGGTGGTGGACGAGAGGCAAACGCCGACCCTCGCAGCCGAGGAAAAAGTGGAGAGCACGAAATTAGTCGTACTCGCGGCACCGAGTATTAGAGAGAAGTATCCCGAGGGCACGACGTTGGCGTTTCTTCCCCTCCCCACACTCTCTCTCTCTCTCTCTTTCTCTCTCTCTCCCTCTCTCTGGTTTTATTCGATAATTATGCAAATGCCGGAATGATTGTCGGGCAATATGTCCTTGGAATAAAAGTCGGAGTCGGAGCAATTCGGTTATCTTTATGATTCTGAAACGCGAAACGGGCCGAGCTTTGGGGTGAAAAGCCGAGAGGGGGATGAAGGGGAGGGAGAGAAGAAAGGGCAGGGAGATACCTCGTCCTCGTCTTGCGAACAAGCGCGGAGAGAAACGCGCTTAATTTGCATGGAAACGCGCCTTTCCTCCCTTTTCTCCTCCACGGTTAATCGTGGAACTCGTCGGATTCTCGTTTCGATCGAGCCCAGGTTCCGATCGTACGTACTTACTCACGAAGGGACGTTGAAAAGGCTAGATTTTTTTCTCCCTCCCTCCCTCCCTCCTCTCTCCACGCGGTAACGTGACTACGCGTAAAGCGAAATACGCGTGCATAGATCGAAGGCGAGTCGTGGCCAGGGCCTATTAAGACGTTCGCGCGGCGATTTAATTAAGTGGCCACGACTCGACGACTCCGACAGTCTCCTGGCGGAGACCGCGAGACCATAAGCCGGATCGTCGTTATTTATTATTAAAATATATTCCCTGTCGAAAGGGTGGAGCCTGCCTCGACCAATGGGCACCCGTCGCGTGCCTCGAGTCGTTAGGGTGCTTGGAAATTGATAAGAATGCATCGTCGCACGCTCCCGTAGTTGCCTGCCTTACAGTAGTTGCACCCTTTAATCTGAACGCGGCGGGACCAAACCCCGACGAATCTATCGCCTGGAATCCGGTAATTGTAACGTGAACGCCGTCCTCGCCCCCACCCCCTTCTTCCACCTTTTCCTTTCGCCTCACCGTCCCCCTCCCCCCTCGCCTCTCATTTTTCTATGCAAGTAAGTATTCACTTACTACTTACCATGCCTCGCTAAATTCTTTTTCCATTCTTTTTCCATTCCCTGCTTCTCCTCCTCCTCCCTCTTGTTTTCTCTCGTCGTTCTTCCCTTCTGTCGCGTTCTCACGTTCAAGCGTTCTCGAAAGGGCGAAGGAACACAGGATGGTGAAAGGTAACTAACGAGCAGTTAGTTGGAGTATTCACACATTTTTCTTTTTTTTTTTTTTTTTAAAATAACAACTATTTATTTATAGGTAATAATGCTGAATTACAATGAATACACTTTTTTTTTTTTTTTTTGCCTCGATACTAGATTGTATAAGTCCGATCGCGAAATCGTCATCGCTCGTCGTCATCACGTATTACACAGTAGTGCGGTGATACTGGTTTATTTTATTTTATTTTTTTTTTCTTTCCCCACCCGACCCCCCGACCCACGAGTTTTTTTCCCCTGTACGCAACCCGCCCCGTATACCCACCCCGTTTCCTGCGTATATCGTTATTATTATTATTATTCTTATTTATTTTTTTTTGTTCTCTCTCGCTTCCCTCGCGAATGAATTCAACCCGATCTCGCCGATCGAGAATCGCCGATCCTCGAATCTTTTCCTTTCTTTTTTTTTTTCTTTTTGCTACCCATCGTCCTCGCCCTCGAGCAGTGAGAGACCAAGTATTTCTCGTTCTCTCGAATCGCACAGACAATTTTTTTCTTTCTTTCTTTCTTTCTTTCTTTCCCTTCGAATCGAGTCCTCGAGTCGGCGATTCTCGATCGCGAGACGCAAAATTTCGAACCCCGTTTGTTCGTTCGTTCGTTCGTTCGATCGATCGATCGATCGATCTCTGGTAGTGGCGATGGCAAATACAGATGAGCTATCGGTGGTTAAATTCTCGTTTCACTACGTGTAGCATCGTCTTAACGGGCTTTAGCCGGTACGTACGATCTAGACACTATGATTATGTGAACTTTACAACACAAGAACCTTACGGGCAAAAGACTTTGTACATGGATCTTAAATACGGGGATCGGCCTCGGGGAAATATTGGTCGCGGTTCGATTCTCGGGCGCCCCCCTCCCTCCCCCACCCCTTTCCACCTTCGACCGCGTGTTCGTCCACGTCCCCACCTAGGAAATATTTCGCCGAGCTGCGGCCGATCAACGCAAACGCGGGACACACGCAATATGCATTAGCCTTACTTGTCGACGGTAGTAACTAAGTTTATTTATATAAATAAGGTGTTACGATTCTTTTTTTTTTTTTTTTTTTTTAAAACGCATCCAATAATTTACCGTTTTTTTTTTTTTTTTTTTCCTTTTCATCGTCCTCCGCTTTCTCCCTTTCTCTCTCTCTCTCTCTCTTTCTCTCTCTCTCTCTCGCACGCGCACACTCGGTTTATCGCACGATTCCTCCCATCGAGTCGAAGCGTATATTCTATCGTCCTAAATCGCTAATTCAGCTTCGCCCTCGCGAATCGTCTCTAATTCTCGTCACGATCCCACTAATCGTCCCGTTCTTTCTCTTCAAAAGTCTCTCTCTCTCTCTCGTCATCATTCGCACATTCACGCAATTCCCCTCTCGTTCTATATGATACAGGATAAATCGAGTCGCGGCTCGTCGAATCCCCGACTCTGGTCTAATCGCGGTGTATATAAACGGTGTCCCTCGCTGTTTTCGAACGAGGAAAGTTGAAATCGGAGCGCGTCGACGAGGCCGCGTCGTCTCGAAAAAAAACCGTGCGTTCTCTTCCATTTCTCTTCGCTCGCGCCCCTCCCCCTCCCCCTCCCCCTCCCCGTCGACCGTCGACGATCGAACCTTCGAGCCTGGCACACCGCCCTCGGGGAAATAATATTAATAATAATGATAATAATACTCGAAACCGAGAGGGTGCGCCCGATCGTCGTCCGTACAGCTTAATCACGATTATCTAATTGAAGTCGGTCGATAATTAGGAGATAGGTACCTCTAGGAACGCATGCACGCGCGCACGCACTCTCGAGCAGTCTTTAGAAATATATTTTTTTTTTTTT
>NW_025224966.1:2011302-2065340 GCF_014066325.1 Apis laboriosa
AAAAAAAAAAAAAAAAAAGAAGAGAAAAAACGAGAGAAAAAGGAAAAAGAAAAACGCGAAAGCGACGCGCGGATCTTTCGACTTTTTTTTCTTTTCTTTTTTTTTTTTTTTTTTCTTTTGTCCCTGGGTAGTAATAAATCGATATACATACATACGTGGTATACGTGTGGCGTTCGTTCCCGTCGAACGGGAAGGTTTTTTTCAACGGTGGCGTAACGCCGCCGTTCCAGAAACGATGGGACGAATACTCGGGGGGGAGGAAAACAAAGAAAAAAAAAAAGAAAAAACAAGAAAGAAAGAAAGAAAGAAAGAAAGAATGAAAGAAAGGAATACACGCTTTACATCGCCTCGTGTTTTTTTCTCATTGATATGTGTCTCCATCTCGACCCCAAAGTCGACCGCCTCTCGCTCGGTTGATCGAAATCGGTCCGTCGCGCGCCACCACGATCGAGGCTTCTTCTCGAACGATCCGTTCGTTTCCTCGTCGAACTCGCGACGTTTCGATGAACTCGCGCGCGCACTTCTCTTCTTCTTCCTCCTCCTCCTCTTCCTCTTCCTCTTCCTCTTCTTCGTCGAGTTCTCGTAAACGTACATTCTATATTCTCGAAAACCGCGCTCCCCCTTCCTTTCACGGGGACGTTCACGCGCCTCGATATTCGTCCTTTCGACGAATCGTTAGACGTTTAGACGGCCGTTTCCTCCCACGAGGATCGCACGAAATCACACGACGAAGAGTGTCTCTCCCCCTCCCCCGCGAGCACGGATGATCGCGTGGATTCCGATCGATTTGGCCGTATCCTCGACGGAGGGAGGGCGCGTGCGAGGGCTCCGCGCACACTTTCCACCCCTCGCTGCGCTCCCATCCACCGATCGATCTCGATCTCACTCGTTTTGGCTGCTCGCTGGAACGCGCTCTGCCCCTCTTCTTCCTTCCTCCGCCCTCCTCTTCTAGGTTGCGCTCGTGAACAGAACCGAGTTCTTGTAATAACCCGTCCGTGATTCTGAAACAGAAGCGGCGGTCAAGAGTTCGGGAGCTGTGTCTCCAGCGGCGAGTGTTGAACGAAGTGCACGAATGGAGGAAGGGAGGGGAGGGGAGGGGGGAGGGGGAATTTCGCGTCGATCTCACGTCGATCGGTCCCGTTTCGAAATTTGATTTCGCGGATGAAGCGATCGCGAATAAGGGGGGAAGGGCCGAGCGAATGATTCGATGATCGTTCGGGTGGAAGAGGCGCCGCTCACTAATTATCCTTCCCTCTTGAGACGTGGACGAACATTTGAGGGGGAGGGAGGGGGAGGGAAGGAGAGAAAGAGAGAGAGAGAGAGAGACTGAGACCTATCCACGGGATTCGTGGATACGAGACCGGTCGACTCATCGGGGGCCCTTAGGGCGCCTTTGTGATCCGAGCCGCCACTCGACTTTTTATCCAACTGTCGCTTATGATTGAAAATCACCAGCGAGCTCCTTAATAGTCCACCGATCTCGATTTAACTCCGTTTCTTATTACCACCCTCTCCCTCTCTCTCTCTCTCTCATACGAAGAGAATAATTCTTTCTCGCTCTCGACGCGAGAGAGAGGAATTTCTATTCTCTCGAAAACCGCGTTCCTCTCGCTCGATGGTCTATCGTCTATCGCTTATAGATGGAAATTTCTCGAAATCGTTGGCTAATTTCGGCAACCTAAGGAGGGACGATTATATTCGACCGATGAAGAGCGGAGACTCCGAGGAAGCCAATTAAGGGGACCTACTCGTTAAGCGGCTGGAGCAAGCCGCGGTGGATCTCGGTGGTTTCGCGGGGAGAAAAACGATTATTTACGAAGCGGCGTTTGGAGGGGTGGAGGGGGAGGAGATGCGGCGCAAGAAAAAGGGAGAAGGAGAAAGAGCGTCGAAATGGCGCGCCACACCGGTTACGCCGTTTTTTGCCCCTCCCCTCCCCCTTTCTCCTCTCCCAACTTCGTACAAGTTTGCGCGCGAGGCAAGAGGCGAAGCCAAGTTTCGAATCCGCCGGCGTGTGCCGTTGTTGTAAGAAACACACCCTCCTCGATTCCCAATCTCCCCCCCTCCCCTCTCTCTCTCTCTCTCTCTGTCCCCTCGAGAGACTTTCTAATTAAAGATCCGGAAGTTTGGTCGGTCGTTGGTCGCAAGAGGCGACGACGAATCGAGCGTATTGGAGTGTTCCGCGGGTGGAAGGGTGTTTGCTCGGAATCGGTCCGCGTAATTTTTACACCTCGACTCGATCCACGTCAAGTATTTGTTGGCCGAGATGGAGGGACGACGGGGCGGCGACGAGGTCGAGTCGGCGAACCCACCTTGAAGAGGAGACTTGACTTGGTCCCTCTCGGCCGCCTGGTGCTGCCGCGATTTTCTCTCCAGCTCGAGTTCTTGCACCAGCGATTCTGCGACAGGGAAAAAAAACAAAGAGAAAATTCGTTGGTTATCTTGTCGTGCGCGGAACGAAGAGTCGTGGGAACACGTGTTCCTCGTTTTCCTCTCGGAAGGAAGGGACTCGGAACGTGGAGCGACGAGCGTGGATCGCGACGCCGATCTTGGCGTCGAAATTTCGTCGAGGCGCGAACGCGAACGATGAAACGGAGCGGTAATTAGTGGGAAAGCAGCGAGCAGCGGGAGCCGGGAGCGAAGGGGGAAGGAGATGATGGGACGGGACGAAGGCAGGCGTGAAAGGGCCGCGGGTTTGCTCACTGAATTCCGCAAGGATTAGGGGTGAAAACTGGAAAATGTCCCTTTAATGATATCGCGCCGAATTAACCGCGGGCCGGGATCCTCGTTTCGGTCTACTTCGTTAAGCCCGCCGCGATTGTGGCCGAGCCTTCCTCCCTCCGGGATCCGAGGAAAGGAGAAGAAGAGGAAGAAGAAGAAGATGAAGAAAAAGAGGAGGAGGGACGCGTCCCTTTCTCGCGGAAAATTGAAAAACCCGAGCTCGTCGATCGGATTCGGAGGAGGATCCTCTCGCTTTGACGCGGCTCGAGCGAAAGATCGTCGTTGCTCGATCGAAAGGATTAGGGAGGGAGAGTACGCGAGTGTAATCGGGAAGCGTGAAATGGCGGCTCCTTGGGCAAACGAGCAATGGTAAAATCCAATTGCAAGGCCATTAAATCCGAGTTAACCGAGTCGTAGGAGATGGAGAATTCGTAGCGCGAGTCGCGGGGGCCGAGGAGACTTTGGGGCCGAGATTCCATTATGCTTCGCGCAACAATAGCTGAGGGCTGTTTCGTGGGTGTGAATTCGTGCGTTCGTCAGGGCCGTTATATTCCTACGGAGCGAGCGGGGTGGGGGGAGGGGTGTGTTTGCGTTTCACTGAGCCAAATTACCTCTGGCGCCCTTATCCGCGCGCGGGGTGTTTCTCGTCCCTTTGATATCCAAATGACAATTTAACTGCTCGAGATACGGCCTCGTCGGCCCCCTCCTTCCCGCGATTGCCAGCGGTTGTTGTAGAGGCGTGTGCCGCCTCTCGTTCAACCGAAGATTTCTATCCCCGGCACGGGGGAGGAGGTGGAGGGAGGGAGGGAGGGATAACTTCGTTGTTCGAGTCCAAGTTTCTCTTCGCCTCGAGGAGCCGAAGGAGAGAAGAGGAGGGGGGAGGGAGGAGTGGAAGTGGATTTCGATCGTGATTCGATCGGATCGAGGCAAACGTACGTCCCTTGGATATCAACCGACTAATAGTTTTGCTACTGTATTACACACCCTGACAAATCGCGGGAACAATGAAAACAATTTCAGCCCCTCTTTCTCGCCTCTAAACGATTCGCATTGTGCCCTCGTCCCGGCACCCGATTTTTTCGGCTGTCGAGCAGCGCGAAACGGAGGGGGAAGGGGGATCCCTCCCTTGCCCGGCCGAGATCGGTGAAAGAAGAGTAGCCTCTCTTGGATACTGTGGTGTGTATGTATCCGGTATGACTGTGCGTTTATCCGCACGTAATTAACTCGGCGCACAATGCATCGCGAGAGAAGGCCAACTCGTCTTCTCCCGGGAGAGGAGACGAAGAAAAGAAACGAGAGGGAAGGCGGTTGGCGGCGTCGACCCGGTGTCTCGGGGAAAAAAAGAAAAGAAGCGTCGTATATATATATATATATATATATATATATGCCTCTCCTCTTCTCGAAAAATCTCGATATCGTGCCGGTCGACGTGGCAACGTCATTGGAAACGTGCAACGCGGCAGCAGCTTCGTTCGTTCGATCGATCGGTTTTTTTTCTATCCCGAAGAGGAACGCTCGAAATTCCACTTGCACGCGCGTCCTTCGTCCTCCGTTCCGACTCGTCCCAACTCCATCCATCCCTCCCTGCTCTCCCTTCGCATTCCATCCCAGCCAATCGTATTTTTTAACGTCGAGAATGACACAACGTGACACCTCGCCTCGCGCGCAAGAAAGAGAGAGAGAGAGAGAGAGAGAGGCTTGGCTTAATCGCCTCGGTGCGAGGGGGTCGGTCGTCGTCGGTAGGACGAGCGAACGTGTATCCGAAGAGTGGCGAGTTAATACACCGGCGTGTAATAAGTAATTTCCGAGGAGGAAGAAGAGGAGGGGGAGGGGGAGGAGGAGGAGAAGGGCATCGTGACCTCGCGCGGTGAAAAACAAACGTCGTAGCCGGTTCGACGATCTTCCCTCGCTCGCGGAGGGACCCATCCGCGTGAGAGGGATCGTGTCCCGGCCGCGGTAATTGCGCCGATGCCTCTCCATTCCTCCTCTTCCTCCTCCATTCCTCCGAGGATCGGAGTCGAGGGTTGTTGGCAGCAGTCGAAGGAGAAGAGAGAAAAGAGCAGCGGCGGTGGTAGGAGCGGGAAAAGTGGAAGGAGGAGGAGGAGGAGGAGGAAGGACGGAGAAGCGACGTTAGGCAGGAACTGGAAAGACGATGGCGCGCGGGGTGGAGGAGCGGCCACGGGGTTGATTTCGTGTAGCGCCGCGTTTTTAATGCTCTGATCTTTATGTAAAACGGAACACGGGGGAGAAGGAGGGAGGGAGGGAGGGAGGAATGCAAGGATGCGGGGGCAGAAGAGGGAAGGAGGAAGGGGGGGGGAGGCAGGAGATAGAGGCGCTCGAGCGCCAAGCCAACCGTGAAATTGTATGAATCGAGGAGGTGCATGGAGAAACGCGGAGACACAAAAAGCGGCGATATGAGAGAGCGAGGGAAAGAAAAAAGCTGGGAGAGGATAAAGGAGTGGATAAAGAGGAAACTACTCCGTTCGCCTCGATTTCCAATTGAAACGCCACTTCGTTCGAGCTTTTTGAATCTCGCCTCCTCTCCCCCCCTTTTCGTCCCGACGAATTCACTCTCGTTTCTCGCTCGGCTAGGCGACAGAAAAAAGAAATTTAATCCAAGCTCAGCGAGAGCCGCGTAAGAGGTCTCGTAATCGTAATCGCGGAAGAGGAAGAGAGGAGGAGGCGGAGAGAAGATATTCTTCTCGAGACAGGAACCTAACGCTAACGCAAACTACCGGAGAGATAGAGATAGAGATAAAGAGAGAAAGAGAGAGAGTATATACATACGTGGAAGCGGCGCTTCGTTCCTCCCCTTCCTCCGATTCACCCTCCCGATTTCTCTAGTCTCCTGGCTTGTTCGCCGGAAAACCGCGTCGTGTCTTGTGGATATATTCGCGGCGAGGGACGCTTTCAAACCACCACCCCCTCCTCCCTCCCTCCGCTACCACATTTTCAGGCTTCCCGTGTCGACGCGTCAGCTTCCTTTCGCCTCTATATATTGCTCGCGTACACGCGTCACGGTTTATCACTCTCGCGGGGTTATTGTCTTTCGTCTAATGGTAGACGCATGCGAGCCCTCTCGTGTACAGGTGCGATCGAATATATATATATATATATATATAGAGGAGAATATTTCATCAGGAGGGAATCAGGCCGCGTGTCGCGCAATATTTCTCCTCGAACGCGTCTCGCGCCTACCTCCTCGACTATCTACCTCCCCTCCGTGTTTGACAAGGAGGAACGAGATCCTCCGTGGAGATAACGCGGACGAATTTGTAATCTACAACCGGTCGACGTATGTACATTTTATTGCTCCCCGTTTCGCTTCGTTCCGGTTTTACGGTCGAGAGTTTCTACGGCCATTAATAGATTCTGCCCCGGCAGAAACTCGTGCACGCACATGCCTCTAACCGAGCCGTTTAATCGCTCGCTCTTTCGATTCCCACTCGCGTGAAAGAATGGTCGGTCGAGATCGCGGGGGTGGATAATCTCTCTCGTTTTGCGGGGTGGATGCGGAATTGGGAGGGAGGGAGGGGCGGGAAGATGGAAACAATAAGGGTGGAAATAAACGAGACGAGAGAAAAGGTAGAGAGGAACGAGAAGGAAACGCGCAACGATAGGATAGATGGTTGCTGCGTAAAATTATTGCGTACAAGTTTGAATATTAAAGCGTGGCGGAGTGCGTAGCACTCGTTCGTTCGGATGCTGGATATGGATGGACGCGAAGGAATCGTCGTTTGCGCTTGTGCATGTAACGCGTACGTACTCAGGGGGGAGGAGGAGGAGGAGGAGGAAGAGGAGACAGAGCGTGAGAGAGAAAGGGAGAAGTACGGAACGTCGGATGGAGGGTTTAAGGGAAACGAAGGAAGAAAGGAGAGGGAGGACAGGTAACGCCACCGAGAGGCACGGTGGCCGCCGGGGAAATTACGGCTCCTTCCTTACTTGCCAGAGATGTGCATAAACTCTGCATTACGTTCAGTGGCGCTCATGGCGCTCGTGGCTTGGTTCGGATGCCTGCCGGGACGGATAAAATCGTTCCTCGTCTTATTAAACGCTGCCGCGATTCTCTCTTCGCTCTCTATTCCGTCGTTTATCCAACGGATCTCGCCGATCGAACGAACCGACGAGTCGTTTACCCCCGATCATCCGTTATCCATTTCACTGAAACTGATTACGATCCGCGTTCCTTTTCAGGTATGCATAACAATTTTCGGCCGAGGTTTTCCACGGCTTCCACGGGGAGGATGAGAAGCGCTGTTCGTATAGAATGCATGACTCGAAGACGCGACGGCCCCGAAGTCCCTTCAGAGGCGTAGTAAGTACCCACCTCAGACGACGGCGTTACGCCGACCTATGCTCCTCTCCTTGTTATTCGCCCCCCTCCGCCCCATCTAAATCTCCGTTGTTTATTGCAAATGGATTCCGCATCATGATGCCCGGGTGGTTACGGGACCCTATTCAAATACCTCGTGTTTCCTCGTCGGAACCGACTCTGCCCCCTCCCCCTCCCTCTCGTCCCTGACTCCGTCCACCCTCACCACGCGCGTACAGGGTTGTTATTGCCCCCGGCGTGATTGTTCCCTTTCTCTCTCTCTCTCTCTTTCTCTCTCTCTGCCGAGATCTTTCGAATAATTTACTTTGCGCGATATACAGACGCGACGCGGGGCCTCTTTGCCCTCGGCCTCCCTTTCCCCTCCCTCTCGTTCCTTTCCACCCGCCGCGATATCCAACGCGATGATTCTTTCCCCTCTCTTCTTTCTTTCTTTCTTTCTTTCTTTCTTTCTTTCTTTTTTTCCTTTTCGTTTGGGTAATCGAGGATCGAAGTCAGCCGGGCGGAAGATCAGAAAAATTGAGTGGATCCTAATACGGGAACGCGATTATCCGAATTAGCGGCTTGCCACCGGGTCCTCGCCCTCTTTTCATCGCGGTCGCGCCGCTCCCTTCCCCTCTTCCTCGATGAAAGAAGGGAGGGGGATCGCCCCGAGGCTCGCCGCTTTTTCTTAAATTTCGCTCGATACCCATTGTTGCGAGCCCGCCCCCGGCTTATTTTTCTCTCTCCGCGCTTCTTCTCGCGACGGGAGAGGGGTGGAACGACGCGGTACGTTATCTTAGCACGTGCGTTCCCCGTAACCGATCCCCTCCCCCGATCCTCGACCGAGAACCCGTCGTAGAATCGAGAATAGAGAAGAGGAAGATTGGCGTGTCCAACTGACCTTGGTAGTTCTGCCAGAAGGCGGATGCTTGGCTGCCGATCAGGTCCAACCCGTATCCCCATGCCGGTTTCTCGGGGGTGGAGGGTTGTTGGGAGGGGCGCGGCACCTGGGCCTCCCTGTATTGTTGGGCCTGTTGCTGCTGTTGAAGGGGTTGCTGGGACGACTGTTGCTGCGAGGGCTGCTGCTGCGACTGCGAGTGTACCGGACTGGCTTCCGGTGGCTCCGAACTCGTGCGCGCCTCCACCGTCACGTTTTCTACCAAACCAGATAGCGGGTGAAGGGAGAAGAGAACAGAAACAGAAATCAGAAAAGAGAAAAAAGAAAAGAGAAGAAGAAAAACGATATCGAACGCACCGATTTCTCGATCGTGGCAAAGAGGTTTAGGGGGTAGATAGGAGGAGGTGTAGGGGTAGGTTGGAGCGTTTCAGAAGGGAGAGCAGCGAAGGGCGACCCCTCGGAGGAATCGCTTCGAACCGTTCGTTCGAATTCGCGTGCTCCGTTTCATTCGAAATTAGTATCGCTACTTCCCTGCGTCTGACAGGGTTAATCAGCAGCGACGGGGAAGTAGCGGCACTGTTGCGACGCGAATAGGATTCCTGGCTCGCCGCGCGTTCTCTGTATCGGAATAAGATATTTCACTTAAAGGGTTTCAACCTCGCGCTCGAGTTTTGTTAGTGACAGGAGGCGGAGGTGGGGTGGGAGGGGGGATGCAGCTCCGCGCTGCCTCCTCCTCCTCCGACCCTCCCCGCCCTCGTAGAATCGCGGCTCGTGGTTCACTGCTCGAGGTAAGGAATCGAGAAGGAGCGTGGAGAAGATTCCGAGGCCCAGCGGCGTTCGAAACGAAAACGGGAGGAGGGGGCGTAAAGATCTTTCCCCCTTCCGCCTCTTCGATAAGGGGATAAGTAAGGAATCGTATTCCGCCGGGTGTCAGCCTGTTTGCTCTCTGGCTCCCCGGCTCGTATTAATTAAATTATTCCCGAGATCACCCGCTAGCCCCCTCCCTCCAAGGCCTCCGAAGAATCGACTCGAAAATCCTGGAGAGAGAGATAGAAAGAGAAAGAGAGAAAGAGAAAGAGAGAGAGAGAACGCGGATTTCTTTCTCTCCTCCTCTCTTTCTCTGTTTCTCTTCTCGAGGATATCTCGATATCTCGATAATCGCGGAGCAAGCACGTGCGCGAAGTCGCCTCCTTTCCCGCTCCATTTTCACTCGGAACCGATACTTACCGGTAATCGCTCTGACTTGCTCGGAGGAAGCCCCCGTTGCCTTCAACGCCTCCTCGAGCTGCGTGCGCCTCTTGATCTCCAGGTCCAGTTGCTCCTGCAGGCGTTTCCTCGCCCTTCGTTCTTTCTTTAGCCGTTTTTGGTACATCACTGGAATCAGAAATCGGGGTGGAAAGTGGGGTTAGCGCTGTTTCGAGGATTCGAAGAGGGAGGGAGGGATGTCGCGTGCGCGTCTCCCCTCGGACGGACACCCGTCGAAACGACTTAACGACGGGGACCGAAGATGGTCGAGCGTTCCCCCAGGTGGTGGAACCCCTGCGCGGTCAAAGTCGAACGAAATTATCTTGGCGTATCATTGTACCGCGGGGGGTTTCACGGGCGGCCGTGCAGGGGGCCTCGGACCTCGAACACGCGCCTAAGCGGGGGTCTGATGGTCCGTTTCGCTACTGTGCGCGGCTGTCCACCACGATCCGGCTGTCCACCGAGATCGACGTCGATCGATCTACTTATCGATCGATCCATCTACGAATCGGTCGCCCGGTTAAACCGGTTCCCCCCTCTCTCTCTCTCTCTCTCTCTCTCTCTTCGTTTGCACCATTTGCGAACTGCAACGATTTTTTATCTCGCGACTGCCCCGCAGCCGTCAGCCCGGCCGCGTTGCGTTGATTACTTTATCTGAACGGGTACAACGAGGAGGTAACCGTGGACCGGTTGGTGTACCGCTTCGTATTACGTTTAACAACCGTGCCTCGAATTATTCCTCCTCGATCGTTTTCCTCTCTTCTATCTCTTCGCGATCGTCCTCTTCGCGTCGTACTTGTAACGCGTATGACAAACACTGTCCATCGAATCCTCGTTATCGAATACATCTCTCGGACGAGTGTCGAGGATCGGCCGATTCGCTCCAATTCGAAGAAATTGGTTCGCGACGAGACGCATTGGACATGGTCGGACGCAGGTTTTCGCAGACGGCCGATCGCCGGGGCAGATCTCGGGTCGGCGCGTTTGAACCCGCCTCTCCCCCCCCCCTCTCTACCCGCTTTAATTATTTTCCATTATTGCGAACCGCCGCGTCCGGCCATTGTGCCTTGGCCAGGATCACCCCCTCTCCCGCAACGCCACTCTCGTGCCCGATCTCTCGCCGATCGAGCCTCGTTGCGGGCATTGTTGTCGACGCCTCGATCGGGCCGCGATTCGCCTCGTTTCGATTTGCTGCCATCCTTCCCTACGATGGATGGATTCGATTTCGCGGAACACGGCGGAAAACGATAATCGTTCCCTTTCCTCCACTGTGTTTAAGGGGGAAGTCGGTAGTTAACGTCCAATTAGTCTCGTCACCGGGTTAACGAGTGCATCGCCGTTTCTTCACCGATCCACTCCACGGAGGAGGAAACGTTACGAAATGTCGAGGCCCGTGGAATCTCGATGCAAAGGGCTGCACATAAGATGATGTGCTTCGAAACGACGGGGACGGGAAAGAAAGAAAGAAAGAAATGAAAGATTTCGAAGGAGATGTTTTTCACGCGATCGACAGGTGGACAGCGGTTGAGCGTCACTGATACCGTGATTGATTCCCGGCAGACAAGGCGCAGACAACCCCTTTGCCCCCCTCTACGGTCCAGCTATACCTGTCTTCCCTTTGTCTTTCACCGTTCGCTTTCTCGCTCTCGCCGACTTTCGTCGAGAATACCTTCTCTACCTCCTCTCTTTTTCCCTTTCTCGATACATACGTACATACATACGTGTGTATATATATATATATATATATATATACACATAGATACGTACATAAGTAAGTCTCTTTCGAACGTTCGACGCTCTCTCGCCGAGTCCTCGGATGCCGGTCTTCTCTGCCGGTTTGTCGAATAGGTGTGCAACGACGGGAGGGTAAGGAGAAAGCGCGAGGGTGCGGAGAGAAGGAGGAGGAGGAGGAGGAGGAGAAGGAGGCGGAGGAGGAGGGACGCGAAGCAAAGTGCGGCGGTGGCGGGTGGGAAGAAGGGGGACAGACTTCTCTCTCCGGTGGTAGGAGCGGCTTGTGGGGTACGAGGGAGAAGCGGGGGGCGCAGCATTATGATGCAAAGATGGCGCGGCTGCGGCACCCTAGAATTAGCTCGAGCACTCGCCATTGGCCGCTCGGCAAACCACTCCTTCGGTAACAACCGACTGCATACGTTGCATACTAAGGATACACGCGAGCCTGTCGAAGAATCGCCCCGATCCGGGGCTGCTTCGCCACCGATTTCCACCTACGATCCCGAAACTTCTTCCAATTCCCTCCCTCTCGACGAACCCGCGCCTCGCTTTTCTCCACTTCCGTTTCGAATCTGAATCGACAGCTGTCTCTTTCCTCTCGACTATATAGCCAACAACGCGAAGGAAAAGGGAATCGATCCGATGGACAATAACGATCTCCCCTCGATTTTATCCAACCTGTTTTCACAAATGGAATCACGGGAAGAGCAAGCCTTGTCTTCGTTTTACAGAGGTTACGAAATCAGAGGCTACGAAACGGTTCCGCTCGATCGATCGGATATCGTTCGAGAAGATACCCGAGAGAATTGTCGATCGCTTCGATCGCGGGTGAAGGAGATTCCAGGTCGAAGGGTATCGCGAATAGGAATGGAGAGAAATACCTCCGTTGGTCGAGTGACGCGTTCGAAGGGAACAGAAGAGAGATTTCTCTCTCTCTCTCTCTCTCTCTGGACACGTCAAAACACATCAGCTACCGCTGTGCGCTGGATCAGAAATCGGTGTCCGCGCGGAGACTACCCACGTCGAAGACTCGACGCCTACGACGTTCGAGATAGCGTACCGGATCCCGAACGATATCGATCCGGCTTCGAATTCTCGAGATCTGGTCGGGTTGTCGCTTCGGGCCTGTTTCGAAGTCGTCGCCTATCTGGCGGAATTAGCGGCCGGTCGCGTAAACAATCAGGGGAAACGCGACGGGGCAAATCCAATAGGGAAACCCGCAGAAACTAATATAGAGGCCGGTCGTCTTACCGAGGCTCGCGTTTAATACGCGTCCCTCCTTTCGAAGCGAGAGAGAACAGTCCCTCCGGGAATAGCAATGTGATTTACATTTTGAGGTTATATTGACCATTCCCGCCACCTGGAGCACTCGCTCCTTCCTTCCTTCCTAGCCTAGTCGATGACCGTCGGGATCGTGGTCGGGAAAAATTAATAATAACACCGCGTCTCAAATTAATAACGCTTTGCTCGCTCGCCAAATAGAGATTCGCAGATTCGACACGCGTTCTAATCGACACTTGTCCGTCTCGAGATCGAATCGAGAGAGAGAGAGAGAGGATGAGAGCTCGTTAACGATCCTCGAACGGCCCCAACAACGGTCGCGATCTAGTGTTTTAGAAAGGGGTACGAAGAAAGGAGGGTGGGGGAGATTAGGGACGCGCGCGCGCACTTAATGCGTAATTACGATTCATGAAGGCGGATGAACCGTACGGCGTCTGGACAAGCGGCGTAATCTTGAGGCCGAATACGTCCTCGAGGGGCCGAGGAACAGCCGTTAGCCGGCGTTCAAAGGGGTTCTTACGCACCTACTCGAGACGCGGGAGCACCACGGCCTCCTCCTCCTCCTCCTCCTCCTCCGACGGACAGCATCTGTGCTCCACGATATCCATACAAAAGCCGTCTGGTGAATAACATTAAGCCACGCCGCGTACGATTATAGTCCGACGAACGTCGATACCAGTTAGACCGTGTATCCTGTGCGAATGCTAATTTCGGACGGGCTCCTCGAATGCTCGGCCGAGCCCGTCCGAAACAGGCCCCCGATCGACGAAACCGCGAACCGATGTCTTCTTCCGCTTCCCTCCTTCTCCTCCCTTCCTCCCCGCGCGAGGGCAGCAAGGGAGGGAAGGAGGGAGGGAGGTTTTTTCTCGTCGCCTTCCGACGATCGATCGATCCCTCGCGGACAGATTCCACCTTCTCTCTCTCGTCCCGCCACCCCCTTTTACGCACCCGAAGGGGTCGCCCCTCGTTCAAATATCAATTTTGCGGCGACAACTTTTCGCCACCCTCCTTTTCTTCCACTCCGTGACCCATATGGAAATGGAGATCGGTCATCGGAATCCAGTTTGCCAGTTTGGGAAACGTCCCCGACAGGGGGAGAGAGAGGGTGGGTCAACCGCGTTTCCCTTCCTTCTCCTCCGTGAACGGGGAGGGTAGGAACGTCGTAAAGTCGAAAGCTTTTCGCTTTTACGTATTATTCTTTTATCCGATATCGGGATAGCCTGTATCCGGAGGCGAGATATACCGAAGGGGGAGAGGGGAGGAAATCCTCTTTGCGCGGTTGATACCTTTTTTTCTTTTTTTTTTTCCAATGAAAAATTTCGTCTTCTCGTCCGAAGAAAGAAAATAAGAAAAAGAGGAGAAAGAAGAAGAAGAAGCGTCTGCTTCGTCTCGCCGCTCTCGTCTGTTTCCATAGGACAAACTAATTTATCCTATTAACATCCGCTGTGTACGTAAGCTGTGTTTCTCGCGCGAGATCTCTCCTTCCTCTTCCGTTCGTCGGCCGGGCGTTTTAGATTCGCGTTGAATGAGAGAAGTTGGACGGGCGGGTAACGCGAGAAACGAAACGCAGGCGGCGAAGAAGCGGAAGGAGGGGAGGGAGGAGAGCGATCGAAGAAGCGGGCCACCTCACCGCCCAGGTGCGGTCTCGTCCAGTTTTGAAGAAAGCGTGTTGTGCGAACAAGCGGCGGTTGAATTACGCGCTGCCGTTAACCAATACGAAAATGTTTACTCCTCGAGGAGGGGGAGAGCGTGGGTCATTCGAAACCGGCCGATCTGGTTACTAACTCGGTCCAGCGACGCGCGGAAACGTAATAGCGGAGGAAGGAACGTTTTGCTCTTGAACGAAACGTTTTGTTCCTCGACGAGTCGAAGGAAGGAGGTGGACGAAAGGGGGCAGGGGGGAAAGAAATGGAACGAGTTGCGAGTCCGTTGCGTGCTCGTCCCTGACGAATCGATCGAGGCGAAAACGAGAAGGGGGAAAAAAAAGAGAGGAGGAGGAGGAGGAGGAGGATTCGATCGAGTCGGAGAAAAGGGAGGATCGTCTATTCCCGGATAATTGTTTTAAAGGTAGCAATCGGTTGCCGGATTACGAGCGGCATACATTAATTTAGCCCGATTTATATAATATTATCGGGTAAGTATGATCGTCGATCGAGCGGGATGATAGGGCCGCGCCGTGATAACGCATTTCGTCGGTTAACGGGTGCCGATCGATGCCCGTTACGATCAAGGACTGGTCAATTACTCGGCCGTTCGAGTAAGCAACAAACGAAGAAAGAAAGAAAGAAAGAAAGGAAGGAAGGAAGGAAGGAAGAGGAAGGAACGAAAAAAGAAAAGAAAAAGGAAGGAATACGAGCTGACGAAAGTTTCTTCTCCGAATGGAATGGGACGCGAGGGGATCCGTATCTGGCGGTCGTTTCTTTATCGGCAGCGTGCAGCGCCAGTTTTCGGAGGGGGGTCTTGGTTCTATACGACGCGTGTTTTATTGCCCGAAAACCGACAGATATCAGGATTATGTGTTCCCATCCACGTCGACGCTCGTCTCCACCATCGAGAGCGATACGGAACCGGTAGGGAGGGAGGAAGGAGGAGGAGGAGGAGGAGGAGAATCGTAGAGACATTCTCTTCTGCTCGAACGGACCTCGACCCGTGCCGGAATTCGCGGCTCGTTTTTTCGCGATGGGGGTGCCTCGCACTTCGAAACGGGGCGAAATGGATTCGTCGATCGGAAAATAAGTGGAGACAAAGAAAAAAGAAAAAAAATCGAAGGAATCGCGTTAAATATAATGTTGCGCCTTTGGCAAAGGCGGTGGTGGCGATGCAAAGTTCGAAAAAAACATTAGCTAGATGGTTATCGTGGTAATCGGCGGTCCGGGCCGATAAAATAAAACCGGGGAGACTTTCTAATGCCGGGTTATTTTTTTAAATGGCCCGCTCTCGATCTCGAGAGGGCCGGGGTCTCTTCTCTTCTGTGCTTCACCTGTGCCTTCGTGCCCCCTCTCGGCCGAGGTGAAACTATCCCGACCTTTTTCGCGCGTAGACGCCCGATTCGAACCGGGTAATTTCGATTCGCAGTCGCGTAAGAGCCACCCTTCTTCGACCCCCTCCTCTCGTTGCCCGATATTATATTCCCCCCCTCGCCTCCCCCTTCCATAGAATCTCTTTTTTTTATATATCTCGAAGCGAAGGAACGAGCATGTAGTGGTGGTACCATCTGTGCGCAGATGTAAGAATTACAGTGTAAGAATTTCGTCAAATATTCATGATACGGCGAAGAGAAGGCGAAGATGTTTTCTCCGTTAAAAGCGGGGCATTGTTCCATTTTTCTTTTTTCTTTTTCTTTTTTTTTTTCCTGTTCCTGTGGCGCCCCCGTACTCGAAGGGAGGAGGACCCCCCGCTGTTTTCTCGCCTCCCCTGTGTGTATCGATACGCACACGAGCATCCAAACAGGAGGGGGAAAGGGGAGGGGGGCACGGCGCGTGACGTTTCATTTTTCCGCCGAAAGAAAGAGGAAAAAAAAAAGAAAAACATCAGAAAACACAGGCAATCGGAGGGTGCGGGAGATCCCGCAGCGCTCCACGGCCAGCGGAACTGTTTTAGTTTATCGCGTTTAATATCATCCCCAGGCGGCGCGAGGAAATCGGCGGGAGCATCCCCTGGGAAACATACGCCTGCTTAATGGTGATTTTTCGTCCTACGTCTCACGACCGTTTTCACCTCGTGACCACGACGAGAGAGAGAGAGAGAGGGGGAGAGAGGGAGGAGCACGCCGATTCTTTCGCCGATACGACGTCGATCGAGACGAAGATTACGATTACGAATGATCGTCCCCTTCCCGTTTTTTCTTTTTTTTTTTTTTTAGGTTTTTTAAGATGGATAGACGGAACGAAGGAGGGGAGAGAGAGAGAGAGAGAAGCTTTTCCAAGTTGACGGCGGCGGAGGAGGAATGAGAAACAACTTCCTCCTTCCCTCCTCCCCTAACGGTGTACGAATTAAATTCTTAAAGTTCCCTCCCTCCCGTGCATGTCGCATTCCGCGAGTCCCCGAGACATCTAGAATCGAGTTTTACCTCTAGGCTGCTTCCGTGTACGACGTCGCGCTCTCTTCTCGGGGGAACCGATATTAATTCCCATAAATTTCCTTTTCAAACGTGCGCGGATCCACCGCCCCCTCGCCGCTCCTTCGTCCCCCCCCCCTTTTCAAAAGCAAAGGACTCTGTTTGCCTTTTAATCC
Source organism: Apis laboriosa (assembly GCF_014066325.1). Lineage (NCBI taxonomy): Eukaryota > Metazoa > Arthropoda > Insecta > Hymenoptera > Apidae > Apis > Apis laboriosa. The sequence continues at coordinate 2,027,721 of NW_025224966.1, forward strand.
GAGTATGCAAAGAACGTTATTCTTCTTCCTTTCCGTCGACAAAACGGAGCAAGAAGGAGGAAAGGGAGGGGGCGGCGCGGTCGGGGCAACAAGCGCTTACGAGATCTTGCAATATTTAACGACCCGATGAAAGCTGGCGAAATCCGAAAGGAACGCATCGTTTTGCCTCGCGTCTTCGAGATTAGGGGGAGGGAGAAAAGAAAGAAAGGAGAAAAGAAGTTCGTTTGTCCTATCGAACGAAGAAATGGCTTCTTTCCTCGCAAACCGATGCCTCAAAGCTTTCTAAAAGCGAACAAGTGTTTACCAGTGCCAGAATACAGTCAATATTTTCGCGAATGCAATGAAATGGAATCGAGATAGTATCTCTTCTCTTTCGAAATTGCATCGCAGCACGACGGTATAATACCACGGATTTCCAAGAAACGATTCCGTTTTAAACTGCCGCGTTTAAATTTAATTGTAATCGCGATCCATTTCGTAAAAATTCACGGAGACGCGTATGTAACAGCAGCGTGGATGGATCGTGATCCTTCTACGAGATCGAACGTGCTTGCGAAACCACGGGGGGAGGGAGGGGGAGGTTGGTGAGAGATCTGAAGCGACGATAGGAAGGAGGCGCACGCGGAAAACGAGATCCATCCGGGTCGTTCTTTGAGGCGGCATCCCCGTAAAGGGAATGTTTGCGGCGGAATGGAAAAAAGGAGAGAAGCGGGGAACGGATTGAGAGGTTTGAGAGAAAAGAGAGGGCAAGGAACTGCAGAAGTACCGGAAGGGTGGACGGATCGTTTCAATCGTAGACCGCAGTGACCGCGCTCTTTCTTTTTCTCTCTCCCTCCCTCCCTCCCTCTGTCGCTTTTCTTTTCCTTTCGTTTCTGCTCCGTTCGAGTGACTCTTCTCTCTCTCTCCCTCTCTCTCTTTTCGTCTCTATTCGCGCCGCGAAACCCAACTCTCCACCGGCCGTGTTTATACAATGTAATGGCTTGTGCCAGCATTGTGCTAACGGCCGGTCACCACTCATCGTGCGCACCGCCGCTTCGCGATTCCCTTTCGGCATTCGTTTGGCACTTTATCACGCCCCCAGATTGCCGCATTAAACATCCAGCAAAGGGAATTTCAACCCTTTCCGCGTGCACCGTCGCCGTCGCCGTGGCCGTCGTCTCGTCCATGCTCTCGGCTCGTGCGTCCATTTCCACGAGGATTACTTCCCCGTGCCCGATTCTTTCCGTCGCGTTTCTTCCCCCTTCCCCTCCGCAGAAAATCAAAACTCGATACCTTCTCCTGTTCCACGAGGCCTTGGAGAGAGACGGCCTCCCTCCTCCTTTCTCGCGTCTTTGTCGATCGATGACGCGTTTAGTAATTCAAGAGGGCGAAAGGGAGAAAAGGGACGGGCGGGGAGAGACTCTATGGAATTATGGCAGGTGGAAGACGGCCGACCTCCCTGGCCGGCGATCGTCGTCTCCAATCTACCAGCAGATATACGGTGTCGCGTTACACGCGTGGCTAACGCTATCGACCGAGGGAAGGGAGGAGGTCGGCCGCGTCTGCTCGCGCCGGAACCGTCCTCGCGTTCCATCCATCCGTCCATCCATCCTTCCCGTATAGGATTGCCGCAACAGCCGGCCGGCGCATTGTTCCGCGAGGGAAAGCGGAAAAAAGCCCGTTCGAGCGAAGCGATCGGTCACGTAATCGGGCGAAGCACCGCGACGACGCATCGAGAGCCGGATATGGCTAGGATTCGAGCGATTATGCGCGGGCCCGAGATAATCGTGAACGGTATGGGAAGGATCGGGCGGGTATCGAAGGATATCGAGAACAGGGGCTTCTTATGGCGGAGCACCTCGGGGGCTTCGTTTCGCAACGAATTCTCTGAAATTTTTTCCAGAAACTTGACCGCCCGCAACTCCTCCTCCCCGTCCCCCGCGAAACATCCTCTTTTCATCCATCTTCGATTCTCGTTCCTTCGATTCCCTCCGCTCCTCCTCCCTTCGGCAATTTCGAAATCGCTCGAGACGGGAAGAACCGGAGATGCGGTAATTGCGTCAAAGCCAGTCGACGAATTTCAATCACGGCCTCTCTCTCTCTCTCTCTCTCTCTCTCTCTCGTCGTCGGAAAATCATCCAGGCATTATATATTTGCTCTCGAGTGTAACCGGTTCGGTGAGTTCACCCTCGCGAAGTCGCCGCTTTCTCTCCTCTCTCTCTCTCTCTCTCTCTCTCTTGGAGGAGAGAGAATTGGCGCGAGCTGTCGCCCCCGCCGCGGTTATTAATATTTGCCGACAATTACCGAGCCGGCGACCCCTTTAATTCCGCTTCTCCGCGATCAAGACACGTTCCAAAGATCGATTTCGAAACCTTCCGTTCCTTCCCTCGCTCCTCTCTTTTCCTCGTGATTTCGAGATTTCGATTTGAAACTATACGGACGACGACGAGGTGTTTTCTCGTGAAGAGAGGAACCTAGCTTCCACGTATCGCGTGTCAATCGGGGCGAGACACGCACGAAGGGGTGGAGAAAGCTCGGGGCGGTTCCCCGAAAACCGATCGCTTTATTCCACGGGTATATACGTCTCCATTAGAGCTCGCCAACCCTTCGAGGAGAGCGGCAGCTGCTCTTCTAAATCCTCGTTAGAGCGATCGTCATCGTGTTCCACGAATTCCGACCGTGTCTTTCCATCTCTCGTATCCTCCGACTCTTGGCCGGTAAAGCGACGACCGAGGCATCCGGTTCCTCCTCCTCTTCCTCCGCTTCTTCTTCCTCTTGTTCGCCGTTTCTCGCCGGATGCCAACCCCCAGGTTCTGGAAACTGGTAGCCTCTACTATTTCGGGAGGAAAATTGGAAAACCCATCAACGCCCTTGAGAGCGAGAGAGAGAGAGTCTCGTTCCACCTAGCTGGACCGTCCAGAGAATCCCTCTTGGTTCACAAAGCTGTGAGAATCCCGGGCGGCGCAAGAGACTCGGAAGAGGGTTTCTCAGACGAGGAAGGGAGAGAGAGAGAGAGAGCTCCGCTCACTAAGTACGTTTCGCATCTAAGACGCTCGCCGAGTTTAATTACAGGGCTTTGCGGCGTCGGGGACACAGACGGTCAGCTCGTCTCACCTCCTCCTGATTCCCTCTTAGGGAAATCTCTCCGTAAGAAGCACGTTTCCCTTTCCAAATATTCCAAATATTTTTAAGAAGGGTGAGCGAGAACGAGAGAGAGGATAGATGGAACGAAGGCGGGAGGAGAGAAACGAGGATTCTCCTGGACGGATCGCGGTTGGAAGCGGCGTAAAAGCGTTGCGCGGAATGACGCTTTACAAAGGGTCTATCAAGCGTGGAGCAATGTTGATGGGCAACGGCGGGAGAGCCGAGGTGCAATTTCGCAAGCGAGCGTCGCCGGCGTTACGATTTTTACGACGCTCCCTTTACAACCGACAAAATGTAATTTTCTGCGATATGTGTGTATACGGGGACGTCGAAGCCACGGGACGGAAAGGAGACGAAGGCGGCGAAGGAAGGCGATAGTCGCGGAAATAGCCGGTCGAAAGGTGGTCCGTGGCCGACCTCCTCGGTCGAGAGAGCGCGCGAGCATCCCTCCTCCTCCCCCTTCCTCGGCGAGCCAAGGAATCGAAGGTTATTATAACGAAGGTAGGATCGTATCGTTCGATTTACCGTGGCTATAAAATTTGAGGAATTTTCAAATACGTTTTCAAATACGACGTTTATAACGGGGAGGGGGAGGGGTGGGGCACGGCTTGTAATTTTCGAGCGGCGGTAGTAGGAGCGGTGGCAGTCGCGGGCGCCGCGCGACGATCGAATTATTGCGGAGGACTCCGCGACTCCCGGTGTCGATCGTAAATTTTCGCCGGACGATAAAGAACAGCGTCGGATGGGAATTCTTTGGTCTCGGGAGAAAGGGACCGCCGCGAGGGGAGGGAAGGAAAAAGAAAGAAGGGAAGAAAGCGAAACGGCCTCTCTCTCTCTCTCTCTCTCGTCTCGAGACTGCGAGACTCCGTTGTCTCCGTTGATCGCGCCGCCGGTGGCTTTCTGCCCGCCGAAAAACCATCTCCGCTCGAATTGATTTTCGGAATTTATCGTGGCGAGCTTCCGTTCGCCGCGCAATCGGCGCGTAAACAAGCCGAGTTTACGACGGGGTCGCACCCGAGAGCACCTTCGACCGGTTAATTGGAAGGCCGGCCTAATCGCGCCGCGGGCCACCGCCAACGAAAGAGGTGGGCACCCTTTGTTCTTTGTTCCGGGCCAACGCCTTCGTTCTCTTTCTCTTTCCACGCCTCCGCTCTTATTTCCATCCTTTCGCGTCAACCTTTCCTCTTTTCTACTCTTTGTAGTTCAACTTCCGGTAGAGAAGAGTCGTCCGCTCCCTCTGTCGCTCGCTCGTTCGTTCGTTCGCGGACCATTGCCCTCTTCCAACGCCTTCCTCCCTCCCTGCCCCTCATCATGAACGAGGCACGAGCGTAGGTTGCGCGCGTATTTCCGCGTACGATGGAAAGCGGGAGCGGAACGGGGGAAATAGAAGGCGGCGGGTATTTCGGCGAGGGAACGAACGAACGAACGAACGAGCGAGCGAGCGAGCGATCAGCGAGCCATGTGGCGCGCACGATTTCACCGGGAACGCAATGCGGCAGTCGCAGTTGGGCCGAGATAATTAGGTTTGAGTGCACTCTGGCCGCCGCAGTCGGTAACTCAGTTATCAGTGGACACCCCGCGTACAATGGCTATCACAACGGCATCAAACATAACGCATCAATTAACGTGAACAATAACCGAGCCCCGGCAGGGGTGACGGGAAGGGTAGATGGCGCGAGCGAGCGAGCGCCCAACGTTCAGGGGGCAACTCCTTCTTCCCTCCGCTCTTCCACCCGTCCCGAAGGAGTTGGAGGAGTTTTGCCTCGTCGGGATTAACTACCTCCCCCCTTTCATTCTTTTCTCCCCCTTTCCGAATCGAAAGGATCGTACCGATATCGGGGAACGGTAACGAATTCGGCGAAAAAGCAATATCCGCAAGAGCCCGCCGGGGTCTTGAATGTGCGCGTGAATCCGGCGGCGTGTGCGTGGCGATGCGCCTCCATCCGGTACGTACATGCATATCCATAAGTGCGTGCTATCGCGAGAGGGGGGAACAAAGAGGGAACGGGGAGAATATGGAGGGAGCGAGAGAGAGAGAGAGAGAGAGAGATGGAGAGAGCGTTCGTATGCACGGTGCACGATCAGGGCCCTCTGGCGTATTCAAAGCGCGCAGCGTCGCTCCATCTCGAGGAATGCGGCAATCGATTATCACGGTCCTGCATATCGATACTACCGTCGGACACACAGGGCCGCGCGGCGCAGAGCCGCGCGCGTCGAGCCAGAGACAGCGGCAAAGAGGAGAGTGGGCGAGGGGGGAGGCGGCGCGCACACGCTAGACAGGGTGCAAGGGTGTCCTCCGCTTAGCGCCGCTCCACGCCACCCACCCCGGCCGCACACACGCACACGCGGCCCGACTAATGACATCGGCTCCTCTATAATACTCGTGCCTCGAATATCATCGGCCCGATATTGCCACCGCGAGAGATTAATGTTTCGTCCTGGCCCATCCCCGTCCTCTCTGCTCAACGCTCTCCTTCGTTCTTTCACGCCCTCGCGCTGTTATTATATCCCTTTCGCTCGTCCTTCTCGTTACGCGTATTCGCCACGCGTCCTCGTTAACGAGATCGTTCGCGATCGTTTCCGTTACGATCGTCACCAACTCAATCGATCGAGGTTAATCGACGTTCCTCTCTCTCTCTCGTACTTCCATTATTTTTTCTCTCCCTCGTGGAAAGGAAAGAAATCGAAGCATCTGTCCTCGAACCGATAAACCGCGCAACCTAGACTTCCCTTGCCAACTTGAGAGAGAGAGAGAGAGAGAGAGATAGAGAGACGATTCGAGTTTCGAGACGGTAGTTCGTCCACGACGAACGGCTAGAACGATAATGGCGGCTATTAACGAGCTGTAGCGGGCGCGAAGACACCTGAGCCCAAAATATCACCGCGATTAATGCAATTACAGCTTACAAGTCCCTTCGGCTCTAAGACCTCCGGTATTACTAATTCAACGAGCGCGTGGATGTGTTTCCGGCGAGGCTTCCCCCTCTCTCTCTCTCTCTCTCTCTCTCTCTCTCGCCCCGTTTCCCCGCGCCTTCGCCAACTCGAAGCTCTCGTCGAACGCGAGAGCCTCGAGATCCCGAGGTCGAACCACATCCACTCGTCGTCGTCGTCGAGTAGGTAACGCTCGTATCCACCGGCCGGAAGCTGGTCGTCGTTCCAACGAGGGTGGATCCGTGGGTGGGTAGGTTGGTTGCGGATTATACCGTTTCCCGAGCCCTTGCCACCGTTGGTACCGGCGTTTGGCGGTTGCGGTTAACGTAATTACGCGGCCAAGGACCTTCACGGCCCCCTTCGAAACCGCCAACGTCTTAAACCCTTTTCAACCCTCCTTCGAGAAAACGGTTCGTCGATTCGTCTGCTAATCGGCGGATCGACACCGCAACGCGTATCCCATCCCTCGGATCTTGGATCGAATTCCGGCTCGGGATATTATCCCCCCTTTCGGCGATTCACTCGCGATCCATCCCCGTTTGTTCACCGATCGTATATTTCCCTTTAAACGAACGATATTAACGGTGAGAAACGGTTGGCGAGATGACTCGATGACTCGTTAAAAGTTGCGAAAGAGCTCTATGGTGCAATTACTAATACGGGGGGGTTGGTACGTGATCGTCATCGTCATCGATGCCCGGACGAGCGGGTAGGCCATCACGCTTTATTAGCGCGACGATCGGGACAATCGGTCCAATGATTACAGCCGAAACATAATCGTTAACGCGTACGACCCATTAATGACTATGGACCATTCTCGATGCCAAATTGGTGGCGGCGAATGGGCTCGAGAGAGTGGCGATCGCGAGCACTCCATATAATACATGGCCGCGTGCACACAAGCGGTATGCGTGTAACCGCGTAAACGCCGGACGCGTCGCGCGGTCGATGATGAACGTATTTGCGCCTCCCGTTTAATCCCCGTTACGACGAATCAAAACGTAAACGCCAACGTCCCCCTCTCCCTCGCGTTTCAACCCCACGGCTCTTCCATCCCTCCCCCCCTCCCCCTCGCCCCACTCCGCCGCCGATCTTTCCGCCGCCACAGTTACGCGCGGGAACTTTTGCAATCCACGATCCACGAGGAGGAAACGCGTGTCTTGCCGGGAGCTACGAGCTTTCTCCCTCCCTCTCCCTCTCCCTCTCTCTCTCTCTCTCTCTCTCTCTCTCTCTCTCTCTCTCTCTCTCTCTCTCTCTCCGTCCCGCGAAATCGGTTCGTTCCTCCATAATTTATGAGATTCTCCGTCTGTCCGTGAGGCCTTCTCCTCTCGCGACGTTATAATTAGAAATATGCTTACGGCCGTAATTCCGTACGGCGGAGCGGAACGGTATCGTTCGGGGTGGGGTCTTCTCTCTCTCTCTCTCTCTCCTCCTCGTGCCCCGAAAAGGAGGGTGAGCGCGTTTACTGCCAATAAGGGACGCATGCATAATAGAAAGCCGTAGATGGTAGTCGGCCGACCGACAGAAGGACTTACACGGGAATGCTACTTTACGAGGAAACTCGTATTACTCGAGGGTAGCTGTATCATTCGCCGCGAGAAATAGTCGAATCACGCCTGCCAACCTTCGCCTCCTTTCGATCCCTTAATCTTAATCTCTGGGAGAAGAATTCGAAGGGAATGAGATTTTCCACGCGAACGAGGAGGAGGTTGGAGGGCAATCGGTGGTTGCTCGGTGTGTTGAGGGTGTAGGGTGACACCGGCCCACGTAATAACGGGTTACCGATTACGCGTGGACGTTCGTTGTTCATTTACGCGTTTCGCGGCCTGCTTTAATTTCCCCATAATTCCAGGTTTCGTTATCCAGCCGCGGCAGGCAGGTGAATATCGTTTCGAAACTCGCGCTTTTACGAGATCGAGAATCATTCTTGTTCCGCGGAAAATGGATTGGAGATCGGTCGGTGGTGGAAAGGCGAGGAGGAGGAGCGGCGCTTTTCTCCCCCGTGGCCGGATTCGGTGGCGCCAAGAATCGATCGAGCGCGCGACGGTGGTTTATCGCAAAGGACCGGTGGCTCGCGAGGAGGAACAAAGCTGCGCGCGTTCCACGACGGCCTTCTCGCGAACACTATGCCCCGGTACGCGCAGAATTTTCGCAACCGTCTCACCTCGCCACGCGCGCACCAGATACGAATCGAGGTTGCGCTCGCGCGGATACAAGAGGAGGAGGACGAGGCGGAGAAAGAGGAGGAAGCCGGCCACGTATGCGCGCACACACACACGCGCGCGTCGGGCGTTCAAGTAATTCGCGCAATTTCATCTAAATTCCGCAGCAACGAAATTTCTCGCGTCGTCGTCTCTCTCTTTCTCTATCCCTCTTCGTGCCCGGCTTCACGGTGTACACAACACTCGGTGTACACGCGCGCTCTCCTCGAGCTTCCAGCTTCCCTAATGGTATTTCTTACGCTCTTTATTTATCACGGGGCCAACCAACACGACCAGCGTTTCGTGTTAAACGCGATTAGGTAGGTGTACGTATTTTCCTTTCTTCCTCGAGCTATATTTCGCGTGTATTCCTCGAACGATAGTTGGAACGCTCGAAATATCGTATCGCGTTGTCGCTTCTGTTTCGCGCCTTTCATTGGCCGCGATTACGACGAAACCATGTCTTCGGGATATTCAACAGATGCGAAATTTCGCACGGTTCTAAAATACTCTCTCTCTTTCTCTCTCTCTCTCTCTTTTCTTCTTCTTCTGAAAATTCACTTTCCCTTCCCCACGCGCGCGATTACGCGAGCGAGCAACGTTTATCATAATTGCGCGAATTTCTTCGGCGATAAATCGTGGAAAGACGTGCTTACGCCTCGGCCTGACAGCAGGATGTAACTAGACGGAGGAGCAGAACCACCATCTATTTCCCGGAGGAATGGCTCACGCCTGCACGGCCGCGTAAATAAGCTGTCGCGTTTTATTTCTTTCCTTTCTTTCTCTCTTCCTTTCTCTCTCTTTTTCTCGTTCCTCTCGTCTCGACTCGCGGAATATTCCAGCCGAGAATATCGCACGGTTGGCCAGGTAACCGAGAAATTCAACCCCCTGGCTAGACCGCTCTCGATGCTAACTTTTCTTTCGAGACGCGCGTGTGCTCGATCCTCCCGCTATTGTCCTCCAACTTTTTTTTTCTCTTCTTTTACCCCCTTTTTTCCATTTCCTCCCCTCTCTCTCCGATTAATCGTTAACCTTGGATCGATCCCTCGATCGATTCTCGTTCGTTCGTTCGTTCGTTCGTTCGTTCGTTCGTTCGGCGAAAGTTTTCGAAAAGTAATGTTTTGGAAGGGGGGATCGATCTCGGGCTCCTCTCCCCTCCCCAGCTGGGAAGAAAACCTCGGGCGTCGGGGGGTAAGGTGAAACGTTCTATTTTTACGTAAGGGGTTGAAATCCGACGTAGGTCGTCGGGGCGCGTACGTAGGACGTTGGAGCGCGTTAAACGCCGTTGGCCGGGGCCCACCAGCGCATTAACAATTATATTACGGTTACGAAGCTCACTGTTACGCGCGAGCGAATTCATACGCGTGCCCTCGGGGCTCCGTGGGGTGGAAACAACCATCGAGGGGAAAAAAAAAAAAAAAAATACCACCGCGGAGGAAAGGAAGATCGGCGGAGAGCGGAGGCTCGAGTTCGAATCTATCCACCAACGTTTCTCTTCGTATCCTCGCCGCTTTTTGGCGAGCCCGAACGCTTTTCCCCCGAATCGATCGAGAACGTGGCCTTTTCCGTGGAGTGGAAACCGGCGACCGAGCCTTGGACCGATTCGAAGAAGAGAGGAGGGGAGAGGGCTTTGTTCTCGAAAGGGTCGAAAGTAAGACCCTCGACAAAACTTCGGTGGTTACCCTTTCGGTCGCGTCTCCTAGCACTGGCTGCGTGATTTAATTTTTTCTCGCTGTCCGAGAGAGAAAGAATGAGGAGGCAAGGGGGAGAAACGAGAGAGAGAGAGAGAGTATCATATTCACGACACGGGATGGCGCGCAAAAACCAGAGAGACAGAGATAGAGAGAGAGAGAGAGAGAGAGAGAGACAAACCGGCCCCCTCGATCATCGAAGGGCCACCACCGCACCGAGAGAGCGAAATCGAGCGTTGGGGGAGAGCCAGAGAAACGGACGGGGGATGAAGCGAGAGAGAGAGAGAGAGGCGAGGACGAGTAGTCTCGGCGAGACTTAATTAAACAGCGGGCAAAGCCAGGTTAGTTCACAAAGTGACCGCGGCACCTACCCCCTTGTAGCCACCAGCATCGACTCTTCGCCGATATAGCTAACCTTCTGGGGGTATATACCGAGCCCGCACGGTATATCGGCTTCCAACGACGTGTCCGATCCATCGGGTCGAACCTTCAGTTTTATCGCGCGTCCTACGCTCTTTCCCAAGATTTTTAAACCCTCCCCCCTCTTTTAAAACCGCTCTCTTTCCTCTTCTCCTCTTCTTTCGGCTCACGATACGTATACACGTGTGTGTGTGTATACATACATACATATATATATATATATATATTCTCTGGAGGCGAAGCTCGGGGACGAAGGGACGCCTCTGCTCTCCGGAGGACAAAGCGGAGGCGGGCAAAAAATTCGCGGAAAAATCGAAGCCATGGACGGCGAGAAGGGAATGGGACCGGGGCCGAAAGGGGCGGTCGGCGGTCGACACCTTTGTCGTTGCCCCCGCCACCAAGGTGGGGGTGGGTGGCGCGGGACAGTGTACTCTGGACGTTCTTTTTATCTCAAAGCCGTATCCCTTTTGCGCCTCTTTTGTATTCCTCAATTTCTAATGAGTCGGAATACGACATGAAACGCTAAACTGCCACAAAGGGGAGTGAGCCGCCGATCGAACCCTTTGCCCACGATCGCGCGCACCCGATCGAGGTGAAACCCCGTCGCCCTCTCGTCGCCTCCTCCCCCATCCCCCCCCCTTCCATTCTTTGTCACACCGCATTAGATTCGCTTCCGTTCCCGTCCTCGCTTCCCAACCAATTCGCGACCCATTATTGCCTCTTAAAGCCACTTCTTCGCCGCGTCTCTCCGCGCTCTCCACTCCTCATCTTCTCGCCCATCCTCCTCCGTCAATCGTCCGTCGACCCAAGAATACCTACTTACTCGCTTAAGCTCGAGCAAAAACCACCAAATTCGAGCGTTCGTATAAACCATCTTACTTTTTCCCCTCCTCCTCTTACTGTTTAAACTAAGACTAACCGTGTTATCGTAGTATACGTACACACGCGTACACGCGCGCGTGTTACTTTCCTCAACGTGACGTAAAACTGTAACGACGCATGTCGTTCGTTTACTCCTCCGACGCGTACGCATAAACTTTGGAGGAGGAACACCACCACCGTTCCCGATCACCGTTCTAACTAACCGTTAAAAACATTTCCGGATACAATAAGGCTAATATCTGCCCGTTTGTTTCTGCAACGCTGGTCGCGTGACTTTGGCGTGGCGGAACGGATCGCGACGACGAGTTTCCGGGATCGGTGAATCAGAATGGTGGTCTCGCAAAGGATTCGAGCGAAGCCAAGTGTAGGGTGGTAATCGACACGTTTCCACGCAGTGGCGTCGATTCTAGAGGAGCGTAAGGACTGCGTGCCCTACGCTGGAACGGAGACAAGGGAGGAGGACGACGTTGTTGCACGCATCATCCCTCTCCCTCTCTCTCTCTCTCTCTCTCTCTCTCTCTCTCTCTTTCTCTCTCCTTCCACCGGTTGCCTCGAGAGCAGTTACAATACTGGAAGGGAGGGTTCCGCCTGGTATCGGTGTGTGTAAACTGTTCACTTCAAAGCAAATCAGCTATCGTTACGCACGGGAGCATCGACGTCATCCGATGTCCATACCCGTTCTCGTTGTTGTTGTTGTTGTTGTTGTTGTTGTTGTTGTTGTTGTTGTTGTTATGGTCGTCGTTGCTCTCTTCGTAGTCTTAGTCGTAGTCGTAGTCGTAGTCGTAGACGTGATCGCAAGCTCTTTTGAGAAAGCTCCGTGTTTCTTTGCGCCGCGGACAGATACCTCCGATGTAGGATATGTTAGTCACGGATTATCGATCCGTGACGAGGGATGAATCTAATACGAGTAATTATAGGACGCGCGAGCCTGTATTGTCGCCGAGCATTGCGTCAATAATCTTTGAGGGGATCGTCAACCGTGAACGTGTGCCTAATGAACGGTTATCATTCCACCGAGCTTTTTCGATTCAGGCCTCTATATATTTCAACGCGAACCTTGACATTTACGAAACCACGGATTTGCCTCGTAGGTTTCGCAGGTTTAAAAATCTCTCTCTCCGAGATCCGGAGAGATGTTTTAGCGTCGAGCAATAGTAGATGTAGTAATCCTCGCGCTAAGACTCCTCCCGGCCGATAGCGTGACGAGCGCGCACGAAACGGGGGAGAGAGCGAGAGAGGGAGGGGGCGTGGGGGGTTGAAACGCGGCAAACTCCCTTGGGTCCCAATTACACCGACACCCGATCCTGGCATTACGGGCCGGCTAATTCGAGGGAGGGCGAGGAAGGAGCGTCGCGTGTATAAATCTCGGTAGGTAGGTTGGTTGATTGTGCAGTTTCAATTCCGTTTGTCGCCACCATCGCGCTTCGTTACCGACGAAACGAGAGACCGTGCTCGCCCTTCTCGATCGGCCTCCCCTTCGTGTTTTTCTCGCGCCAGAATCCATCGCGGAGAAAAGCGTTTCGCGCGGGTCCAAGGTTAGACGAACGCGAAACCGACGAGCGGAGAGAGAGAGAGAGAGAGAGAAAAAGAGAGAGAGAGAGAGAGGGGGAGGGGCCACGAAAGGGTGGGCGGCGGTGAGTTTCGAAGCTGCGACAAAAGGATCGGGTAATTACGGGGAGGCCGCAAATTCCCGTGAAGCTGAGGCAAAGGCAGCTGTCGGCTCCCAAGCCGATCTCCGCCGCGGCTTTGCGCCAACGTTTATACGCGCGGCCAGGCCTTTTTGCGCCGGCAGCTCGGTTGACGCGAGACGACGTCGGCCAGAATTTCCGCCCGCGGATCCAATCCAGAGCCACGTCGCTCTCGTTCCGCTCTCTCTCTCTCTCTCTTCTATTTGTTATCCCAGCCTCCCTCCACCACCAATCAGCTGGGAGCCCTGCGGTATCTTTGCTCCGCTTCGATCGCGCTCCTTCGATCTCCTCTCCTCCCTTCGTCCTCCTCTTCCGTCTCGAAAAACCGTGCGATTAAACGACTCTCTTCTCGAAATCCGGTTCCCGTAAATTACGGAGACAACGTGGGAAACGTTTCTCCGCGTTTCTTCCGCGAGAGGGGGGGGAAAAAAAACGCACCTCGTTTTCCTCTCGTGCACACTCGTGGCGTGGGCAAACAAACTTTCTCTCCCTCCCTCTCCCTCTCTCTCTCTCTCTCTCTCGGTCTTTTCCAAATAAAGAGTGGAATATCGGAGCGAGCGGGAAAATCGTCGAGGATCGAGATGTTGGTCGGTGGAATCGGTCGTCGAAGAAACGGTACGACGTCGCAAAGGTCGTCTTCGTTGTTCGACGCGTGTACCCATTACAAATCCCTTCGGAAGGAGGCACCGCGACTCCTCTACCAACCCCTGCCAGGATAATAGCGAGCTGCTCGGTCCGCGGGGGGTCCAAGATTTCGACCTTTACCGAAATGCCAACCGGCGAGGAGGGGAGCGGCTTTAAACGGGCTAATAACGCCGCGCCCTCCCTCCGCCCTTCGATTCCTCCCTTACCGCACAAATTGCCTAGGCAGCAAGGCCGTAAAAATTGATAAAGACATCGCGTCGATTCCTTCGTTTCCTCTCTCTCTCTCTCTCTTTGTCGCGCCCAGTTCTCGAGCTCGAACGAAAGGAAAACGCTTGCTTGTTTCATTCGCGGTTTGGTCATTAGCCGGATGAGAGAGGATGGTCTTAGGCGAGCGGTTTCGAGTCAATATTCTCGGATGATCGATCATCCGGCCGGAACCGCGGGAGGCCTCGCGCAAATTAAGTATCGCCTTACGTTGGCCGCCGCCTTTAAGAATCGTCGAAAAATACGAGGGAAACACGGGGTGGATGGAAACACGGTCGGTGCGTGGCATCGATCATCCGCGTATAAACGTGCGGAACTGTCGATGGAGGGGGGACGGAGGAGGAGGGTGGAAGGAAAAGTTTCGCCTCGGAAAGATAAAGGTTTCTATAGTCGGAGGAGAAGAGGGAGGGGGGAAGGGGGAGGGGTTGGTGGACTATTTCCTATATTTGCGATATCATAGAACTCGCTTGACATTATGGGTGGCGTCGGGGGTGGCGCCGAGGGATGGATGGGCTATTCCGTGAGACCGGCTGTCATATTCATGTATTGACACTGAGCTGGTTGACTAATGGACTGGTGTTGTCACAGTGTCGTGTTACCGCGAGGGCCGGGCCCCCTTGCAACTCGTTTTTCCTGCGAATCGACCGAAACGCCGCGACGACTTTGTCCACGCGTTTGATTCGCCCGCGTTCGGGCGAAGGGAGAATCATCGACGTGGCGAAAGAAGCGAAAGGGGAGAGGGGGGAGTGGTGGACGGGGGAAATAGGAAGAAAACAAAAAATATATATATATATCGGTTCGATCGAGCCGGTGGACGGATCGACGCGGCGAGAACGCGCGCGTCGGATAGGGAGTTTTTTTTTTTTTTTTTTTTTCTTTTTTTCTTTTTTCCTTTTTTTCTTTTTTTCTTTTTTTTTTTTTTTTTGATACGGATCGCAATATAGCGAGGATCGCGCGCGCACGTCCGCCCCGAAGCACGCGGATATTCCTGTCGGTCTTCTCGACTTTTACATATTTATCGCGTCTCGCATTGTGCTCGCGTCAGCCGGGACGCCGACATCTTTTGCCAGGAAAATCCGCGATATTGAATTTGCCCGCCACCCTTCCGCCGTTTTCCGTCCACCTCCCCCTCTCTTCCCAGCCCGTTCCTTTCGTCCACGACCGCCGAATCGATGATTCGTTCGCGAACGAACGTTCGTGGTCGAAAAGAGTGAAAAAAAAAAAAAAAAAAAATAGAAAAAGAGAGAGAGAAAACGCTCTCGCGCGTGGTTCCTCGCGTCGTTGCCCTCTTCCTCGTTCCCCTCGGAGAGGGGGAGCGGTAACGGGAGCCTCGAAATCTCTCGGCCGGGATCTCGATCCTCGATCCTCCCTGAGCCGCGTCACAATAGGGGAGGGGGCAGAGAGACCGCTTCTGCGTGCTCGTTTTTTTCTTTTTTCTCTCCTTTTTTGTTTTCGGCGCGAGGCGAAAAAACGAGGGAAAGAGAAAGAAGACGGGCGGACAAAGGGGTGTGGGTGTCGATCGAGGCAGGATCGAATAATAGTAGTGGTGGTGGTGGTGATAGTAGGAGGTGGTCAAAGAGAAGCGGAGCCCGTAAACGCGAGACGACTATTCTATTACGGACTGACATTCGATACAAACTTGGTCGAGCGATCACGGCCTTTGCCATGCTCCTTCCACGTTTCCTTCCTTCCTTCCTTCCTTCCTCTACCCCTGCGTTTCTACCCTTGGTACTCCATTAAAGTCGCGAAACAGCCGGGACGAATCCTCGGCGAGAGAGAGGAAAGAGAGAGAGAGAGAGAGAGAGAGAGAGACTAGCCGTGACTCGTAGGCTAGAGGGTCCTTCGAGGCTGGATAATAGGATACGGTGAGAGACTTTATAGCCGCGTGTCTCTTCGCGACCGCTTTGATTTATCGCGGAGTTAAATGGCTCGACGCTGTTACGCCCTTTCTCTGGGAACCTCTCTCCTCCTCGCGGATGAGGGTACGACGCGAGGCGAGCGTATGGTAACACGCCTAGATTCGTCGTAAACGCGCGTCCGTTTGGTCGATTTGGGACAGGCATCCGTGAACGATATGGAATTTCGCGCAAACTTTCATATCGGTCTCGAGCATCTATCGACTCCACTCACCTCGAACCTTCTGCTCGTCCTGAAGCTGTCGCTCGAGGCTGTCCTTAACCTCCCTCTCTCGGAGAACGTCCATCTTCAACTCGGCTGTAATCAGAAAGATAAAAAGGAATCTTAACGTGGAGTGTCTCTAAAGCGGACTTTAGTTAAGGATTTAGTTAGGAACTCTCTCTCTCTCTCCTCTCCTCTCTCCTCGAATTCTCCTCCCCTTCCTCCTTTGGAAGATGGCATAGGAGAAGAATATTGCACGGTCTGGCGGGTTCGTGATTAAATCCAACGGGCGAGGACCGGACCGGATAGTTAGCTCTAATAGAATTACGTGGAAACGCACCACGAGGAGGAGAGAAATCCTCGACCGCCGTTGCGTTCTCCGCTCTTGTCTCCAAGACGCTCGCCCCTTTCTCCGTCTTCTCGGCTACAACAACCCCCCTTCTCTCACCCTTGGGACTCGCCACGCTAAATTAGCCATTTCGAATCTCGGCGAGAGGCTGATGGAGTGGTGGAGAGAGAGAGAGAGAGACAGAAATTCTCCTTCGTTGAGAAATTCCCTGTTCCGACTTTCGTCTTCCTCCCCCCCGATTCGGATTTTCGGTTTAAGAAAAGCCGCGGAAAGAAGCGTGGCCGACTGTATACGGCTCGATTATCGACGTTCACTTGACGACGCTTCCCTTGGGAGTGGGGAGTATCGATGAAAAAGGGAGAGAAGTCGGTAAAAAACGTTGCCAGCCTCTCTAAATCAAGCGGGCTAATTCGGTTTAACGGAAGAAAAGAAAGAGGGAGGGAGAAAGCCACCCTCTCTCTGCTCCTCGAATTACATTTCCGTGGCCAATGAGCCGCGCGCCTCGTAACGCGTCTCGCGGCTCATCGACCGATAATCCGCTCGTTAGATCGCTACCAATTTGCCGACATTTCGCAAGGATCGTTCTTTCTCGCGATTTCTCGAAAGCGATGAAAACCAACTCCCTTCGCCAACTACTACTTCGACGAAACGACCTAATCCAACCGGGCGGGGGGAGGAGAGAGAAAGCTAATTCCAACGTTTCAAGCTTCCACCCTTCGCCAAACGTAACCGTATCGAAATACCGCCGCGTCCGTTCCAAATTTAATATCTCTCTATTCCCTTCTTCCTCCTCCTCCTCCTCCTCTTTCTCCCCCTCTTCCTCCCCCTCGACGACGAATCGTCTCGAAATACGAAAAGTGGCGTGGCGATAGTTGGTCGCCCCGAATTCGAAATTTCGAATTTGGAAGGGGTAGGGCGAGGGGAGGGGGAGATGAGGCGCGCGGGAGAATGGAGCCCGGTAGATTAGGGGTAGGGTAGAGGGGTGGCGCGTCTCAGCAGTCTGCCGGCAATTTGAGAGCGTTTGCGAGGTCCATTAACGGCGGTAACTCTTCACGACCGGCCGCCACGAAGATTCAATTTGAATGCTAACCAGAATAGGAAGTTCGCGCCGGTGCCGTGTACACGTTACGCGGCCCCTCTCCCCTTCCTGCCACCCTTTCCTGCCCCTTCCCCACCCTGTTATTGCCAATTTCGGCGCGTTTCTGCAGCCCACTTTGCGATCGTTTAGATTATCATCTCTCCCGGTTTCTCTTTCTCTCGGCCTCGACGTCTAGGGTATCCCGGCCCCGCTCGCTTTCTACACGGCTCGTCTACCTTTCCCCTCCCCTCCGGTACCTAACGTTTTCCGGGGGGATAATTGAACTTTATTAGAGATCGTCGTCGACGCGAGCGTCAACCCTGCCTCGCTCATCCCCGGGGCGCCGATTCGAATCGACCTGGGTTTAACGATTACATACCCTCTTGTCTCCTTCCTTGTCTTCTCCCCCTCCTTCCTCCCCTGTTTACGCTTTCATCGACGGGGCTCCCTTTTAAATACAACCGTTCCACCTTTACATATTTTCGAGGGAAACGGGATAAAGTCGGAAGTGGCGAAAATCAATTCCTCGAGAAGGCGGCGGAGGAGAGGAGAGAGAGAGAGAGAGAGAGAGGGAGGGAGGGGTTGCTGCCGTTGCCGCTGCTACGAGCTTATTGAAATTCGACCGCGAGCTCGGAGCCATTAAAATTTCAGGGATTAACGTTGGCCGCGACGAACTTCTTCCTCGTAGTAAGTGAGTGAGTGAGTGAGTGAGTGAGTGAGGGAAAACTCTTCCTCTTCTTTCTCCCTTTCGACGATACCTCTATCTAAGAATCGCAACCTATATCTTCGGGGGCGACGATCGTTTCGATATCATCGCCTGGTTATCGTTCGAAAATTGGAAATTGGAAAATAGTCGGGAGGGCGGACGAGTGGAAGGTTTGGAAGGATTATCGGAGGTGCCGGGCGAAGGATTCATCGGCGATAATAATATTCACGGTAGCCGGAGCACTCTGGCCCGGCAACAATAACAGTGCAACGGAACGTGCATGCCACTGTTACCGGAGCGATTCATGGTTATTGATTAGTATATAGTTGGCGGGAAGACGGGTGGTGGTGGTGGTGGCGGTGTAGCGTTCACATCCCCGCAGGGCTTGTACGACGACGTGTACGCGTGGTATAGCTTCTGCGCGGCGCTAAGATATTCGCCAGGGCCCGAGGCCACCCTCAGAAACAACAATGTCAACTTACCCGCTGCGCCGTGCCCTGCAATCGTTTGAATAGTATAATGTAGCTTTCGTGTTACGGCCCCCTCCCCGACACGCGCCCGTCCCTATACATACGCTACCTATATACATACCCTTACGCGATCTTCTCGCGTAACCAACCCCCGTTCTTTTTCTTCTTATTCTTCCTATTTCGATCGAGAGAGAGGATCGGTGAATTTAATTTCGACGGCGCGGTAACGATAAACCGAGGCTCGGAATTAACCGACGGATTATTTCGGCAATTTACAACAACCCCTCGCGCGTTCGCGCTTTCCTTCGCTCGTCTTCCTTCCTTTCCGCGAGGAAAGAGGAATCTCGGCATTTCCTTCGTTTCCGGCGCGCGAATTTCATAATAAATTTCCTGACCCCCGAATCCCGATTAATCCCACGGCACGCGTTATTCGCCCACGCGAGGGTGGCGTTTCCTCGGCCGGAGGGCGGGCGGATGGAGGAGAAGTATCCCGAGATACGACGATATTATTGTTTCCACCCTTGCATATTATAAACGCGTAACGATCGCGGCGCTCGCAAGTTTGTCCTCTCCCGCGGGCATGCCCTCTCCGCGGCGGGGCTTTAATTGTCCGAGGGGGTGGGAACGGGCGTTCCTCGGGAGAGCTCGGCGCGGGCGGAAGGCGAGGACGGCGGAGCGGCGTCCGTTCGAGGGACGAGGGATCCCCGGACGATCGATGGAGACGAGGACAAGACGCGGCAAGACGCGAGACTTTGCTCGAGCGTAAAGACGGCGACGGGGGCAATAGTTATCCTGCGCGGATTACTCGATCCTCGGCTACGGTCTACAAGGGTTTCCCTCCTACAGGATTTAAGACGGACTTAGGCCTTGTTCCGGTCGCTGACCACTTTGCTTCCCATTAACCATTAACGGATCCAACGAAAATAGGATTAGATAGGAGAGAGCGCTAGTCGGAGCGGACGACTAAAACAAACCCGCGTCGGGTTTCTTCGCCGAAAAGGCGCGATCGCGGATTATCCGCGCAACTTGTACCTCTTCTTCTTCTTCTTCTTCTTTTTTTCCTCCTTCACGCGTTGGTAAATAAAGAAGGGACGAGGAACCCGTGTTCGGCGAAGAGTTTGACGTGTAATTACGGCCACGAAGTTTACGAATGTCGCAGAGTTTACGAGCGTGTGCGGCCATCGATCGAAATGACTTATCTTCGAGTCATGGCAAATATTGGTGCATGTGTCTTCCTCTCGATGCTTTCCCATTCCAGGCCAACTCCCTCCCTTTCCGTTCCTATAATTACGCTATCGAACAGTCCGAGGCGTCGTCATTTTATAGTACGCAATACGAACGACGAGTATTGCGAGCGTGTTCCTATTATCGATTCGAAGCTTCGACCCAGCCTTCTTCCTCTTAACTAATCCTTTTCGCGCGCCAACAACAATCGAGACACGCTCTTAACAGCCGCCCCCCTCCCTACTACTGCTACAACTTTGCAACTTTCTCTGTCTCTCGAGTTTCGAGATAAGGAAAGTAGACGATCGAAAGGAGGATACCGAAGGCAGATGGAACTCGGCGGGCTCCTACGTCACGGCCGATCGTAGATGAATAGTTTCGATATCTCTCGTTTCGCGGTCGAGAGAGAGAGAGAAAGAGGACGCGGGACTTCGGTGGCCATATTCGACGAACCAACTCGGCCGGAGATACGGCGAAGAGCGTTTTCGCGTTTCGAGATAATCCTTTCTTCCTTCCTTCCTTCGGGAACAGACACACTCTCTCTCTTTTTCTCTTCCTCCCTCCCTCTCCCTCTCCGGGATATCTCGCCGAGTTATTGCACGACCGTCGCTTAGAAACCGCCGCTTCTACGATATCGCCGAGCCTTCGACCCGGTACAACAACCATCCTCCTCGTTTTTCCTCCTCCGTGAACGAATCTTTACGAAACTTTACCTGGAAAATCGAGTACCCCTCGAGAATAAAGATACGGATGTCAAACGTATAACGATACTTAATGATCCAATAATTAACGGGACTCAAATATAATAAGAACTCGAAAGAAATAAAGTCGAAAGAAAAAGAGAGAGAGAGAAAAAGAGGAAAAGATAATTTTAGCAGGTCAATCGAAGCCAATCGAATCGATCCCGCGCACTCTCGCACTTGAACCACCGCGTGCGTAATCGCCCTGGTCCCGCCTTTTCCTCCTCCCCCTCTAACGACGACGACTACGACTACGACTACGAGGACGTGCCGTTGGATCTTTATCGTTATTACGAGTGTCTGTCCAACTGTACGGTACGTGGCGTGCGTGCTAGACCGCCCGTGCACACCGCCGGACATTAATGGTTACCGATCGTAAAACGTTCACCGCCAACAACAACAACAAGAAGAAGAAGAAGAAGAAGAAGAAAAAAGAAGAAGAATCTTCGCTATATTTATCGAATAACCCGTCGACGACCCGTCCGTCTCTCTTCTTAACGATCGATCCTTCCTCCTCCTCCTCCTCCCACGCTCCTTCCTTTCCTCCCTTCGATTCCATTCCATCGCCATTCCACGCGAGGAGAACGCGGTATCGGTTTCCGTTTCGTCGATCCACTTTCCGGCGACACACCGTTGCCGGCAATTTATGCGAGGCGTATCGCGTGCACCGGAAACGGTGTTATAAAATCGGCAGCCCGCACACTCCGTAATTAAGAATTCGCTTTAACGAACAATGCGTCGTCGTCGTCGTCGTCGTCGTTGTCGTCATCGTCATCGTCGTCGTCGTCGTATCTTCATCTCCTCGGGGCGCATCGACCGCCTCTTCGTTACCGTGTCGTCAGATGCGATCACTCATCCATTCCACGTTAGTTAGTTGTCACCGGCGCGTAGATCGATCGCGTAGATTCGAACGAAACCGTTCGAACCTATTCCGTTGTTCGCGCCGTGTATGAAACGCGGATAGGCTACAATGTGGTATACACCGACACCTGTAATTAGACGTCGTATAGATACGATCGTCCCGAATGATTCGAGCAAATCGAGCTTGCTCGTTTCCAAGTTTTGCGTGCGATTATTTTCTCCCAGGTACGATTATAGTTTCCTTCTTTTTTTTTTTTTTTTTTTTTTTAAAGAAACGGAGTTCCTTAGCCCCAGGTCGCGAGACGTACAAACCGTTCACAATTTTCCGAAGAAAGATGCACTTTGTTCGAGACGTTTGGGGGGGAACAGGTGGGACACCTGGCCACGAAAGAACACGTTTCAGTTTCTTCCTTATTTACCCAGCTTGCAACCTTCCCCCTCTTTCTCTCTCTCTCTCTAAGTCTCTAATCGGTCGATTACGTCATAGAGGGGAAATTAGCCAGAGCCCGTGTCGCGGGTCGAGATAGAGGACGGAGGAGTCGCAGGCGCATAATGCTTGCGATTATATGCATTAGGCCGCGAGGGGCGTGCTTTAAGGGCCAATTATCGGCGCCGCTTTTACGCCGTTGGCGAGAATCCCCGGCTCGGATGACACTCTCTCTCTCTCTCTCGAAAAAAAAGAAAAAACGGGATTTTTCGTTCGTTTCTCCTCTCTCGCGTCCTCGGCCGTGAAAAGGAGGGGGAGAAAGAGAGAGAGAGAAAGAGAGAGAGGAGACGAGAGGAGAGGCGCGAAGCCGCGTGCCATCCCCGGATCGGAGATTCGCAACAAAATATCCGTACCTCGGGGCAGTAAACGGCGTCGTTAACGACGCGACTTCTCTCTCTTTCTCTCTTTCGTCGGACAGCGTCGCGGCCACCGCTCTCTCTCTCTCTCTCTCTCGCGTGGCTGTTACCACTGCTCTTTTATTGCCGGTAAATTACACGCTTTATTCGACCCGCGCGACGACCCAACCGAAAGCAAACTGTATAATTGAACGGTAGTTAAAACTGCGGTAGGTCAAGTTTCTTTCCACCTCTTTCTCTCTCTCTCTCTCTCTCTTTTTCTCTCCTTTTATTCTCCATTCCTTTCATTCATACCCTTTCGAATTCGAATTTAAAATTCGTACGATCCCGATACGCGGGTCAAAGTACCTTTCCCTTAATATAATTCGAAGAAAATTGGGGAACGATGAAAGTTTCTTCGAAAAGTTTCGGATTTTTCTTTTTATCGATCTTTGGAGGATGGTTCGAAGCCGATTTGGATATCTAATGATATCCGGAAAAGGGAAGGATTCCACGGGGTACGGTTACGAGGAAGAGGAGACGGAGCGAGGATCTGGAGGCGGTGATCGGTAATCGGCCGAAGGTCGCGAGAGGAAGGACCTCTCGGCAACAAAGTCTCGCGGGAGACACTTAAAAACGGCGGCGACGATAAAACCCGCGACGCAAACAACAAAGTCCCGAACAGGGCCTGGGAGGAGATAGGAGGAGGAGGAGGAGGAGGAGGAGGAGGAGAGAAAGAATCCACGAGATCTCCTCCCGTGGGGCTCGAGAGGCTCGTAAATTTTCGCTTTATAATCGTGTGTTGGATGCGAGCGTGGTCTCGCCTCCTTTCCAGCCGGGAAATCGCGCCGGGGTCGTTAGTCGGCGTTGGCCGCCGTTTTGTCGCTTAATTCCAACGCGACAACGATCGGTGACGATCGAGCGGCAGGATCGATGTTCGAGGATCGTTAAATCCAAGATTTAAGGGACACCCGTATACCCCTCGAGTTTATCGCCTACCGTCTCTCCCGTACTTTTCCTCCTCTGTCGCCACCTTTCTCCAACGTCGTTCCCACGAAATACCGTTTCCATCCTCGAGAAAATTCCACCGTTTTTCTTTTCTTCCTTCTTTCTTCCTTTCTTTCTTTCCTTCTTTCTTTCCTTCTTTCCTTCTCTCTCCCCGAATCGATTCGAAATGCACGTACGAAAGAAAATAAACGCGATTCTCGAATCGACTCTCGCGAGTTCGTGACTCCTTTCATCGTTAAATAAATAATCAACCGTGTGCGTTGCGCGGAGCCACGTTAGCTATAATTTATTAGCTTTACCCCAACACCATCGGGCCCCCTCTCTTGAATTCTTTCTCCCTTCGTTTCGCTCCTAGCCTAGCCACCATCGCTTCCCTCTCTCTCTCTCTTTCCGATTCAGAGAGAGAGAGAGAGAGAGAGAGAAGAAACTCGGCCGCCGCCGATCCTCGCCTACAACTCGCCGCCGTATGGCCCCTTTTGGCCGGTGGCTTATGCTAAAACCGAGGCCCCCTGGTTTCTCTAATTGACAATCGGCCGCGTTCTCCAACCCGTGGAGGAGGACTCGGGCCTCGAAGGTGGGAACCGACAACGACCGCGCCGCTCCAACATCGTATTGTCTCGCGTTTTTATTCCCTGCTCGCTCTCCGTCGTAACTTCGTCGCTACGCGCGAAGGGAGAAGAAGGGAGGGACGAAAGGGTGGAGGCGCTCACGAACCGCATACCTCGAGATCACGCTCGTTTACGCTTTCCACGGATTCGCGCGAGAATGGCCAAGGAAGGAGGAGGGGGGAGAGAGGAGGAGGCACAGGCCCTGCGTGCTCTCTCGGTCGCGGCTCGAATTAACGAGTAACAACGGGGCCACCCTGACCCGGGCGCCAACGTGTCCCATTAAAGGCGCCCTTTTTCTGCCAACCGGTCGAGGCTCGACTCTGCCGTTGCTGCTGCTGCTGCTGCTCGTTATGAAAATTCCACCGGAGGATAAAATTGCGTCCCGCCTTTGTTTCTTTTCTACTGATCGCAGAAAGCCTTCGGACCTTTCATCCCCTTCAGCCCCCGAATTAAGGCCATCATCGCGCTGGCTGATCATGCGACGCGAGTTTGTTCCCGATGTTTCTCGACTTTCGAACCGAGAAAAGAAGAAGAAGAAGAAGCAAGATCGGTTAAATTCGAGGCAACGTACTACTATTATTACTACTACTACTAGTTTTACGACTACTAGGTTCGCCCTATTCCAGGATGTCGTTCGGGAAGGGCAACGTTCGAGGTTTATCACGTCGGATGTTTGCTTTAATTAGCTCGTTCGCGTGGCCTCGGATTTAATTAAGAATGGAACAGCTTTATTGCCACGGAAACGTTCTCCCCTGGTGTCGCGGTGAGAGACCACCACCACCACCACCACCACCATCAAGGGAGCTCGGCCAAGGGGCGACTCGAGGAAACCGGCGAGGGGGGATTTTGTTTTCAGTGGCCGGAAGAAGAAGTTCCTCGAACGAATCGATCTGAACGGTGCTGGAACGATCCAGAAGTTTCTTCCCCCGCCTTTCCGCCCCCTCCCTCTCTCTCTCTCTCTCCCCTCGGTCCCCGCTATTAGCCAACCCGTAATTTATTACTTTCCACCTTAATAAGCATAATAATCGCAGCGGCTGGTTGTTCGCGCGCTCGCAGCCACCGACCTCCGACCCCTCGACGATCTTTAAGGTAGCCTGCGACCGGTTGCGGACGTTTAATGATGCTCGGGGGGGCCAAACCCGATTCGCCTCCTCGCCTCGCGAATAAGGGCGAATCCGAGAGGGAGGAGAGAGAGAGAGAGAGAGAGAGAGGAATGAAGGAACAAGGGACCTGGTGGAATTGTAACTCCTTCCACAATTCTGGTTTCGTTGTACTTTTTTTTTTCTTTGCTCTCCACTCGGGTACCAACTTTCTTCTCCTATTTATCTTTTCCTATTATGGGAGAGGAGGGGGAGGGGGATCGAGAACCGGGATACCGGTACCCATTCCCCGAGAGACAGACCCTCCTGCGGTTTACAACTGTGTTTAGGAAGATGTACCGCCGCGCTCCAAGATATACTACAAATTGTCGATCTCTGTCGTGTTGTTTCGTTTCTCGATATTTACGATAACCAACCTCCGATTTTGCGATCACCTACCTCGAGGAGCGAGAGAGAGGAAAAAAAAATTCCTTCCAAAATCGACGATATATGATATATCGAATAAGAATAAGAACCGAGAGTAGGCGAGTACTGGATGTACGCGCGAGCGTATCTCGGTAGCCAGACAGTTGGTCGTATCCCGGATCCGTGGCGAGGATTGCAGCTCGTGCTGCACGCGGTACGCAACGAGACACAACGAGAAGAAGGAAAGAAAGAGGAGGAAGAAAAAGAAAAGGTGGAGAGAGAGAGAGAGAGAGAAAGAGGAGAGAGGCTGGGTTGAGATGCGCTGTCGCGCGGCGTGGCGTGGCTCGCGGTAATAGGATTTCACGTAAGCAGCCTCCCAGGCAGCGGCCAAAAATCGAAGGAGCTTACGAAGGAGATGCGGCCGGTGCAGCAGCGAGCGTGCTGGCTCGTACGCGGAACGGCCGAGGGGGAAAAAGGAAGATGAGGAGGAGGAGACCGGGGGCGGAGGAAGGCGACGCGACACCGAAGAACGAACGGGGAGAGGAGGGCGGAGGACACAAAGGAGGAGAGGAAAAGGAGAGAGAGAGAGAGAGAGAGAGAAAGAGAGAGGGCAACGAGAAAGAAAGACGTTCGGCCCGTACAATTTTAATTAACCCGGTACCGGGTAGCCGATCGCGATCGAATCGGGTGCACGATCTACAAGGAATCTACATAAGATCCTCCACTCGCGGCTACAACTCAATCCCCTCTTTCTATTCCGCTCTCTCGGCGGGCCTTAAGCCTTAACCGGCCCGCCACGGACTCTCTCTCTCTCTCTCTTTCCGCCGTGGACACGAAGAAGAGGCGCGCACAATCTTTTGCCAAGCTCCCGCCGCTTGGCTACCCCTCGTACCCTTATCTCGGCGAGCATCGAAGATAGCGAGCTCTCCACCGTTGCTCCTCGCCGAGCTCATATTGTTCTCCTCCGTGCGCGCCGTGTAACTTACCGGGCGAACGAGAACGGAGCGCGCTCGCTCCCTTCCCCCTTTTCCTTCTCCTTTTCTCTTTCTTTCTCTCTCTCTCTCTCTCTCTCTCTCTCCCTTTTTCATCGAGAGATCCTTAACGTAGGTGCGTTCATCGACGTAGATCCTTAACGTAGTTTAGGATTCCATCGCGCCGCGTTCCTCCTCGAAAATCCGCCCGGTTTCCTTATAACAGTCGTCGGCTGGCTCCTCTCCTCTCCGGGAGGAGCGAGGTAGTCCGGTTCTCGAAAGAGATTCTTCTCGAGAGGAGAGAGAGAGAGAGAGAGAGAGAGAGAGAAGAGATCTCCGCGGAGGACTTTGCTCGTGTTCGCGCGTCCGCGCGTATTAGGGCGCCCCGTCGAAGCGGCGAACAACGCAGCCATACTCGGAGAAGCTCGGTAACACGATAGCGGCCGTATGTAAAACCATCTGGTGTAAAACGAGCTGCTGGCTCGTTCGAGTATTAAATCGGCCCTCTCTCACCCCTGGCTACACCCTCCTCCTCCACCGCGCCCAGGCTAACGCACTCTTTTCGTCGATCCTCTCGTCGATCAGAGGCCGCCCTCGATTCTCTTCCTCCCACGTCGATCCTCTTTTATCCCCCTTCCTCTCGCCCCTCGTCTCTTCCGCGCCTGGGGTCGCGGCCGTCCCTTTATCCCTCCCTCCCTCCCTCCCCTCGGAGGAAAGCGCACTCCGCGGGCCCCGCGCTCGTGGACGGCCACGAGGAATCCGCGCTGATCCGAATCCTCGCGTTCCTCTCCTCCTCCCCGCGCACGCGTCGACCTCGGGACAACGTCCGCTCGTCCGACGTCCTCTCGCGTTAAAGTCCGCCGGTTTAATCGGCCGATCGACCGATCGCGGAACAAAGGACGGCCTCCTCGCGGGCGGCGATCGCCGGCGAGATATATCCATCCCGTAGAAGAAAGAATGCCGCGAGGAGGAGGAAAAACGCGGTCGAAGGTATATAACACGAACGTCTCGGGCGAGGGACGTCGTTAAGCGCGTTTCCACCCGTGGACGGCCGTGGAAACGACACTTCGTACCGGCGGTTAATGGGCAATTAAAGGCCGGCTTTACGTTTCGCCTCGAATATATTAAGCGGCCTCTGTTCTCGTCGTCCTTGTTGTTATCCGACCGAACGCTCGAAAACTGGGACGGGGAAGGATCACGCTCTCGCTCTCGTTCCCCCTCCTCCTCCTTCTTTTCCTCCTGCTCTGTCCATTTCCACTTCTCTCCTCTCAAAATTCTCTCGGGAGAAGGATGCGCGGATCCTCCAACTTTATCCTCGTTATATCTTAGACGCGCGCGTTAATTTCGATCGTGATTATACGATCGCGGTGCATTCTCTCTTGGCACGCGATCGAGCCGCCCGCGGAGAAAGATCCGGTCGAACGATTCGGCTCCGTCGAAATCGCGTCCGAATTCCCTCCTCCCGTTCTTTCTTCTCCACTTCCTTTGCAACTTTGCATGCCGGACGCTAATAATAATAATGATAATAATGATAATGATGATAATAATAATAATAATAACAACGAGAACAAGACAGGCCGATCTATCAGCCGGTTAATGAGAACGAAGGCGCGGGTACACGACGCCACGGTTCGCGTACCCTTGTTAATCGCGTTACCTGCTCGAGACACGCGTCGCTTATCTGCGATGGTTTTACAACAACGATATTTCAACGATACTTCAACGAATAAACGTTTTCTTTACACGGACTTGGATATCTGCCAGCGAACCAGCTTTTTTTTTTTTATTCCATTTTATTACGATCGAGCCGCTTCGCCAACTTTTCCCAGTTTTCAGTTACTTTTAACTGGAGGTGAACGTTGAACCGTGCACATCTTCGACCAAGATTTCGTAACCGAGCGGTGGGAAGAGAAATAATAACGTAGAGAAGAGGTAGAAAAGGTCCTGAAAATCGCCGTTCTTTTCGAGCCTTAATGGCTCCGCGAACAAGAGTATTATCCTCGACAAATTAATCGTCGACGCAGCGAGTCCGTCTTCGCGCGGACGACAACCGCGAAGGATGGAATAGGAGGATCGAAGAGGAGGGTCGATGAGGAGACTAATGTCCCTTAATGCAAGCTCGCGAGAGGGAAAGGATATAATAAGAGGAACGACCTCGGCTAGTGAGATGCGGCACTGACCTTTCTCGTAGTTGATTTGCCTTTCCTGCTGCCTCGCGTTGTCGGCCGCGACCTTGAGCAGGCCCTGGATATTCCTGAGCAGGGTCTCCGTACTCGAGACCGAGGGATCCTGGCCCCCCTGTGAAACGGCAACCGCCGCGGAGGCGATCTGGGAATAGTTGAGGGCCTGAGGACTCTCCGATCCTGGCGCGGGCAACGGCAGGTTCTCCGGCACGTCCGACAGATCTGAGAAAAAGAAAAGAAAAACCACTCGTTCGCCTCATTTCTTTCACCCTTTCTCTCTTTCTTTGCAACAATAATTCGACGCAACGAGAAACCCCCCCTCTCCTTTCGAGATCTCTTTCCGATTTTTTGTCCAGCGCATATATATATATATATACATACGTAGGAGAGAGCGGTTTGCCGATAAATTTCGTTCAAGGATCGTGGGGTACAACGTTCGAGGGAGGTCTCGCGCCCCTTCCCTCCTTTCTCGCTCGCTCTCTCTCTCTCTATCTCTCCCTCCTTCCTCAACTTACAACGCGTGCGTGTTCCAGAGTCGTAATCCCGCGACGACTACTTGTTACCCTTCGCCACGTCTCTGATTTAACGTCACCGCGGACGAATTAAATTCGCGAATTAAAACGGCACTCGGCCCGACCGATTAGCCACGATCGACCCCTTGCCGCATACATACCCGTCGCCGTGTCGCTCGTTTCCAGCCGGGCGATTTATTTATTTCTCCTGCCTTCGTTTCGGCAGGGAAAACTCTCCTCGAGATTCCACGAAGGACGCGCGATTCTTCTTCTTTTACCCCCTCTCTCTTTCTCTCTCTCTCTCTCTCTCTCTTTCTCCATTTTCTACTCGCGGCTCACTTAGGGAGAGAAGATCGCGAGGAGGCGACGAGGGCTGAGAGGAGGAGGAGGAGGAGGAGGAGGGCAGGAGGAGTAGCCTCGTTATTCTCTCTCTATCGACGATTAGCCTGGAAGCATGGTTTTCGTGGTCGGGCTGCGAAAGAAGGATCCGGGGCCCGGGGATCGGTGGTATAAAGGATGCCTTATGGTTATTGGCCGGAGAGAGGTCTCGCAGAAGAGAGAGAGAGAGAGAGAGAGAGAGTGGCGAGACAAGACGTCTGCGTGGGTTCTACGTAGCTTAAGTGACCGGTCCGCGCGCTCCTACGGCCCACACCGTACGCTTTAGCCCAGCCTTGCTTTATGGCCAATGATACGTGCTTTATTGTATCGTCTTTTAATTATCAGCGCGCACCTACAACGCCACGGCATTCGGCGTTACTTATTGCCATTGGCCGATTTAATGCTCGCGCGGCTCGCTTCGCTCTGCGAACCCAACCTTTCGCCGGCACCTTTTGATAGCGAACCATCCACGCTCCCTCCCTCCCCCCTTTCCTTCCACTCTTTTTCCCTCCCCGCGGTGGACCACGCATCGATGTCCCTCGCTCGAAAACCCATTACAATTATCTTGGCCCGAGGCCAACGGGCCAACGGGGTGGGGGGAGGAGAAATTTCGCGACGACTCTCGAGAAAAAAAAAAAACGGAGGGGGAGGATAGGAGGATGGAATGGGAAAAACGAAATCTCCAGGAAGTTCTCGTCGGCGAGAAGAGGGCGGACGAAAATCGGCGGTGGATCGGATTCCAGGAACGAGAGCGAGATAGCGGCGCGTCTCATTAAATCAGAACTGCATTCCACGGGCGTGTACACTCCCACGGCCGTTCGATGGGGTTCTACTTCGATCACCGTCGAGCACCATAGGTAGGATGTAGCCCGTGTATACGACACGCTGCGAGACACGGATTTCTTCCCCCCTCCTCCCGGCTACACGGCCACGACCGCAATTTATACGTCTAACTCGTGTCTTTCTCGAAATTTAGGGGCCCAGCCTCGCGCCAGTTTACCGTTTTCCATCCCCCCTTCGAGTTTCTTCCATTTGCAGTCCTCCCTCCTTTCTTTTTCTTTCTTTCTTTTTTTTTTTTTCTTCCTTTTCTCTTTTGCTCGCGCGACGATCGATCGGCGGAAAGGGAGATGTCCCGCCGTCCCGTTCTCGTCGCACGAGAGGCGAAGAGTCGCAGCCTCTAATTGGAATATCCAATTAACGCGCGGACAATCGGCGAATCGATTAGGAATCAGCGTGATTATGACGCTTGGGTGGATCGAAGCGGCGGGACAGCGACCGAGATAGCACCGCTCGGCCCTCGGAGATTTTTATCTCGACCCATCTTTCATTATTAAAATGAAACTAAATACCGAAGATGCGTTGGTCTAACGACCGAACCAGTGGGCCCTTCCGCCAGTGGTGCTTCTTCCCCCCGGATCTCTTCTTTTTCTCATCCACCACGAAATCGAAATCGTGGGAAACGTTTCCATCTGATGAATCAACACGTCGAATAATATTCGTTGCCAATATCCCAAGAATACCGTTTTCCCCGTCGAAAGAAACGCGATTCTCGGCCGGAATATACGTTATCTCGTTCGAGACGAGAAAGGAAGAAAAAGAGGAAGGGAAGGAGGAAGAAAGAAGGAGAGGGAAAAAAAGATGGAAGGCGCGTGAAATTGGCCGCGTATGAAATTTTCACCGCGCGAGAGATACGCATCCCTGACAAGTTTTGACAACCGCTGAGGAGAGGAGGTCTCGGTCGGTCGGTCGGTCGGTCGGTCGGTAGATGGTGGAAGACGAATCCCAGAGAACGTCGTTCCGCGGCGGGCCCCGGGATGATCGATGAGAAGGTCTGACCTACCAGTCGTCCCGGGGAACTCATCTTTAAACGCGCTCTGTCCGCTCCATTCGATATAATTATTTTACGTATGCGCGCCGCGCGGAACGGAACGGCGCACAACATCGTTCCGACTTTCGGCACACGTCAAATCCGGCGTCACGCTCTACCTGCCTCTAATTGATCGACCACGATCGCCACGTCCGACTTTATCGATCGACGCTTAGGCGCATCCTATCTCACCTTCGTCCTTCTCGTTGTCGTCGTCCAGGTCCTCGGACAGATTGTCGTCCTCCTCCTCGTCGTCTTGGGAACGGTGCGACGCCTCTGCCTCGCTTCCGGAGTGCTCGCCCACGCTTCCGCTTCCCGCCGTCTTGGACAGGTTGAGCACGGGACTGTGCCCGTTCGAGGAACCTGTCGACACCATTCTTTCGTCAATCTATCTATATGTATATACGTATGTGCGTGTGTGTGTGTGTGCGTGCGTGCGTGTATCGATCGGATCGAACGATAACCAAAACCGTATTCTCGCGCGATTCTCCCGTTCTTCTTTCCTTCCCGAGAATGGAATACGTAGAATACGACAGGGATTGATGGATATTATTTGCACCCGTGCAAATCTTCTCGTTTCTTTCGAGAGGGAGGAGGAGCTCTCCCTCCCTTCCTATTATTGTTTCGTATCCGAGGCATTTTAATCCTGACGTGGATAGATATTGTTCGATCGGTCGTGTCTCGAGGCGAGGAGATTCGAGTGGATCGGAGGAGGATGACCGCGGTCGATTAAGCACACCGGTCGACGTCCCCCATCTCCGGTCGGTCGGTCGTCGAAATCCCCGAACAAGAGGGAAGAAGAAGAAGAAGAAGAAGAAGAAGAAGAAGCGGGGTTCCGTGGGGTCCGGGGATCGGATTCGAACTCGAAACGTCGGGGATTGTCGCCCCCGTCCAGTTTGCGCGCACTCGCCACCGGGATAAAAGGTTCGATCGAACGGATTAAAATATTACGGGGAATGAGAAGAAAGGCGGCGCGTTCGGTGGTGCCCCGGTAACCCGATATCGGACTTAATCTCCCCGGCCCTCCTAAACGCTCGGCCGGGCCAGAGAAATAAAGAAATCGAGAAAGGGACACGCTCGGTTAACTCGTCCTTCCTCCTTTCCAGGCCTGGCCTCGAGCGGCCAGCGCCTCTCCATCCGCGATCCCCCACCGATCGAGGGGACGTTGAACATCTCCCCGCGACTTCCAATTACGAATATTCGCGCCGCGAGTCGAAGGCGAAGGAGACTCGCAGAGGAAAGTAGTAGAGAAAAGATAGGGGAGAAGAGAAACGCGCAAGTGATCTCCTTCCCCGTCTCTAAGAAGGAGAGAAGGATCGATGTATCGGCGCGGTGTACCTCGACCCGATAATACGAACTCGGCGTTATTCGGCCAGTATTATCGGCCGATTACTGTAATTACGGTTAAACGAGCGTACGCGTATTTATCTTACCATTGTGCGAGCTCAGATCCCTGGGTTTTTGGTCCAACGCGAGTGCCCTCTCGGCGTCTCCTCTCTCCTCGCGGAGCCTGGAATCAGCAAATCAGACGGGGGGAAAATGTTTAGTATCGATTCCAACGGGATGGACGCGAATCGGGGCGGGCGCGGAGGTGGACTCGGCCGCGCTCCCTCCCCATTAATTAAATAATTATTCCCAAGTCTTGGACCCAACCCGGTCGCGTAGGAAGATAAGTGCCGGTCTCTCTGTCGGCCGCGCGTTCCATCCGATTATCGCCGTTAATCGATTCGCTTCTTTTTTCTTTTTTTCCTCCCTTTCTCTCTCTCTCTCTCTCTCTCTCTCTCTCTCTCTTCCCCCCTTGCGGAGCTGTCGCGTATCGCCTCGAGGCGATACGCTCGTTCTCGCGTAAAACCGGCCCCCCCCCCTCTCTCTCTCTCTCTCTCCCTCCCTCCCTTCCCATCTTTTTATTTCCATCGCGACCCGTGCCAGGTAGACACCACCGTGTATCCTCTTTCCATCCGTCCCAGGATGGGAGCTGGATCGCGCGAGTTTCTCGTATTACATTGTTCGTTTCCAAGTCTCGGCCGCAATCGCCGCGTTCCAACTCGCGAGACGCCTTTTCTTTATTTTTCCTTTCCTTCCTCGAACGTTACGACGTTTTACGAGGATCTCGGCTCGTTAAGCTACACGAGCCAGCCAGCCCCTTTATGCCCCTCGCGAAACTTTTAATCCTGCCTCCTCGTATATTGTTCGAAGCCCTCGTGGGTCCGGTAGCTCGGCCGGCAATCGTTAAGATTCGCGGCCTTTATCGAGATAAACGCTCCACGGCTCCGACTGTCATCCACCTATTTGCAAATTCCTGCTACAACCGTTGTAAATTCAAATTTCTTTTCCTTCCTTCCTTCCTTTCTTTCCCGTCCCGGGGAATCTCGGGGACAATGGTGCCCTCGAAGGGGGTCGCTCTAATGGCTCGGCCAAGGAAATTATTTTACAGAGAGGGGGAGGCGGGGAGGAAGGGAAGGGGGGTGATTGTATTTACGAATTTATTTTCCACGACGCGAGGCGAGGCCAAGCAAGACGTCCAAAAATGGGTGTTTCCCGGACGATTAGACACCCTGCCTCCACCCACACTCGCCTCCTCCCCCTTCCCCGAAGTACCCACGTTTCTTTCCTCGTCCCGCAAATTATTCTCCCGGGTGTAGTTCCTTTTTCTTTCTCCCCGGGAGTAGGCGGGAGGCGCCTCCTCTTCGCACCTCGAATCGAACCGCGGACCATTAAGTA
Organism: Apis laboriosa; assembly: GCF_014066325.1. Taxonomy (NCBI): domain Eukaryota; kingdom Metazoa; phylum Arthropoda; class Insecta; order Hymenoptera; family Apidae; genus Apis; species Apis laboriosa. The sequence goes on from NW_025224966.1 coordinate 2,061,687, forward strand.
AGAAGTTAATATCATTAAGCATAATATTGGGCGCATCTGGGAGCCGCAGAGCACTTACCGACTCGCCCCAAACCACCTCCGCCCCGCAAACCCGCGAAACCGGGTCCCCCCCCCTCCCCTCCTCCCTCCCATCCTCGACCCCTCGAACCTTAATTTTTTAATGAGAAAATGCTTTCAAAGAGCCGGAGAGAAATACCGCGCGTCTACGAGCGATAAGTTACGGCCGCGTTAAGCGGAATGGAGGAAGAGCGAGGAGAGGAGGATCTCTCTCTCTCTCTCTGTCTTTGTCTCTTCTTCGCTCTTCCTTCTCCGTCTACGAGGTTAGGGCGTCGGTTTCGAGTACGAGACGCGAAGGCGAATATATGGAAACGTTGTTGTTGGAAACTCGTTCGACCACCGATTTTACGAGGCTACGAAATTTTATTCGTCATCGGGATGCGAATACCTTTCCACTCACGATCAACGGTATCGAAGTAATAAACGCTCTCTCTCTCTCTCTCTATCTCTATCTCCGAGGCGCGTCTTCGACATCGTAACGACTTAATTTCGAGGATGATTAAATTTTAATTGGTAATACGAGTCGATTAAGTCGCGACCGATGGATATCTCGATCCGCCTCCGTTTCGATTCCTCCGCCCGTCCTGGGCGAAATTTCGAGCATAGGATGATGCGAGGGAAAGAGGAGTCGAAGAGGAAGGAAAAGAAAGAGAAGAAAGAAGGAAGAAGGAAAAGGTTGAAATTAAGGGAAGGAAAGGGGTGATTCTCGTCATCGTCGTCGTCGTCGTCGTCGTCGTCGTCGTAAGCTCGTAACAACCGCCACGGTGTTATTAAATTTCTAATTAGTCGAATATTAGGGGCAAGCGCGAGGCAAAGGCCCCGCCGCCTTCACGGTATATCCAGGCATGGTGGAGCGTTTGCGTGCGCGTTTACGCGCGCCGGCGTGCGTTCAGCCGCGCGCGTTTACCTAGCCTCGCGTGAGTAGACACCTGGTAGAAGCGAGCCGAGCCTTTACGCCCGCGTTAATACATCATGGATTTCATTACGCGTGCCTACGGGTTACCGAGCGCGGCCGGGCCGTGCTCCTAGTCGCGAATAATTAGCGAGCGCCCCGCTTCCCGAGGACCGACAGCTTCAACCCCCTCCCCTTCCTTACCAGAAACGTCAACGGTAATTCCGCATTTTCTTTGTACGCGTACACTCCGTTTTCGCCTATCTCGTCTCGCCTGAATTTTAATAAGACGTCGTGCGAAACTTGGCAAACTTCCTCCCTCTATCCGCTCATTCATTCAAATATATATATATATACGTGGATTGCGATTTGTTTCTTCGTGAAACGGATCTTTTCTTGGATTTTCAAGAAAGTTTTTCAACAAAGTTCTTTTGTTTCCCATTTGGTGGGGTTGGAAAGGTGCAGTCTATGAACTCCCTTTTCGAGACTAATTCTGCAAAATATTGCGATCAGCTCGATAAATTGAAAGCTTGCGTAGAAGAAAAACGGCCAAAATTGGCGAAAAACCCTTACAGTTTTGGGACATTCTACCTCCATACTTGTTCCTGCCATTAAAAAATTCAATGATAAACGGTTCCAATCCGTAAGCGAAATAGAAACGCACCTCGAGGGATATTTTGTAAGTTTCCAACAATTTTGGAAAGAGGGAACAACGAGACTTGCCGAGAGATGGAAGAAGGTGATGAGAAATTAAACTTAAACTTAAACGAAATCTATTACTCGTCGTGCTCCCTTTCGGAAGCAGCAGATTTTATTTCTGCCTTTCGATCGAACCCGTCTCGTATCCATTAGCGAAACGGGGTACGTACGCGGCTAATAAGCCGAACGGAGCGATCCTTACCCACCCTTCCCCGGATCTTTGCCTTTAATTTTGATTCGGTAATGACGAACTCCGCGGGGATTCCCTCCCCGATGGCTGAGGAACGGGCGGCCCCGCGCAGCGGGAGTTCATTAACGGGTTCGTATCTCGAACGCGGACGAGTGGTGGTGGAGGAGGAGGAGGCTGGTGCGCGCCGATTCTCGATTCCGGGGGGGGGGAGGGGGGGTTCGAGACGATCGCGTTTTTCGCGCAGTGGAACCGCGAATTTCCGCGAAAAACAAAGAAAAAGGAGAAAAGTGGTTTCGACGGATTGCCTCGACGATTTTTCCGTCCGATTTTTAATCAACGCTAGTTTCAGCCGACGCCCTATGTTTGCCCGGTGTTTCGTTATTGTTGTTGTTGTTGTTCTTGTTGTTGTTGTTGTTACTTTGGCGAAAAATCAAAAGCGCGTTCCGATAATGACACGGGGGGAGGGGGAGGGGAGGGGAGGGGGGAACAGTTGTAATTTCAAGAGGACAAAGAGGGCCTCGGGGGCTAATTGGGCAAAGTATGCCCGCCACCCGGCCGCCGCGGCTTTTTCGATAAACGATACACGCGGGGAACGTCGATATTTTTCGTCCAACCCTTTCCCCCCCCCCCTCCTCCACTCTCGAGTCGAACGCGAGCGACGATTGACCGACGCCGTCGTCGTAATTTTAATTACGACCCTGGAATCCGAGGCGCGATTGCGTTACAGCTCGGAAAGGACGAAAAGGGGGATAAACGACACCGGGACGATATAATACCGGGGCGGTGGTCGGGCTTTTCGCCCCCTCGAAATTTCCACCGAGTTGAAATAATAAACGAGGTTGCGGGAGTGGTAACGGGATCCAAAGTGCGCGATCTCGAAAACGACGTCTCCCCCCCCCTCCCCTCTCTCCCTCAGCTCAGCTGTGTGACATTCGAGGCGAAAGGGGTGTCCTAACGAGAGTCCCTCTCCTTCGAGGACGTAGCGTATCCTTCTTTGTGCAAGGAAAAGAGAGGGAAAAGAGGATCCCAAAATTTCAACTTTTCGCCACCCTTTTAATCTGATCTTTCGAACGATACCACCGTTCGTTTCGGCGGATTCCGATTTTTCTTCGGCCGAAATACTCGTTCAACTCCTTCGATGATCGAAACGAAACGAAGGGAAGAAAGGAGGATGTTAGAAATTTCGTGAAATTTCCTTTCCGCCGAAGTGAAACGAACGAAATCGTTCGCTCTCCTCTCGTGGCTTCGCGTGGGGAGAAAAATATGAGAAACATAATTCAAGAACTAGAGATGGGGGAACGGGAGCAGGGAGGGGGAGAAAATTGGCTCGGGGAGAATGGGGAGAAGGCAAGACTGGCCGAGAGCTGTGTGTGTGTGTGTGTGTGTGTGTGTGTGTGGGACGAGTGTCAGAACGTTGCTCCTCCGGACGAATGGAATAAAGGGTCGGAGATGGAATCGAATTACGCTCGATCTCGAGCGTCTCGAGCCCTGCCTTTCGATTTCTGCCGGATCCGCTCGCAAATATTATCCGACGTATCGGCAGACGGACAACATTTATCAAACTGCGCGCGACCGCTCGGACACGGGGGTGGGGGAGGGGGAGGAGGCCGCGGACCGTTTCAATCACCGGATTCCTAGGATTCCGGTTTCTCTTCCGCTCGTCGATCAAATCGATGCCGCCTCGGAGTAAGACGTCCGCCTCGCGGCTATCATCCCCCTTCTTGCTTTCCAGACTCGTTAACGTTTCTATATATACACGTCGCTCCTTCCAATCCGTGAGATCGAATTTTATACATCTATATGTATATATATATAT